>NW_026695224.1:16192500-16792500 GCF_021218885.2 Marmota monax
TAGACTCATTTTAAAGCACTGTAAACATAAATTATCACAAGTTCATAAGAAACCGCAGTAAGTGATTGTCTCATTCTACTCACATTTCATGTTAAGTTTAGTCCTATTACTTATATTTTTAGATGCCTCTAGAACTAATATTTTTTTTATTTGCAATATGGGAATGTGGATAAAAAAGAAATGTGTCTGTAAATAAGGATGTAGGAATGCATTGGTATGAAAGGAGACAGAGTAGGGCTACTTTCTTAAGTGTGTCATGCAATTGTATTGTTTAAATCTTCAAAATAGAAATCTTCTTGTTATCCCCAATTTTCAGAGTAGAAAATTGAGGCACAAGAAAAATAAATGATAGCCCTTCAGTCTGGGAACTTGAAGTCAGAAAGTTCAGGAGGTGAAATCAAATTTCCTACCCATAACATCAGTCTGATTCAAAATCCCACGTATTGGGATTGTGTGACGATATTGACACATGAGCTCCATTGGAACTTTTCCTTGCTAAGGAAAAGGAAGGAAGGAAGGATATTAGGGAGCGAGATGGGAAGAAAAAGAGAGGGGGAATGGAAGGGGAAAGGAAAAAAAAAGAAGAGTCAGAAAAGTTTGTATATAAATAAAATCGTCTTTGGAAGTTTTTAGTCAAAATCCCAAACTAAAATCCCTACCAGGTAGAGGAAGGAATGTGAAATTTTAGTCAACTCTACAAAACAGTGAATAAATGCCTTGGCTAACTGGGGAACATTTTTGCCATGGAGAAATGAGACCTCGCTGTTGTCAAATTTTAACTTTGGAAAGGGAAGCCAAAAATCAAGGCTTTTATGTGATATTGATAGACAAGGAATTCATGATTATAGGACTGTCCCAAGCCAAAAAAAAAAAAAAAAATTCCACTGAATTCTGAAAGAACCACTTAAAAATACACACAGCCAATAATTTTTGACAAGCAAAAGTATTACATATAAGCAATTGCAAGCTATTCATAAAACATTTTAAAAATATGTTCAAAAGTTTCATTGATTGCCATATAGCTGTATGTAAATTATTGTTGATTTAATTTTTGCTGCTATACACAATTAAATTAAATATCTTATGAATTCATGTCAGTGTCCTGGCTGGCGGGCCTCTAAGAACATACTTACTAACTACTCACAGATAAGAACAGCTTTGTAAAAATTTTAGACTCTGGGGATAAGGCTGAAACATTCCTTTGGAATTCACTCAGTAACCAAAAAAAGCTGTCACTCAATCTTAAGGCTGAACAGCACCAAACAGAGAACAATTCCCAGGACTTTTAGATTTTCCAATTGGAATAAAAGAGCAAAGAATGACACCCAACTTGCCCAGCAGTAGGGGAATTCTTTAAAAACCAATTTGTGTCTCATCCCACAGGGAACACTGGTAGAATTGATGGGAAAACTTTCCATTTTCCAGCAAATATTTGTGATAAGTTCATTTTAGATAGTTTTTATTAGAATTTAAATATTCTCTTCTAAGTTACTGTGAAATCTCATTTTTATCATAAATGTATGAAAGGTAATTTTTAAAATAATGTACTTATATAATTAATTAGGTAATATATAACTTTAATCTGTTACTATTAATTACATTGAATGATTTTCTAATGTAAACAAGTCTTTCATTCTTAAGGAAAACAAACTAGATCATGATAATTAACTGATTTTATATGTTACTGGATTAAGATTGCTAATTATTTTCCGAGGGGTGGGTACTAGAGATTGATGTCAGGGGCACTCAACCATTGAGCCACATGCCCAGCCCTATTTTGTATTTTATTTAGAGACAGGGTCTCACTGAGTTGCTTAGCACCTCATTCTTGTTTAGATCTCACGATCCTCCTGCCTCAGCCTCCCAAGCCACTGGGATTACGGGTGTGCACCACCACGTCCAGCTAGATTGCTAATATTTATGTTAGGATACTCATATCAATAATATTCAGTGTGACCAGTCTATTGTTAATTATCTTTGTTTTGATATTCAAAATTTTGCTGTCTTTATGAAATGAGTTAAGGAGTGTTTCATTTATTAGTGTCTAGGAAATTTTATGTAAGATTGAAATGATTCATTTCTTAAATATTTGGTAGAATTCGTCACTGAGGAATGAGAGGACTGAAGTTCTCTTTGAATCAGTTCTCAAAACTTTTTTAAAATTCCTTATTTTTTTAAAATAAAGCTCTACAAGTGTTTCTCTTTCTCCTTGAAACTGTGTATATGCAATGTGTTTATTTCATCTATATTTTCAAATGAATCAACTTAAAATTATTATTGTGTTAATAGTAAGTATTAAATGTAGCATCTTCAGGGATGGCTGCTTTTCATGGATTTTTATTTTAAATAATTGTGAAATTTTATTGCAGAATTATTCGTATTATTAGTCTTTTCGAAACTAACCAAGTAATCAGCCCAATTTAAGTTGTAATTATGTATAATTTGTTATATGTTTTGCTTTCTATGTTATTTCTTCTTGCTCTCACCTTTTATGTTCCTTTTTAATGTATTCTACAAACTTAGTTTTTTACTTTTTCTCTGATTCTGATTTTTTACTTTTCTGATATATAATTTATTTAGTTTTTCTTTCTTTCTGATCACATAAATGAAAGGTTTAAAAGTTTTTCTGTAGAGGGCTGAGGATGTAGCTCAGTGATAGAGCACTGGCCTATTGAGTGAGAGGCCTTGGATAAAATCCCCAGCAGCACAAAAATATAAAATAAAAATTGATAAACATTCCACTAAGTACTACTTTTGATCAAAAATTAATTTTATATGTTCATTCTTTGCCATTCAAGTCAAAACATAAACTATTTTCACTCATTTTTCTGTGTTCACCCATGAAATACTAAGCAATAAATTCCTAAATTTTCAAGCACAAGGCAATGCTAGTTTTATTTACATATATGAATTCTGTTTCAATTTTACTACTGATAGCATAAAGACGCTGAACTTTTTTGACAATTGTTGAATGATAAAGACATGGTCAACCTGTGACTGTTCTGTGAATGCCTGAAAACAACATCCCTATGGTGGTTATTGAATGTGGTATTGTAAGAAATTCATTAGAGGAGATGTCTAGACTACACAATTTGTTCTGGAGTGATCATGTCCAGAGTATGAGAACTGGCCTTAAAGTGTCATGAGACCAAAGAGTTACAGACAGATCAAGGCTCACAGAGTGCAACTGATTCGATAATTTAGTGACAGAATCTCGGTTCTGGGTGGTAACAAGGAACATACAATTTGGGTCAGAAGTAGGGGCGTGTGTATTTGATTAAACCAACATAAATTTCTCCTACCAGGATATATGTAGTTTTTCTTAAACAAATATCAAAGTGTCAGGCACATTCTGGGTGCCAGAATCTGGTTTTAAAACCCCACATAGTACTTTATGTGGTCATTTTATAGTAATCTGGGAAACAGGAAAAATCCATTTGGTGTTACTCTGGGAAAATAGGGGCAGCTATGACTCAAGATTGCTGCAGTCACATCAGGCCAAAGCCATACACTATACAATTATTTTATGTTATTTGTAATATTTTGTCAAGTTTTTCTATTAATTTTTCAAAATTTTTTAAGATACAATTAAGATTTCCGTATTTCTTCTCACCTTTCTGTCAGTTTTTTTTTTAATGTATTTCCAAACCATATTAATAGGGAGAAAAACATACTTAAAAATAGTTTTGTCAGATAACAAGTGCCTTTTTTGTCTACACAGGGACTTTATCTAACTTCCACTTTTCTTCAACAGCAATATTATCATATTATTATATAATGATCATATATAATTATACATTATATATAATTATTATATAATTACATATTTTATATATATATATACACACATAAAAGCTTAAATTTGTTTATATGATGATATTCCTTTTCATTTTTATTACAATCCTGGTAATTGTTGCTTGCTTGCTAGTGCCTTATATTTATTTTTGAGTGTTCCTAGAAACTTATGTTGATGTGCCCCCTCTCCCAATTGAGCTGTACATTTGCTTCTGCTATGCACCTACAGGCACCTAGGGACACTTCAAGTCAGTACTGCCTACAACCTTGATCACAGTTTGCAGGTCCCTCCACCAACAAGTTTATGAATTCTCATGGTAGAGATATGAACTGTGACTAAAGGAGAAGAGGAGATCACAGAACTAGCAGCTTGCTCTCACTTTGACAACATAGCCCTGAAGAGCCCAGATAATGTGGGGGGGTCTCCCAAGCTATATCCCTGTTCAAACACTTACTTGAACCTTGGACTCTATCTCAGTGGAGCCACAGAACCAAGAAACATGTTTGTGATGAATATTTTAGGATAGACACAGCATTGGTGCTCTGATATTGTACAGGCATTCTTATTATAGACTTTCTTCCCAAAATTGGCTTAGAAATTCCTCAGTATTTTTTCAGACACTGCTTTTGTTTGGGTTTTTAATTACTATTTTAAACTCCATATTTGATAGCTGTTATTTCCAGGAGTGATGGTGTTCTGAGTCAGTCTATGCTGCTATTAATATAAAATGAAGTTCTTTCACACATATTTTCTTCTTCTGCTTTGTTGTCTGAGATGACTCAGGCATGTGGAAATAAATTGTGTTTTTACATAATGCTGGCTCATTGACTTCAATACCTTCTTTCATTATGGATAAGAAGCAGACTCCCTCCAAGAGGTATGAATTCCAAAAGGGCCAGAACTATCGAATTGCGTCAGTTTAGCCCACAAACAATCTTGACTGGGATAGGGTTAGTTATTTGCAATTTGGAAGAGGTTGTTTATTTTGACTTCCAGACATCTGCACAAATTGATATTACCACTAGATTTGTCAATCAAATCCTTCCTTATGAGATCTAATACAAAATGCTGGATCTTCTCTCCTCCAGTTATAAAACACAGAAAATGACTTCAAAGAATCCATCTTAGTTACACAGTTTGGTTAAATAAATCAATACAGGCCTTAATGTGTGGCACATATTAGACTTTTAATATGCTTGTTGAGTGAGTTAAAATGTTATGTTGAACCTGAAAATTACCCAGCATATGTCAGATAAAACTTAATGGTCAGCTTGTTTGTTGTTTGGTGTTTCTAGTACATTTAAGAAAATGGATACCTGAAAAAAGTCATAAAAAGAGGATAATTAAAATTTGCACATGCAACACCTTACATATGTGTGTGCACATGTGCGTTCAGTGTGTGTGTGTGTTGCTCTCTGTCAATGTTTGCTGTTTTGTTTGCACATGGATTTTTAAACACATGAGTTAACACTGGATGTGATTTCTGTAGAACTGAAAATTGAGCTCTCTCTGGGGAGTGTGTTTATTCTTCATATGAATCTTGAGCTCTTAAATTGGATGTTAACCTTGTTTGCGGGTACACCAAGGTATGTGCTCCTGTGTGTTCGACACACTTGAAAATGAGATAAAAACCAACTGAGTAACATACTCAAATATTTATTGCTTTAGTCTTTTTAGTTTTGTTTTTCTTTTCAAGGAAGAGGTGGCTCATATGTACATTTCTCATTTGTTGCTCCATGTCCACTCTCCTGCCCTCTCTATCCTCTTTGTGCTTTGAGGGTCTTACTAAATGGACTTCATCACCCAGCATGCTGCTGTGGTATGGAATCAGCTGATAGGGAACAAGAATAAAGGGAGGGAAGACAGAAAGTGCCTAGATTGTCCAGGCTGAGTCCCCCAACCAAGGACCATGCTCCTCTCCAAGACACCTTTTCTTCACATCTCCCATTCTGGGTTCTCAGTAGCTACTTGTTGCCCCAATTGTCCAAGTCTAGTTAAATCACTGTTTTCACTAATCCTGGGTTTTTGCCCTACATTTTGTGGTTGCCCAGCTTTCCACCCATACCACTACTAAAGTCATTGTTAGTACTCTGGGGAACAAAAATTCATTGCTAGGAGTATTCTGATCCTTCTGGGCTACTGATTCTTCATATTCAATATTAAAATGGAAATGTTATGCAATCATAATACAAGGAAGAAAGTCAATCAAACAAAGACTTTAATTTTGACTGTGCTCATTTAGCCCCTTAGGTAAGTTTCTTTACCTGTTTTTTTTCCCCCACTGTGCTATCCTGGGGGATGAATACCAAACTGTTTTAAAGATTATTTGAGATAACATAGATAAATACTACTTCTTTGTTCTTGATGCATTTCATTCTTAAATGCATGACTTTAGAGTCCAAATAATTTAGTGAATTAGACCAGTAAAATATATTTATTAAAATAGGATTTTGTGTTATTTTTTTTTTCCTGAACATTGCTCCTGCTTCTCCATGAACAGGGTCCTGATTATTTTCATGATATCATTTTAAGAATATTTTGGAAAACAGATGGCCTACAAATACTCATTTATAAAAATTCTCTTCAGTTCAATGTCCAGGTTTGTTTATTTATTTCTAAAGGCGGTTTTTGTAAACCGAAATTAATTTTTGGAGATTGGATCTAATATTCAGGAACTAGTATAAATAAAGTATTTTCACTAATCACAAAAATACTAACTCAAATATTCTCATATGCTACAGAGACTTCATACATCCATATAACTGAATTTTCTGGTGGCCTCAGGCAAAACTAGATCTAGGTTATTTTGTCATCAGGTTTTACTCTGGGCTCTGTTTTCCAAAGCCATTTTTCAACATTCAGGGAAAACTTCCCTTAGCAGAAACAAGACTCAGCTCTCAGCCTTTTTCTGCAGGTTTTTATTTCTCTTAACCTATCTTTGCTACGCTGAAGAGGGTTCCTCTTTTGCAGTAGCATAGTCAATAATCAATCCTTGGCCCTGTTCAAATCCCTGAACCAAGGTCAATGATATGGTT
The DNA here is from genome assembly GCF_021218885.2 of Marmota monax. Lineage (NCBI taxonomy): Eukaryota > Metazoa > Chordata > Mammalia > Rodentia > Sciuridae > Marmota > Marmota monax. The sequence goes on from NW_026695224.1 coordinate 16,199,332, forward strand.
AGCTCTGATTAGGAAGGAAGGAATCTCTTGCTTTGTTTACATGTAAGAACAATTTTATAATAAAAGAAGTGGAGAAGGTTGTTACACTGCAAATGCACACACACATACACGCACACACGCATACACTCACACACAGCAATCTATGCCCAGCCCAAGGATATTCTTTGTTGACAGATGACTCCTATTAAAAACTTCTCTGTAAAATGTTTGTCTGTGAATCAGTTTGATTCTGCACCACTAGTTCCATTTTGATTTGTTTTAGTCCACTGTAAATTCCAGGAGTCCAAGACATTTCTTGTTTTTCTGGGAAAGGTATCAATTAAGTTTCCAAATACTGTGTTGAAAGGGTTAACACATTTCTAAGGCCTAACAAAACACAATCTCTCCCATTTGCTGTGGAATTCAAGTTCTTTTCATACTCACTGAACTTGTGGAAAACTAATAACTTTTATTACTTCAGAAGTCAGCAGTCTCCATGCTTCTGGTGTCAGCTCTAACATATAAAGAGCCAACACTACCATCCTTATTTTTTTATACATGACAGTAGAATGTATTTTAGCAAAATATACATACATAATGGGTAACTTATTCTATACTTATTCTATTTAGCTCCCCCCTCTTGTGGTTGTACATGATGTGAAGTTACCCTGGTCATCTATACACACACAAGGCTAGGAAATGTATGATGAATTGATTCTACTGTCTTTCCTATTCCTCTCTCCCCTTCTTTATCTTCATTTCACTTTGTCTAGTCCAATAGATTTATCTTTTTCCCTTCCCAACTTTCTGTATTTTGGGTTAGCCTCCACATATCAGAGAGAACATTCATTTTTTTTTTTTTTTTGGGGGGGGGTTCAGTTATTTCACTTAGCATGATATCCTTCAGTTCCAATTTACCAGCAAATGCCATGATTTCATTCTTCTATATGGCTGAGTAATATCCCATTGTGTACATGTACCACATTCCTAATCCACTGAAGGACATCTAGGTTGTTTTCATAGCTTGATTATTGTGAGTGGAACTGCTATAAACATTGAAGTGGCTGTGTTACTGTAGTATGCTGCTTTTAAGTCTTTTGGGTATAGACATAGGAGTTGGATAACTGGGTCTAATGGTGGTTCCACTCCAAATTTTCTAAGGAATCTTCATACTGCTTTCCATAGGTGTTGCACCAATTTGGAGTCCCACCAACAATGTACGAGACTACCTTTCTCCCCACATCCTCACCAACATTGATTGTCACTTGTATTCTTTACAACTGTTATTCTGACTGGGGTGAGATGGAATCTCAGTGTAGTTTTAATTTGCATTCCCCTAATCACTAGAGATGTTGAACATTTTTTTTTCATATATTTTTGACCGTTTGTATTTCTTCTTCTGTTAAGTGTTTGTTCAGTTCTTTTGCTGAATAAACTAAAAATCAATGATTTTCCTATGCTGATTCCAGAGTTGAGGATGTAGGACAAGTTGACACGCTGAAATCTGGAAATACAGATGAATGTGAGGAGTAAAATCTAACCTGAAACATAAGAGACACTGGGGTCATAAAATGACCAGAAAATCTACATGATTATTTTGGCTAATAGTTGAAGGCTTAATGTGGAATAGAGTGAGGTTGAAAAACTCATGGAAGAAAGAAAGGGTCTTCAGAGGGTCTTCAAAAGTCCCGAGTTCTACTTGAACTCTACAAGGTCCTCATGGTGAGGAATGCATAAAGATCCCTTGTGGGTTTGACAAGGTGCTATGGTTTTGATGAGGTGCTTGTGGATTTCTTTGCTGTGACAAATGCCTGGGAAAAACAACTTAGAGAGGAAATATTTATTTTGACTCGTGATTTCAGAGGATTCTATCCAAGGACAGCACTTTATTGCTTGGGTCCTGAGGTGACGCAAAGTGTCATGGTGGCAGAATGTGGTGAAGGAAAGCTGCTCCGTGAATGGAAGCCAGGAAGCAGGGAGGTGGATGGGTAGTGGGAACAATCATGTAGTCCCCAAAGGCACACCTACAGTAACCTACTTCCTCCAACCAGACTCCTCCTACCTACAGTTTCCACCACCTCTAAGTAGCCCTTTCCATTAGTAATGAAATAACCCACTGATGAGGTCAATGTCTCTGATCTAAATAGCTTCCCCCAAATGTTATCTCTGGACATTGTTGCAGTAGAGATCAACCCCTTAACACATGTGCTTTTGGAGGACATTCCAGATCCAAACCATAATACAAAGAAAGAGGAAGAAAAAAACGTGAAATAGACTAATGCCTACAACAAAGGACTGCTCTCCAAAGCAAAGACTTACGAGAGCTTTATCCCACCTTGAAAAGGACATTTCTACTATGATAGCTGGCACTCATCTTCCTGTCTCTCCAGTGGTGAGAAAATAAAAGAAATACCTATGAAAGTCATAGTGTAAGGCATGAGTCCATTAAAAATTAAGATTCACTCATATAATAAAATGATCTTCTTCCTGAAAGTTTACCACCAGTTAGGGCTGTCATTAAAAAGCAGCAGAAAAGATCTGCAGGAAACACAAAATAATGAGGGAAACAGAAAGAAAGGAAGGAAAGAAGGGAGAGAGGGAGGGAAGAAGGGAGGGGGAAAGAAAGAAAAAAAAGGAAAGGAAGAAAGAAGGAAAGAAAAGGAGTTTGGAGATTCTGGTCCCTTGAGATACAGAAAACTCCACCAAACTGACATAACATTTGATACTAAAGACCTGTCTATCTCAGTTCCTATTACCAAATGCATTACATCTAACTTTACACACACACACACACACACACACACACAAGTCATGCTAAAAGTCATGCTAAAAACAGACTAAAATAAGCTTTGAAAGCAGATTTAGCTATGACATCAGTGTTGGAATTATCAAACAACACATAGGAACAGATGGATAATGTAAACAAAGAAATGGAAACTCTATCAAACAAAAGAAAATTCTAAGCACTGAAACAGAAATAAACAAGGCCTTTGATGGGTTCATTAGTACAGTGATTATAGCTGAGAAAGTGTTAGTGTGCATCAACAGGGTCAATAGAAACTTTACCAAGAAAAATGTTAAGAAAAAAAAAAGAATTGAAAAAAATGAGTGGATCATCTAAGAAATGCAGGAAATCTCAGCAGCAATATCATGTCTTATTGCAATGTCAGTGCTAGGAGAAAAGGTGAAACAGAAGAATTATTTGGTATACTAATGGATGATAACATTCCAAAGGTAATGGCGGACATCAAAACACAGGTCCAGAAAGTACAGTGAATACCAAGCAGAAAAAATGCCCTAAAACAACAACCAGGCATATCATATTCAACCTTCAGAAAGCCAAGGAAAAACAGAAGTATTGAAAGAAGCTTGAGATAAGGTTCATATCATTTATACTGGAACGATAAAATTCATAGTAGGCAAACACAAACTGAAGAAAATAATCACAAACAGACTTCTCTGAAATAAATCTTAACAAAATTTTTTAAGGAGAAGTTAGAGAATACAAGTCAGAAACTCAAATCTGCATGTTTAATAATCAGATGGTACAGAAAATATAAAGGCAAACAAAAAAAATTTTATTTTTATCATTCCTAATTATTTTAAAATAGAGTGCCTCTAAATAGTAATACTAGGAATAATGCATTTAGGAACAGCACATGAGTAAATGAAATGGATAGCAGTAGTGTCCTAATACATGGTAGAGAGGAATTGGGAATACACTACACTACATAAATATATGTGTGTTATTTGAAGATGGGTTACATTAGTTAAAATGTGTATTAACAACGTTAAGGTAAATCCTAAACACTTTTTAAAAGTAACTATAATTGACATACAAAGAGGGGAGGTAAATGGAATTACATTAAATGCTCAACAAAAATCAGAGTAGGTAAAAGAAAGGAAAGAACAAATAAATGCAACAAATTGGAAACATTTACAGCAATCTAACTTCATCATAATTTATATTAAATGTGAATGGTCTAAATATATCAATGAAAACATGAGATTGGGTAGATAAAAAACTAGACCAAACTATATCTGTCTACAACTAACTTAAATACAAAGACCGAAATATAATAAAAGTTAAATGAAGAAAAGAAACCTGAAGTCGCTACATTTATTTCAGACAAACCAGACTTCAGAGAAGAAGGACTCACTACAGAAGAAAAAGAACCACATAAGGATAAAATGGCCTATGCTCTGGGAAGGCATAATTCTAAAGATGTGTGCAGTAAGTAATAGAGCATCAGAATAGGGGAGGTGAAATAGATATAGTTGAAGGAAAAATATTGAAAAAATGACTATTTTAGCTGAAGATTTCACCACTGCTCTGTTACTAATTGAAAGAACAAACTGGCAGTCTGTTGGATGCTGTTGAACTCAACAGTAATTGCCGCAGTCTGTCTGGGCACAAATGCCGAAGTCTGGCTGGGCACACAATCACGAGCCACCACACAGCTTGTAGATTCAAACAACAACTCTTTATTCCCGAACTCACACCAGCCGTCTACAATCACGTTCTGGGGAAATCCATGTTCTCTTCCCAAATCCGCGTTCTCTGCCCAAATCCACCTCCACTGGGCTTCTATCTCCAAAATATACTGTCTAAATCCCGTGAGAACTCAAGGGGAACTCAGGCAGCAGGATACGCCCTATTCCCAGCAGGAATAATCTTAAACCTTAAACCTGGAACCTAAACCAGGAACGCCCTAAACATGATTATCTTAAAACCGGGAACACCCTAATCTGCCTTGGTCCTTGAGCAAGGTCACTTACATTCAATGTCACTGCAACATGTCAGCAACATGGGGTACGCTGGCAAGGAAATTGTCATACCTACTTGGCTAATGGCTCCCAGCAAGTAATTAATGAACTAATTAATGAACTCGCTATAATGAATCTAAATATAGAACTCTCTGTCCCCCAAAAGCAAAACACATATTAGACTCTAGCTTTCATAGAACATTCACAAATACAGAGCCTATGCTACGTTATAAAACACACTTTAAATAACCTTAAAAGATAGGAATTATATCAAGTATATTCTCAGAATACAAAGGGTTAAATTTAATATTAATAATATAAGGTTATCTAGAACATTTCCAAGTAAATAAGAGTTTAAACAAAACAATTATAAATAACATATGGGTAAAAGAAGAAATCTTGAAAAAAAATTAAAAATATTTACACTAAATAAAAATATATACACATCAAAATTTGTAGGATTCAATGAAAGCAGTGCTTTAATAGAAATATAAAGCCTAATATTATACATGTTAGAAAACAAAAGTATATGAATTTAATGTTTCCATCTTGGGAAATTAGATACATAAACACAATTAAAGGCCAATGCAAAAAACAAAACAAAACAAAACAAAAAACAGAAATAATAAAAATTAGAACAGAAATCTCTGAAATGTAATAGAAAAAATTAAACGAAATTCTGCTTCTTTGAAAAGATTGATAATATAGATATATCTAGTGTCAGGGCTAACCACACACAAAAACAGAGGAGACAAATTTCTAATCTCATTTATAGTAACAGCATAATAAAGGGAAATTATGCATATAATTTTGTTCCCAAATTTGATTAATAAGACAGAATGGATCAATTTCTTGAAATACATAACCAATTAAAGTATAAGGAGAAACAAATAATCTCAACAGACGTATACATACACACACATACACACACACACATATATGTTTATGTACATATATATAATCAATGATTAATAAACTTCTGGAAAACAATGCACCAGAAGCAAATATATTTCTCTGGTCAATCTACTAAATCTTTCTGAAAGAAATGACACTTGACAATTGAACAGAGGGGATTCTTCCCAACTCCTTGGATGAACCTTAAACTTTGAAGAGGAAAACTCAGACCTTTTGAACATAGATGTTAGAGATCTCATAAATACTAGCAAATCAAATCCAACAATGTTTAAAAATAATTACATGCCATAACCAAATGCAAGACTGGTTCAACATTCAGAAACAATCAAGGTAACCCACCATATGAAAAATTAAAGGTGAAAAATTATGTGATCTCATTACTAAGAAGCAGAACAATATTTCAAACAATCCAACACTCATATCTAATAGTAAAATCTGTCAGTGATCTACTAGAAGGTAACTTTCTCACTTGGTAAAGAACATTACAAAAGAAACTATGACTAAGATGAAACCTACAAATAATGATAAGAACCTGAGTACTTTCTCTTTAAGTGGAGAAAAATACAAATCTGTTATGTCTCATCATTCTTTGTCAATACCACATTGAAATTCTCACCTTAATGCTAGAAGCCAAGAAAAGGAAATAATTGTATAAATATTGGAAAAGAAGGAATCAAACTGCTATATCATAGAAGACAATAATCAGCCATGTTGAAAAACTAAAAAAAAAGATATTGAAGATGGCCGCTGCATACGGGGGTGCTGAAGTGCTGAGCGTGGTGCTCAAACAGCGGCTTTAATAGAGATTTCGCACAGTCTGTTAGAGCTCCTTTCACCATTAATCTGTAGCGGACCACTTTGCCAAGCAGCAGGAAGAACAAAGAGATCGAAAAAGAGACGCTTGGCTCCCGGAGGCTTGGCTGCTCAGAGCCGCGGGCGCTTTGCTCCCATCTGCTTCCTCTTTCGCTTCGCTCCGGGCAGAGAAGCTGAATGTGTAATCAGCAGTGGATTGTAAGTACCCGAGGCAAAGAAAGCTCAGTGCACCCTGCCTTTTTTTTTTTTTTTTTTTTTTGAATATTTTTTATACAGGGAGAGTTTGTGGATTGGGATTGTTGGCGGGGCTGTGGTTTCTGTGCCGAAAATCCACTCCGCGGGAGCCGCCATTTGCTTTCTGCTTGCTGTCTTGATGGCTCTGTATACATTGTCCGGCAGCCGCACCTAGAGGTTGGAGCTGGGCTGTGTGCCGAGCCCTGTCCTCCGAAGGCTGGACTGCAGCCTCGAGCGCCTCGGTGGCCTGTTCGCCGCTGCACCTTCGGGCAGAGCCTGCTCTGGGGTCGTTCTGCACCCCTCTGCCGGGGGACCCGTGCTCGGAGGAGCCGCTTGGGCCCGAGGAGCCGGGCACCAGGCTGAAGAGCTGCGGAGGCCAGGGCGGCTCTGCTACGGTCGCACACGAGCGCAGCGCCCGTGAGCGCGGCCCAGAGACGGAGGCGACGGCGGCAGGGTTTCATTCCTAGAAATCTGGACTGGAAACAGAAGCAGCAGTTTGTATAATCCCAAGAACTTGCTTATGCCAGGAAGCTGTAAGGGCAACATGAATATTACCGAGGAGATCTAACATGGTGGCAGGCGCAGAGAGATCAAGTCTCTGACATCTTCAACTGCGCGGGCATAGGGAGCCGTAAACTGTCTAAATGCTGTTTGCTCAGGATCACTAGGCAATGCTGAGCTGACGTGGATCTGGGGTGTACAGGCTGGGCCCCTCAGAGCACACACACAGAGCCCGAATCGGAGGCAATTAAGCTGAGTCGTGTGACTCAGCACTAACGATCCCACTGAAATAATTGGTCGGCCCTTAGGAACTTACAGAGGTAAAAGCCAACCGAGCCTTCATAGGCAGTGGCCACAGGACTGAAACAGGGATTGGGAGAGACAGTCAGGACCCACCCGTTGCATTGGTCACCCGGCAAAGGGAACAAACGGTCACCATTTGCATGGGAAACCACCATGGCAGAGAAATGGCGTCGCGGGCGGAGGAGATAACTGCATTGAAACCAGCGCGACAGGTGTGTAATCCCCTAGTCATCTCTCTCCACACAGCGGGGAAACCTTAAGGGCCACTCCCAGCTCTCCTGTGAACGCAATAACCAGAGGGAATCAGGAGTGGTGCGGGACTCGCGGCGCGGAACTCCCGGCTACCGCTTCCACCAGTGCTGACAACTGAGGGCTCTTGCACCAGCTACCAGGGGCATGGCTACAGGAGGGCAAGCAAATTCGCTGGGGGATCTCAACCCCAAGCTCTACAAACTTAGGGTCTGAGGGAGGCAAACAGGGAGAGTGAGCCCAGGTGTTCATGAAAACAGGGCTCCCAGGAGCAGCAGACCTGGCGTGTAGCCAGTATTGTGGTGAGCGCCACAGGTGAGCACGGCCTGGCTTGAGGAAACACAAGACAAGGCCCTAGACACTCAGGATTGGAGACCCGCCCAGTCTAGGAGAAAGAGCTGCTGCACAGTGAATGGTTCCCACCTACTGAGAGGAGAAGCTTGGCCCAGTGGGCACAGCTCCACCTACTGGAAGAGAAGTTAATAGAACTCTAGGACTGCATTTATTATTATTATTATTATTATTATTATTATCATTTTTTTTCTTTTTCTTTTTTGCTCTTTTTTTTCCTTCTTTTTCTTTCATTTTCAATTTTTATTTGTTGATGTTCTTTTACTTTTTTTCAATGTTTCTATTTTTTTTAATTTTTTTATTTTATTATTATTATTTTTTTTAAATTTTAATTTTCATTTTTTATTATCATTATTATTTTTGTTAAATTTTTTTTCTCGTCTTTTCTTTCTTTCTTTATTATCTAATCTTTGTTATTTTTGTTCCTTTTGTCTTTTCATTTCTTTTCAATTTTCTTATTCCCCCTTCCTTGAATTCTACCTGCCTACTCTCACTCTCTTTAGTGACTTCTTCCCTTCCCTTCTAATATCTTTCCTCCCAAGCATCAAATAAATCTATAAGAGTAAACAGTAACTCAGCAGTCAAACAGAACAAGAAGTAACATGAGCAGCATAAAAAAGCAAGGAAGAAAAGGAGTACAAACAATGAAGGACAGCCTAAATATTCAGGAGGACCTAGAGTCAGCAGAAAAATGGTCATATAAAGAACTCAAGGAATACCTTAGACAAATGGAATGGAACCTTAAAGAAGATACGAGACAGCAAATCCAAACAGTGAAAGAACACTTTGAAAATGAATTACATAAACAGATAAAAGAAGAAGTTAAGCATCTTTATCAGGAGATAGAGATTATAAAAAAAAACCAAACAATAATTCTAGAAATGAAGGAAACGATAAACCAAATTAAAAACTCAATTGAGAGTATCACCAACAGAGTGGAGCAAGTAGAAGCCAGAACATCAGATAATGAAGACAAAATATATCATCTTGAAAAGAGCCTAGCCAACTCAGAAAGGCTGGTTAAAAACCACGAGAAAAACATCCAAGAGATATGGGATAACATAAAAAAAACAAACCTACGAGTCATCGGGATAGAAGAAGGTACAGAGATTCAAACCAAGGGAATGAGTAACCTGCTGAATGAAATAATTACAGAAAACTTTCCAGAAATAAAAAAGGAAACGGATATACAAATTGTAGATGCATACAGGACACCGAGCACACAAAATCACAGTAGACCAACGCCAAGACACATTGTTATGAAGATATCCAATATACAGAACAAAGAGAAAATATTAAAAGCTACAAGAGAAAGGAGGCAGATTACATTCAGGGGTAAACCAATAAGGTTAACAACGGATTTTTCATCACAGACGCTGAAAGCGAGAAGATCCTGGAACAACGTATTTCAAACACTGAAAGACAATGGATGCCAACCAAGAATTCTGTATCCAGCAAAATTAAGCTTCAGGTACGACAACGAAATAAAAATCTTTCATGATAAACAAAAGCTAAAAGAATTTGCAGCCAGAAAACCAGCATTGCAAAGCATCTTGAGCAAAACACTACACGAGGAAGAAATGAAAAACAATAACCAAAACCATCAGTGGGAAGTGCCTCTATAAAGACAGAGGGTGGGGGGAAAGCTAACCATGGAGAAACAAACTAAATTAAAAAAAAAAAAAAAGAAGAAGATAAATAATCAAACATGGCTGGAAGTACAAGCCATATATCAATAGTAACTCTAAACGTTAATGGCTTAAACTTTCCAATAAAGCAACATAGGCTGGTAACATGGATTAAAAAAAACAAATCCAACAATATGCTGCCTCCAGGAGACACATCTGATTGGAAAAGACATACACAGGCTGAAGGTGAAAGGTTGGGAAAAAATATACCACGCACACGGTCCTCGTAAGCAAGCAGGGGTGGCCATCCTCATATCGAATAAAATTGACTTCAAGACTAAATTAATCAAAAGGGATAAGGAAGGACATTATATACTGTTAAAAGGAACCATTCACCAACAAGACATAACAATTATCAATATTTATGCACCAAATAATGGTGCTGCGATGTTCATAAAACAAATTCTCCTCAAGTTCAAGAATCAAATAGACCACAACACAATAATTATGGGTGACTTCAACACACCTCTCTCACAATTGGACAGATCCTCCAAACAAAAGCTGAATAAAGAAACTATAGAACTCAATATCACAATCAACAACCTAGACTTAACTGACATATATAGAATATATCAACCATCATCAAGTGGATATACTTTTTTTTCAGCAGCACATGGATCCTTCTCAAAAATAGACCATATATTATGCCATAGGGCAACCCTCAGTAAATATACAGGGGTGGAGATAATACCATGCATTTTATCTGATCATAATGGAATGAAACTGGAAATCAATGATAAAAGAAGGAAGGAAAAATCCTACATCACATGGAAAATGAACAATATGTTACTGAATGATCAATGGGTTACAGAAGACATAAAGGAGGAAATCAAAAAATTCTTAGAGATAAATGAAAATACAGACACAACATATCGGAATCTATGGGACACAATGAAAGCAGTTTTAAGAGGGAAATTTATCGCTTGGAGGTCATTCCTCAAAAAAAGGAAAAACCAACAAATAAATGAGCTCACACTTCATCTCAAAGCCCTAGAAAAGGAAGAGCAAAACAACAGCAAATGTAGCAGAAGGCAAGAAATAATTAAAATCAGAGCGGAAATCAACGAAATTGAAACAAAAGAAACTATTGAAAAAATTAACAAAACTAAAAGTTGGTTCTTTGAAAAAATAAATAAGATCGACAGACCCTTAGCCATGCTAACGAAGAGAAGAAGAGAGAGAACTCAAATTACTAACATACGGGATGAAAAAGGCAATATCACAACAGACGCTACAGAAATACAGAAGACAATTAGAAATTATTTTGAAAACCTATATTCCAATAAAATAGAAGATAGTGAAGACATCGATAAATTCCTTAAGTCATATGATTTGCCCAGACTGAGTCAGGAGGATACTCACAACTTAAACAGACCAATAACAATAGATGAAATAGAAGAAGCAATCAAAAGACTTCCAACCAAGAAAAGCCCAGGACCGGATGGGTATACAGCGGAGTTTTACAAAACCTTTAAGGAAGAATTAATACCAATACTTTTCAAGTTATTTCAGGAAATAGAAAAAGAAGGAGCTCTGCCAAATTCATTCTATGAGGCCAATATCACCCTGATTCCGAAACCAGACAAAGACACCTCAAAGAAAGAAAACTACAGACCAATATCTCTGATGAACATAGATGCAAAAATCCTCAATAAAATTCTGGCGAATCGGATACAAAGGCACATCAAAAAAATTGTGCACCATGATCAAGTAGGATTCATCCCTGGGATGCAAGGATGGTTCAATATACGGAAATCAATAAATGTTATTCACCACATCAATAGACTTAAAAATAAGAACCATATGATCATCTCAATAGACGCAGAAAAAGCATTCGACAAAGTACAGCATCCCTTTATGTTCAAAACATTAGAAAAACTAGGGATAACAGGAACTTACCTTAACATTGTAAAAGCTATCTATGCTAAGCCTCAGGCTAGCATCATTCTCAATGGAGAAATATTGAAGGCATTCCCCCTAAAATCTGGAACAAGACAGGGATGCCCTCTATCACGACTTCTATTCAATATAGTTCTCGAAACACTGGCCAGAGCAATTAGACGAAAGAAATTAAAGGCATAAAAATAGGAAAGGAAGAACTTAAATTATCACTATTTGCAGATGACATGATTCTATACCTAGAAGACCCAAAAGGGTCTACAAAAAAACTACTAGAACTAATAAATGAATTCAGCAAAGTGGCAGGATATAAAATCAACACGCATAAATCAAAGGCATTTCTGTATATCAGCGACAAAACCTCTGAAACGGAAATGAGGAAAAACACTCCATTCACAATATCCTCAAAAAAAATAAAATACTTGGGAATCAACCTAACAAAAGAGGTGAAAGATTTATACAACAAAACCCTAAAGAGAGAGATAGAAGAAGATCTTAGAAGATGGAAAAATATACCCTGTTCATGGATAGGCAGAACTAACATCATCAAAATGGCGATATTACCAAAAGTTCTCTATAGGTTTAATGCAATGCCAATCAAAATCCCAACGGCATTTCTTGTAGAAATGGATAAAGCAATCATGAAATTCATATGGAAAAATAAAAGACCCAGAATAGCAAAAGCAATTCTAAGCAGGAAGTGCGAATCAGGCGGTATAGCGATACCAGACTTAAAACTATATTACAGAGCAATAGTAACAAAAACAGCATGGTACTGGTACCAAAACAGGAGGGTGGACCAATGGTACAGAATAGAGGACACAGAGACTAATCCACAAAGCTACAACTATCTTATATTTGATAAAGGAGCTAAAAGCATGCAATGGAGGGAGGATACCATCTTCAACAAATGGTGCTGGGAAAACTGGAAATCCATATGCAACAAAATGAAACTGAATCCCCTCCTCTCGCCATGCACAAAAGTTAACTCAAAATGGATCAAGGACCTAGATATCAAATCAGAGACTCTGCGTCTGATAGAAGAAAAAGTTGGCGCCGATCTACATATTGTAGGGTCGGGCTCCAAATTCCTTAATAGGACACCCATAGCACAAAAGTTGATAACAAGAATCAACAAATGGGACTTACTTAAACTGAAAAGTTTTCTCTCAGCAAGAGATACAATAAAAGCGGTAAATAGGGAGCCTACATCATGGGAACAAATTTTTACTCCTCACACTTCAGATAGAGCCCTAATATCCAGAGTATACAAAGAACTCAAAAAATTAAACAATAAGAAAACAAATAACCCAATAAACAAATGGGCCAAAGACCTGAACAGACACTTCTCAGAGGAGGACATACAATCAATCAACAAGTACATGAAAAAATGCTCACCATCTCTAGCAGTCAGAGAAATGCAAATCAAAACCACCCTAAGTTACCATCTCACTCCAGTAAGATTGGCAGCCATTATGAAGTCAAACAACAACAAGTGCTGGAGAGGATGTGGGGAAAAGGGTACTCTTGTACATTGCTGGTGGGACTGCAAACTGGTGCGGCCAATCTGGAAAGCAGTATGGAGATTCCTGGGAAAGCTGGGAATGGAACCACCATTTGACCCAGCTATTGCCCTTCTTGGACTATTCCCTGAAGACCTTAAAAGAGCATACTACAGGGATATTGCTACATCGATGTTCATAGCAGCACAATTCACAATTGCTAGACTGTGGAACCAACCCAGATGCCCTTCAATAGATGAATGGATAAAAAAAATGTGGCATTTATACACCATGGAGTACTACGCAGCACTAAAAAATGACAAAATCATAGAATTTGCAGGGAAATGGATGGCACTAGAGCAGATCATGCTTAGTGAAGCTAGCCAATCCCTAAAAAACAAATACCAAATGTCTTCTTTGATATAATGAGAGCAACTAAGAACAGAGCAGGGAGGAAGAGCAGGAAGAAAAGATTAACATTAAACAGATACATGAGGTGGGATGGAAAGGGAGAGAAAGGGAAATTGCATGGTAATGGAGGGAGACCCTCATTGTTATACAAAATTACATATAAGAGGTTGTGAGGGGAATGGGAAAATAAACAAGGAGAGAAATGAATTACAGTGGATGGGGTAGTGAGAGAAGATGGGAGGGGAGGGAGGGGGGATAGTAGAGGATAGTAAAGGTAGCAGAATACAACAGTTACTAATAGGGCATTATGTAAAAATGTGGATGTGCAACCGATGTGATTCTGCAATCTGTATTTGGAGTAAAATTGGGAGTTCATAACCAACTTGAATCTATTGTATGAAATATGATATGTCAATAGCTTTATAATGTTTTGAACAACCAATAAAAAAAATAAATTAAAAAAAAAAGAAAAAAATAAATAAACATTCATCAAAAGAAAAAAAAAAAAGAATCCCACATATTTCCTGGAGTGGATATAATCTTAATTGTTGTTTTTTGAGCAACCATTGATTTTTAAAATCCAGTATCTTCATCATTCACTTGTACAAAATGTACTTATGTTGATTTATGTGGTAATTTCATCTCGTGGAGTGATTTCTGTTTATTTTCATACATGATGTAATTAGCAAAATAATAACAAAAGAAAATGAAAGGACAAATCTTCAAGCCAGGGTTGCTGGACTTCATTAAAAACCTTCCCCAGGGGCTGGGGTAGTGGCTCAGCGGTAAAGTGCTTGCCTAGCACGTGTGAGGCCCTGGGTTTGATCCTCAGTACCACATATAAATAAAATGAACATTAAAAAAAAATTAAAAAAAATAAAATAAAACTAAAAGAATCTTTGATCATACCAAGGTCACAGAATAAAAAGTTCGTGTGCAGAAGTTAATTTCTTTCTTTCTGTCATGAACGATTTGAAATATGAAAACGGTAATTTTCATATTACCATTTATAATAGAACCAAACCTGCAATACTTAAGTATAAATCTGAAAACGTATGTACAGGAGCTATAAATGAAAAACTATGACACTCTGATAGGAAATTTTAAAAATCAAAATAAAGGTATATTACATTTTCATGAATTTTGAGACTTGATAGTGTAAAAATGTCAAGATCATCCAACTTGATTATAGGTTCTATGAAATTTCAATACAAATCTTAGAAAAGTATTTTGTAAATATTTTAAATATTGGTAAATGTTTACAAAATGAGAGTCCATTTGATAACGTATGATTTTGCACATATTTCTTCTATCTGGTCAGAGTTTGACAAATAAAGATATCACCAAACAATTTTTGGGTCATGTCCCAGGAATTGAAATGAGGGTCACTTGACCATTGAGACACATCTGAGCATTATTTTGTATTTTATTTAGAGACAGGGTCTCACTTAGTTGTTTAGCACCTCAGTGTTGATGGCTTTGAAATCTCAATCCTCCTGCCTCAGCCTCCTGAGCCTCTGGGATTACAGGCATATGCCACTGCACCTGGCTTCACCTAACATTTTAATAATGTAAACGTAATTATATTAGAGAAGTTTGCTATTTATCATCATACTATATGATATATAAATACATGATAGATGTTTTTAAGTCAATTATTATAAAACAGATATATTAATTTTGAGTTAGTGTTGCAAATGGAGACTTTTGTGGCCCACTTCACAAAAATAAATTTCTTTTGAGCTCAAGGGTTCCTAGTGCCACCACCATCTAACACTTACTTTCTGAAGTCAAAATAGGCACTTACCAATTTAATAACTCTCATTTGCTTTTTCTTCCTTCACCCACTCTCATAACCCTGTGGGGTGCTATTTAGGCTCAGCAAGAAGGAAGGAAGAATGACCACAACTCAAGATCCTTGGTGTTATTTTTTAACTATTGTTTCAATCCTCATTAACTTAGAGTAAAATAATTGCTATATAAAAAAGAAATTTATTTGTTAGTGCCCCTTAAAATCCAAATTTCAATCTATTAAAAACAGAGTTCATTAAGTTTACTAAAGAAATGCACTGCTAAATGCAGCTGTTTTCTCTACAAATTGTCATGTTCCAAGTTTAGCTCTTCTTTCTCACTTGGGCTGCTCTCTGTGGGGGTGATATGTTTCCCCCACTGATTTTCCTGTCTTGGGTATCCTGAGAGAAGGCTTGACTCAATGAATACAAAAAACACACTATTGTTTAAAAAAGTAAAAAAAAAAAAAAATAATGACTGAACTTGCCTATCATGTATGAGGCCCTAGGCTTGATCCTTATGACTGCAAAAAAAAAAAAAAAAAAGTAAATATCTATCTATCTAAATAGATAGATAGACAGATGGACACACACATATACACACAGACAGACATATATATGTACCTCTCAATTCCATCAGTATATTAAAGTCAGACTATAATGAAACCTACAAATTAGTGGACAGAAGAAACCCTTTTTAGAATAAACAGTTCCCCTGTCCCAAAATTTTAAAAGGAAAAAAAATTCAAAAATAAAATGAGCTTGGGATATGGCTCAGTGCTTAAGTGTCCCCTGGTTTCAATCCCTGCTACCAAAAAAAATACACAATAAAAACCAATAAACAAAATAAAAGTAAAAGTGTGTCCCCTTAATAACACCACAGACAATCTGTTCAGGCACTGTCATTGTCCTACAGTGAAGGACATGGAGAATTCATGACAAAGTAATTATACCAAATCTTAAGTACAAATAAGAAACATAGTTTAAAATATTTCCCAACCTCATTCAAAGAAGAACAAGAAATCAAAAATTAACTCACATGCATTGAAAAATATTTTTTAAAGATTGAAAGGTGAAAAAAGAGGAGAAAATCACATGAGATGCAAAGGCCAATAAAAGATTAGGCTATTAACATGTTTTCAATTTTTAAAATCTCAATCACCAATAAAATTTTAATTTCCAGAATTAACCTGGACAGAAATGAACATTCACGGAAATAGATTTTCAAAAAATTATAG
Source organism: Marmota monax (assembly GCF_021218885.2). NCBI lineage: Eukaryota > Metazoa > Chordata > Mammalia > Rodentia > Sciuridae > Marmota > Marmota monax. The sequence continues at coordinate 16,215,972 of NW_026695224.1, forward strand.
AGAAGTTCAAGTTTTTAATAAAAGAACTTAAAAGGAAGTGCAAAACTAGGAAATGATATAGCAATAGGAAAACAGTAATGAAGTAACAGAACTAAAATAAATGAAGTACAATTTTAAGAAAAGCACAACTAAAATAACAGTGAAAAGCTAAAAGGTGTGTAAATAGAACTCAAAATAGAGACATGAGGCAGAAAAATAGAACCAAGAACATAAGAAGAGCTCATGGATTCTCAAATCCAACCACACCAACTCCCTCTTTCTTTTTCTATGATAGAAATGTAATTTCTCTTTCTCATAAACTCTCCAACTATTAAAAAAAATGGTATTTGCCAGTGCATTTTTCTCTGCATGGATTCTGGGTTCCTCTCTTCAATGAGTTTATTCCCATTCAACTCAGATGTCAGACTGAATGTCAGATCCTCAGAGAAAAACCTTTCCTCTCCATGCAGTCTTCCATCCACCTGTATTACATTCACACCCCTCTAAAACCATGAGCTTCCCATCATGCATGTGTGTGTGTATGTGAGTGTACATGTTATTGAGGTGGTGACACTATTGGTGGTATTTTTGCTATCACTGAAATTGTGTGACAACATTTTGAATTATTTGATCAGTATTTGCAAGCTATTGTTTGCCACACTTCTGTAAAGAGGAAGAAATTGAGTGCTTTTTAAAGGTATAATCTATCAAAAATTTTAACATGGTAGTATACATTGGTAATCTACTAACGGTATCATATGTATTTATTTTCCATTAGGAAAAGCATTCTATGTTGTTATTTTGATCATTTGGCCAAAGCCAGATGTTTTCTATTTTTTTCTAAATATCAGTGTATTCGTGTGTGTGTATTTGTGTGTGCATTCTCTGTAATGTCAGAAACAAATAATTACATAAAGTGAAAATAGCAATGACCTTGAATTCTGGCATAAGTGCAAGAGATATTATTTTAATTCATACCTGGCATCATGTGCTTGGTCTGCAAACTCATCAGTCATCATCATAATCAACAACTCTATTATCACCACAAGAAAACAACAGTAATATAAAATATCCTTCACTTATTGCATGCCTACCAGGAGCTCTGTGCTGTCCACTATGAACACATGATGTATAAGCCTCATATGAATGTAAGGAACAGTCTAGGCCATATATTGAGTCACAATTTGAACACAGATTGGACAGAGTCAAAGGCCCTGTGCTTCTCTCTAATTGAGGTTGCCTGTCTAGATCTCTTTGCCCAACTTTAAAAAAAAAAAAAGAGTAAGAACTTCACTCTTGACTTTAAGGAACTCATGATCACATATAATATGAGAAAGTAGCCATTCCAGTATCTGGAACATAGTAGGACTTCAATGAACACCCATGGAGAATAAATTCTCACCTTGAGGAACCTATTTATGTGTTCACTGTACATGTATCAGTTGACATTGCCACACTGGAAACAGCAGGGATCCAGGAAGACTTAGACTTTCCTAAAGCAAAAGGCAAAGAAAACAATAGTAGAGATATACCTGAGGGAAGTCATATATATGTACTTCTGTTGTTCAACAAACATTCATCAAGCACTGTGTGTTAGGCAATCTTTTAGTCCCCCGGGGAAATCAAGAGTTATACACTGCACACCTCATACAAAGAAAGACTATTATAGGGTTTGAAAACAATGTGGTGAGGGCTAAAAAGGTGGAAGATAGATGGTCTATTGGCTATGCAAACTTAGTATTTTTAATAATAAATCTGCCAAGCTATAATTTAAAACATCATTTAAAAAAACGATCTCTTATCATGTAATTGTTTTCCAAGAGAACAGTTATGTAAATAATCTTTTTAAAATGGACTTCCACCTATTTAGTAGATAGTCTCTCCGACTATTACACTTAGCTTTGTCAGGTAAATGGATGATGCTCTGTTCTTGCTTCATTTGCTTTCTTCAATAGTTACTCAATGAAAATAAATAATTCACCTAAATTGTCACAGACTGAAATGCAGGATCTTTGCTCACTCCAGACATGAATTTAAGTAGGAACAGCATAATTACCTGCTAATTGTTCTGTGATTACATTTACCTTAAGCTGTCACAACTTTAAAAGGTATCCTAATTGCAACTCAAATAATGGCATTTCTCCCTCCACCATGTTATCTTTGGCTTGACTCTAACACAAACTAAAGGTCTTTAATTTTTTTTGAAAGATGATCATCTCAGGCTGGACACTAAAGAATATTAAATGGAAGCAGTTATTAATGAGAAAAACTCATTCTCTTTCAGCAGGTCCAAAAGGGAAATTTATGTGTGAACATAAAAAAACAAACAAACAAAACAAAACAAAACAACTCTAAAATCACACATCTAATTGCCAACTTGTTGGTTCTCTATGAAGCCAGACAGGCGACTAAAATATTTTAGAGTAGTGGTGATTTGGGCCACCATGGATCACTGACAAGGCAAGCAAAACTAATACTATTTATAACTATTGAAATACTGATCCCTTCCTAATGAGACTGCTTTTAGCCTGAGGGAGAGAGGATTTAGTTAACCTGAATGGAGGGGACAGAAATGTTCAAGTCTTTGCATTTTCCCTTTAATAAAAAGGGAAAATAAATAAAAAACCTAAATAAATAAAAACCTATTTAATTTCTAGACTCTAAATGATCTTTGATCATTTGAGGTCCCAGGTCCCACGTGTCCAAGTCACTGAGATAATCCTGACAGTGAAGCCGTCCTAGCCCCTGCAGGTAGACAGGAGAGAAATTTTTGGACCTGAAATGAAACTTGACAACCTGTCTCACCACCCCACCTGCCTGAGCCTGGGTTTCTTGAAGAGGAACCTGATTTAAATACTCTTTTTGAAAGATCTCTGCTCTTTTAAACAGAAGGTAGGTGGGAGCTTGGTCTATTTTTGGGATTAGTGTGTTGAAGGAGGAGTGGTAACACCTCAGGCAGAAATTTGTGTAATAGCTGATATTAGAAAAGAGTGTCTGAAAAGGTGAATTTGAGACCATGTTATCACTCTGTTGCCTCTGCTCCCCAGAAGACCCAGCTTCCCCCTCTGCCAACCTGGTAATGTGTACACATCTATATATGTGGGGGTGTACGTGTGTCTAACTAGATATATATATATATATATATATATATATATATATATATATATATATATATATATATAATGTATATTTTATTATGGAAAGCGATAAAGAAATAAGTACCCTAAGGTAATTAGTCCATGTGCAGGCACTTTGGAGTCAAACAGCTATAGGCTTAGAAAACACTGACCAATTAATTTTATCCAGTTGTCACTCAATTCCTGAAAAGATAACATGTGAGAAAAGAAGCACGGTGTTATATATCATGAGGACTGAATGGGACAAAGTCTTTAATGGTCTCGGTACAGTGCCTGGCATATAGGAAGCACCATTATTATAGCCATCATTACAATTTTATTATTAAATACTCTGAATGCCCAGTATCAGGTCTCTAAGATTTGAATCCCATCTCTGGACCATCTAAATCTTTAGCTAAGAGGTGAATAGATTTTATTACACCATATATGATGTGAGCAACTCTGTGAGTGTGCATGTGTGTGTGTTAAATTCATTTAAAATGTTAAACTACACGAATCGATCCTGGGTATTTCAACAAAGATTTATAGCTCCTGAATCCTTTAAATGATGTTTTCATTTTGCTTTCTTATTGACAGATTAATTGCTACATTTTATATGCCAAAAATATTAATTTTGTTGAACCTACATCTTGCATTTTTTAATGCTGATTAGTACATATCTGAGATAATGTATTTTAAAGTTCTAGTTAGTTTTTCTTAACTGTTTTATGAAGGTAAAATAGACATACCTAAAATTTGTCCGCTGCATATGTACTTCTGAATGATTCTTGGACATTATTATGTGAAGTAAATTTATGCATCATCACAATCTAGTTTCAGGACATGTCCATTGTCTCCAACTTTTCTCCAGTCTGCATATCAGTCGCCTCTCCCATCCATCCCAAGCCACCAATGATATACTTTCCTCTCTTAATAGTTTTTCCTCTTCTCAAATAAAGAACTATACTGTATTTAGTCTTTTGTGTTCAATTTATTTTTATTTTGAGGCTTATGTGTTGTCATATGCGGTAGTTCTCCATTGTCTGGGTGAACCTGATCCTGTTTATCCATTTGTCTATTAATAGGTATTTTAATTGTTTCCAATCTAAAGTTGATATAAATTCCAAAGCTATAAACACTTACTTTTTTATATTTTTAAAATGAATTGATCTTTGGAACCTAATCAATGAAGTTCTCATGTGTATACAGGAATACAAATGTTTACCTTAACAGAAAAGATACTCAGGATTTAGTTTAAAGTTTCCCAGATTCTCAAGCCCCAAGCATCTCTGATGGTTCCCAAGATTTTCAAATTAAGTATCTTGCAGGGCTGAGGATGTAGCTCAGAGGCATAGTATTTGTCTAGGATGTGTGAGGCTGTAGGTTTAATATCTACCATAGGGGTGGAAAAAAAAAAGAAAAAAGAAAGAAAGAAAATAATTTAAAAATTTGTTTCTTCCTAAGAACATTCCGAATCAGACAAATATTCTTGCTTTCTTGTTTAAAATTATAATCACGCTGTGTTTGAGAAAAGATGGAACAATTGCCCCCCCAAAGAACAAAAGTTATTTATCAAGTTAATTATGATAAATCACACATAAGCAGTGACCTGGTGATGAGAAAGAGCTACGTGTGAGCTGCTGTGACATCTGCTATGTTGGCAATGTAGTAGCAGATGAGGCACCAGGAATCTACATCCTATGAAGTAGGTAATGTGGCTAAACAGCAATGTGTGCCAATATAATGACTTAACCTGAACCTGGAATCTTGCAAAGGAGGGACAAGGAGGGACACCAGTCATGACCATCTATCCTCACTCTTTGTTGGAGCAACATGCTGCATGTCAGAGTTGAGAAGGATGCAACTGTCAAGTACAATACCTGTCCAAAGGAACTTGGGAGACTCTGTTACTCTTAGAGTAAAATCTTCACTGAATTTTCAAAATATAATGTATAAGTTCCCATTATAAAATCATGAAGTTGTTTTGAATTTACTTCCTGAAAGATTCATGAAGGACCCATAATTAGGGGCTGAGTTGCTTCTAAAAGTATTATATAATTATGTAGATATGGTGCCTAACACGGATTAGGCATTTAATTCATTATGGCTGTTAGGACCTGTCCCATTCCATTAAAGTCCTGATATAATAGCTGGGGAATCTGATGTATGAATAAATAACCACAAATAATTGATTAATGCATAATGGAGGCTTCAGCAGTGTGCTTACCACACACAAAGGAAGGATCAGTTTTCATGATTCTGCCTGCCTAAGGAAGGGATTTAGATGTTGCTACTGAAACCACAGAAAAGGTGAACTTGTTACTAGTCCACCAGTTCTGATACAGGCCAGGCCAGAGAAGAAGGAAGATAATTTATAATGTTATCTGCTCTAGAAATAAAGTTGAATTGATAAAAAAAAAAAAGTGGGTTTTATTCAAAGCTACCTTTGGAGGAAGATGGAAAACCTTCATTGTATCAATAGGTCCATTTCCAAAAGTTCTGAGAGGAAAGATTTTAAAAGGACAAAAAGACAAAATTTCACAGGTTTTTACTTCCAATAATTTCACAGGTTTCAAATTCTCCCCCATCCTGGAACCTCGATTATCACATCAAGGGGAGCAAGACTTCCCAGAGCTGGCACCTGCATCTCCCCTATCACAAGGGAACATCTCTCAATTCAGTCTTTCAAAAAATCTCTGTAAGGTCCACATCTATACCTCCCTGAAATGGCCCCTTTAGTCTGTCTGTTTTGAACATCCATAGTCTCTGTCTTTCTAAGAAATTCCTGCCTGTTACCATGTGTGAGTCCTATGAAATTTTTCTGCAAGATTGCAAAGAACGGGAGGGCAAGAGACCCCAGGGTTGCTCTGACCCTGCCAGCAGGCCCTCTCCACAACAAACCGGGTTTTGGCAGATGAGCAGAAGTTCATAAAAAATGACCAACACTAAAGATTAAACAGAGAGTAGTTTAGGCAGAAGAATGCTGCGTTAAAAGACATGATCATGGGTTGGGGTTGTGGCTCAGAAGTGGAGCGCTTGACTAGCATGTGTGAGGTACTGGGTTCGATCCTCAGCGCCACATAAAGTAAAATAAAGACCTTGTGTCCACCTTTAACTAAAAAATAATTTTAAAAAAGACATGAACATCTGAGAGTATGTGGAATGTTCAAAAGGTCTCCAAAGATAGTTAGAATGGGTGGAGTAAAATTCATTCATTCACCTTGGGCTTTTACCTTCTGGAAGGAAAACAAATAAAAAGCTGTCAAATGTATAGTCCACTGAGGAGGACTCCTGGCCTTGCCCCAGGTAACTACTTCCCTGTCAGATGCTTCTGTAGCCATTGTCTGTGTGCTATGTCCAGGTGCAGAAAACTTGTTTGAAATATTTTATCAGCTCTTCAGCATTATCCGGAGATGGAAGTAGCATAGGAATATGTGTCTTCATTTTGAATCAGAAAACTCTTCCAGGGATTAAATTAATCTTTCCCTCATCATACAGGCAGACATGTTTCTAATTTAAAGCTAGGCCTACTGTAACTTTAATAATGTTGTTCCATGGCCTTTGTTCTCTGAAGCCAGACAATTACTATGGAGAAAATGGAGATTTGCAACAATGGTGGTGAGGGCAGTAATGATACTGATACCTGAATGTGTTCAATTATTCTCTATGTTACTAATTCAGAAATGTCTTACATTCTATATTGGATTAGTCCCTATTTCAGGTAGATTAAATGTTTTTTTTTTTTTTTTTTATCTGAAAACAGAGAAAACCTCATATCGGGTACATTAACACTAAGCAATGAGGATTAAATAATAAACTCCCCAGACACAGTATGCACGCCTTTAATCTCAGCTACTTTATTTATAGATGTTGAGGCAGGAGGACCACAATTTCATAGCCAGCCTGAAACTTAGCAAAACCCTGTCTCCAAATAATAAGGGATGGAGATTTAGCTCAGTGGTGGAGTACTTGCTAGCATGCATAAATCCTTGGTTCAGTCCCTAGTACTGGGATGGGGGAAGAAAATTTGAAAATCTTGATCCTTCTTTTAGCAGCTTTCTCTTGGTAGGTATCTCCTAATGAACACACCATTAATTAGGATCACCAGGAAACCAAATATACATCTTATTTACATCATGTCCACAAACTCAAAAGAGTTTGTCAAAAAGGAGAGACCAAAGAAAATTGAAACTGACGTTTAAAATCTCTCCCTCTCTGTGTCTCTCACTCTCCCTTTTCTCTCAATGTCACACATCACAATAACCAGCACTAAAATATGGTACACTCTCTTTTGCTTTAAAACTGCTTTGCAGCATCTTGAAGTCTGTATCACAATATATTGGGTACCAAGTAGGTAGAGAAATGTGTTCTTACAAGCCAGTGAACTTCTTACAGACTTCTTAACTGGAATGGCTAAGGCCATCTGACAGCTGCTTCAAAGACAACTTAACCCTCCTTTCTTTAGCCTACCCATGTGATGACATATGTTCTTGTGCATTTGTGAGAAGGAAAAGGACAGAACATATTAACTAATGTTGACTTTTTTTCTTCCAAATGATAACAAAAATAAAGTAGGTAAATCAAAACACTTATGAATGAATAGGGAGATTTTGAGTGCTTTGTAAACTAAAACTTTGTTACAAATTTAAGCATCTGCTTTTTACCATTATTCAAAGTAATAGTAGAACTTAGAGAAGGAAGGAACAAGTATCTTGGAGGCTTTTAATACAGGTTATTTCATCACTTCCTTCAACCATCATGTGAAGACAGGTGATAGGAAGGGATAAAAATAACCTCGGTGTCATTTGGGTAGCAATCCTATAACAGAGCATTAACTTAACTTTTCTTCTGGGCCCAGGATTGTACTAAGTAATAGAATAGTGAATAAGAAGGGGATTCTCACCCTCCAGGCTTTTGTGATGGCAGATAGACTGGGGGCATAAATATTAATATTCTGAGTTTGTTAGCCTCTGTATAGGGGTATCTTTAATATGAAGACCATAGCTCTAACAGTGTATAAAAAAACTTCACATCAATGGACAATTTAAACCTTTAAGAATCTGTTGAAATAAGGATGTAAAAAATATGAAATTAAAAAAAAAACAAAACTCCAAAGGCAAAACCAACTAGCAAAGAAAACAAGTTTTAGTTATTTTACTGTGCATTATTATTACTATTATTATTATTACTACTTTTCCAGGATAAGGTAAGTGACTAGAGCAAAAGGTATTCCCTAGATGGGAGGCGAAGGGCATTGTATTTAAGGTTAAGAAAGGGTCCATTTGGATGAGCTTATGCATTGAGAATTTCAATTCATTCAGTTATTGAACACCCTTTTCTTAAGCTTCTCTACTGGTGGTACAATGAGATTTAGAAACAAAGTCCTTGCTATGTGGAGGAAAAGAAACTGTCAAGTGGGAGAGGCATAAAATCCAAAATAAGCACACAAATAAATATACAATCAGTGCAATTTGAGTAAGCATCATAAAGACAATTTTAAAGATGTACACAAGATTTTTTTTATTTCTTGGTTATTTGGTAATTAAAGGATTATAAACATGGGAGAGTTAAAGAGAAAACTTAAATTTTTATTATGATAATTTTTTGTGTTTGTTACTAAGAGTGTAGATTTTATGTATTTTAACTAACACATATAATGACTACCTTAAATTTAGGATCTTTAGAATAGATAGCACAGATTCTGAAGGCCAAAATCCTCTAGGTCAAAGAGAAGATATAGAGAGAAGGAAGGGTTTCTGTGTGGGCCAGTGTCTGTGTTAGGATGTAGGGTTTTCTCCAAACAGGTTCCTTTGAGGATTTGTAACTGGTTGGTCTAAAGGGAGCAGGCAAAAGTTCCTGGAGGTGATCCTGTGACTGAATGGTAGATTTTGTCACCTATTTTCATAGTCTACACAAGGTGTGAGGGTCAGTGGAGCCAGTAAAATAGGCGATATATGTTTGTCCTATAGAGAAGAGTCACGGAGAAGTAGTTGCATAAAGAATTACCACATTGAGGAATGAATGGGAGATCATCCCTGAAGGAAGGTATGGAGATCATAGAGCCAGAACTGTGTCAAGGGTAACAGAGCCTTGCTGCTGGTGGGGGAAAGTTAAACATTAAAAACAGATTTCCAAGGTGAAATAAAATTATGAGAAACCACTAGGACGAAGTGCAATCAACAAACTTAAACTGGTTCAAGCCATTTTTACCTTTGCACACATTTTTTGGAAAGATGAAGAGGCCATGACAATTTCAACAGAGCTCTCAGACAGAAAGTGAAGTAGCCTGCATAAGAGGCAAGGAGGGAAAGGGATTGATTGAGCTTGTGCCAATATTGACAGAAGCCATATGATACCCATGCTTCCCCTGCACGAAGTCCAAGATAAGACCGCAGAATGATGAATCAGGAACTCAACTCAGTATAATCCCTCACAGGTTGGGGATATAAAAGTATACACATGGATAACTGATAATATATGTTACAAAATAGTGTTCAATTATCAGACACACACTAGAGAGCTCTCAAAACAGATTTTTTTTTTCAATTTTCTTTATTCCCATTGGAGTGATAAATAAGAAGCATTCACAGTTCTTCTGAGGAACTAATCTCCATTCTTCAATTATTTTATTGTCAAAACATTCGACAAGGGACCACAACCTACCAGGCACTAAAATAGGCTTTCTGTCACAATAGTGAAAGGAGAAGTCCCTACCTGTATGGGAAAGCCAGGCATTGAACATGAAATGAGAAATTCATACATAGTATGGTGAGGGGGAATGTTCTTTACAGACAAGGAAAGAGAACAAAGATCCAATGAAAGTTTATATCAGTAGGAAACCTAGCAAGGCTTGAAGGGTCTAAGATAGAAATTTAGAGATACAGAGAGAAAAACTGAATCTCTAAAGGAGATATGTCTGAATTGGAATATGGACAGAGCAGGCTGTAAATAATTCATGAGTTGGACAAAAGAGCCTAAGGGACAAAAAGGGACACAAATGTATGAGCAGACTAAACAACTCATAAATAACTTTGGAACTGTTCAATTGCCTTTAAGTTTTTTTTGGAATATAGTAAAGCAGAAGCAAGATTTTAATAGAAAGAGACTATTAACCTGGTGAACCCAAACAACAATTGATTGAATCGTGAGCCTCTGATCAGATCACACTATGGACCATCTGACACTGATGTAAGCTGAAACCTAAATACTAGATCAGGTGTTCTGATGGAGAAACACCATCTTTCTCAGTATTTCCCAGTCCTAAGAAAAAGTCCATCCCTTTCAGGTCATATATATTCTACTTAACTATGTACCATAAAACCAGATCCTCATCTCTAGTGGTTATTCTTTCTCTCAAGATAGTTCAAATTTTTTCCCAAAGAGTGTGTATCTTCATCATTCACATTCTAATAAAGCTCTTGTTCCCTAAAACCTGATTTTTTTTTGCATTGTAGAGAGAAGTGAAAGGAGGAGAAGGCAGGGGATGTGGGGAAAAGAAAGATAGTAGAATGAAACAGACATTATTACTTTATATATGTATGTGACTATATGACCAATGTGATTCTACAATATGTATACTTAATAAAATGATAAATTATATCCCATCTATGATATATCAAAGTATATAAGTGCATTCTACTGTCATGTATAACTAATTAAAACAAATAAAAAAATTTAAAAACCTGATATATCCTTAAATTCTTTTTCTGCAACATAGTCAAGAACCTAGAAGTTTCAAGTAGAGATCTCTGCCTCCAGAGAGACCTCCTCTGAGCCCGCAATGGTGACTGGTCTACAACAGTCAAAATAGTGAAGAAATGTAGTCACTCAGAGGGACAAGAACAGCTTCAAACCTTCCCAGGCTTTCCATCTGGGGTGGAAAAGTGTGTTTTGTGATTACATACAAAACAGAAGAGTGACTATTATAAGAAAGTTGAAGGCTGGCAGATTCCATATTAATGTGAGTATAATTTTCTAATAATCAAATCTGTTTAATAATAATAATAAAAGTCTGACTCTACATGTAGAGAAATTCTTATTTGATTTCTAGATGAGCAGATTCAAATGTTCAGGGGCCAGACAGTACATGTATATGAACTTAGAAATATGGGAAAACTTAGTAAAAATGCACTAATTGAGAAGAACACACATTGTGTAAATCATTCATTTTTATAGTGTATTAATTATGTACTAGCAAATTGTTTATGCACAAAGAAGAACACTTTAGGGTACAGTAGGGTGCTGAACAGTCCTTTAGCAGAAAATATATGACCCTTGTTAGATTATGTGAAACATAAAGATGCAGTTTAATTAGAATATCTAAAGTGGATATTTTCTCCTTCCTATCCTAATATGCAACAGTTTCACATTTCTGTGATAAGAATGCTGAATTTCGAAAAGTGTATTGTTAGACAAAGGCATTTTCCTAAGTTCTTCACATTATACCCCAAAGGTATACCAATTTGTTACCACTGGTGTGGATTAAAGAACCCAGAAATCTCACTATCTGTGATACAACAAATGTCTGACTCATCCCTGAATCTTAGTTTCCCCATCTGTAGTTTGGTAAAGCCCCTTTCACCAGACCAAAGTAGCAAAGGTTCTGAATGTTAGCTGCCTTCATGAATGAGACAAATCCCTAACTTGGGAACAGAGAAGTTTTGAAGAAAAGTGACAGAAGATACCAGATTATGTTGTCTTTATTGTCCAACAGTTCCTTGAACTTCTACTCCATGCCACTGTAGGGATTGTGCCCTGCTTTGTTCATAGAATTATCAAGGAACAGGAACTTACATAACCCCCTCCTTAATTGATTGGCTCACAAATAGTCACTTGACCTTCACCAGGCAATGTAAGATGACCACTCCCAATGATCACTTTGCTGTAGAACTGGACACAGAACAAACCAGTGATTATTTCCCCCTAGGGCTGAACGGACATGGGGAAAAGAGGTTGAAGTTATGCTGCTCACTATTGTCAGGGGCTGGGTTTTTTGAAATCTCTCAACATGCTTAGGTCCCTTCATTAGGGCTTACTCTCCAATGGCTATTCCCATCCTTCTGACATGGCTTGATGGCTTTGTGAAGACTGTCAATGTTTTCTCCATGAACCCTCCTATTTCATGTGAGCTTGTAATTTTATTATCAAATTTACAGTCAACATCCTATAAAAGTTAATATCATCTTATCATCTCTCTTAGACTTTTTGGGTGCTAACATATTTCAGTAAATGAAATAGAAAAAAATAGCATGGTGTTCTTTTTCGTGTGTGTGTGTGTATGTGTGTGTGTGTGTGTATTTTAATGGAGAACTCATACCCAAAGAAATATCAAGTCCACAATAGCCAAAAGACACACTGTAATAGATTATCTTAACATTAGCGTTAGCTAAGCAAGAGATTCTGCCAGTCCTCTGGCCTGTCCTTGTGAGGTCCATGGCTGCTCTCCTCATTCACATTCCTCAGGAGCTACAGGAATAAAGGCTGTCTCCTCCAAGGTTACCACCTAGATGAGTCAGAATCCTTGGCTGTATACCTAAGTGATATGAAAATATAATTAACAAAGGAATCCAGGACCTCTTGTCCTTATATTCCTCACACCATGTGGGTTTTTGTCACTTAGTAATACCTGGGCAGATGTTGTGGGGATAGATGGCCCACTCCGGGGAAAGAAGGTGAACCAAGGAGAGCAAGGACTTCCACCACCAAGGTTCCAATCTTCACCAGGTCTCTCTAGCTTGGGGCCAATGATTTAGTTTCTCTAAACCTCAACTTTGCAACTATTAAGTGCAGTAATTGAATAATACATAAAGCACCTTGACATTTAAATGAGATCATGTATGTGATGTGCCCTGCACACAGTAAAGATGTGATTAAAATGTGATTTCCTTCCCCCATGGATCCCTGTAAGACTTCCTCTGAGACTGCCTAACCAGAAAATTAGCAGAGGTGGGGGGAGGAAAGGGAAAAGAAGAGGTTTACATAAACTCATTTTATCATTAGTTCCAAGTTATCTGGCTAAAAGCCAAGGCGAGGATAATTGCATTTCAAATGCATATATGCTCCCAGCTGCAGTTATTACTCTTTATCTTTCTGTTTCCAAGATAACGTTCTTTGGGGTGTTTTAAGAATATGTGACAGCTTTTCTGAAATACTTCCCTTACCCAAACTAGACACCCATCTTCAAACCCCCTTAGAGTTTAGAAGGACAATTAAATCAGTGCTCACTACCAACTTTCCATTTTAATGACACAAGAAAACTAGTAAGCCAGAGAGAAAGAATTTTTAAAAATTAATACTTATTGAGTACTTGCCATATGCCTATCACCATTCTAGCCACTTTTATCAATAGTACATGTATAAAAGAAATTTTCTGAGAAAGATACCTGGGGAATTCACCTTACATTTGTTAGAAATGTCATGTAGAAGGCATAGTTAGCAAGATTTTTAAAGGTCAGAAGAGATTTTGATAGGCATAAGGAATAGAAAGTTAAATAAAACAGTGTTCCTGACCTCAAGAGACCCAAAATAAATAATAAGGAAATGCAAAATTTTGATTGTCAAATAATAACAGAAGCTATTGACTTTTATGTAAATATATAGGATAACCTATTTATAATGATTTTCATATTTCCTTGTTTTACAGAGGATTATAAAAAATGGAGACTACAACAAATGCACCAATTCACTTTTTGAATGCTATGTTCACATGTAATGCATTTTAGACACAGAGAAAGTAAATATTGATATGTTGATACTGTGCTAGGCAAAGGCATACCATCAAGCATTGAAATATTCTGTTCTCTATGTCATCCCTGTTACCATAGAAGTTAGTTCTTTAGCCCCTGGAAATTCTTTGGTAGCTCCTTAACAAATACTTCCTAAATTCCCCATAGGTTCTGAGAAGTTTAAGTTGAATAAAGTCAGAGTATCTGAAAAGCTTACACAGGAGTAGTCACAGAACATTCAAAGTCTTCGTGAGAATATCTGGAAAAGTTAGAAAAAATTACTGGGAGGCTGATAAAAACCCATAAGCCACAATTCCATGCAACATTCTAAAGCATGTGTCCCTTGACCATGTCACTTTCATTTTGTAGGTTAACTGTTATTTGGATTTGCTATCTTTATGGATAAAAATCATGTGACATACTTTTAAAATTATGCATAGAATTATTATTATTAGTAGTAGTAGTACTAGTAGTAGTAATAGTATGCCAAGGATTGAACCCAGGGGTGCTTAACCAATGAGCCACAATTGCAGTCCTTTTTATATTTAACTTAGAGACAGAATCTCACTAAGTTGCTTAGGGCCCAAGTTGCTGAGGCTGGATTTGAACTTGAAATCCTTCTGCCTCAATCTCCTGAGTCACTGGATTATATGCATATGCCACCATGACCAGCACAATGCATTATTTTACTATTTTTTATTAGAGTTTATTGTGCTACTCTTTTGTAATTGGTCTGTTACTTCCTCAATAATTTGTTTTAAGTTATTAGTCTTGTGAGAAATGGGGTGTGATCACATTTAATTTATAGAAGTAGTTCCAGAGTCTGAAGAGCCATTACCCAGGTGAAGTTTTCTGGATAATTCTCGGGCAGCGATGGAGTAAGAAAGGTAAGAGAAAGGATTATAAAGCAATTAGCAGGTTAAGCTAATTAAGAACAGTTAACTGGATAATTTTGCAACTTTAGCAATAGCTATCCTAGCTACCAAATTGATACTTACCCCCTCTGTTCAAAGAGTGAATGGCTTTCTGCCAATATCAGAATTTCCTGACATATTGGTTCAAATGAAGACTCAGAGAATTGGAGGATATAAAAAGGCAATATAGTCTACACAGGGGAGGAAAATGTTAAAGAGGTCAGCAACCCATTGTAATTCATTTTGTTTAATCCTGGTCCAGTTCCTAACCCAGTGCCTGGTGTGTTCTAGATGAAGAAGGGAAGGGAGGAAAAAAAAAAAAAAGAAAAAGGAAATGAATTGGGAACAAAAGGAAAAAAAATATTTGCAGTACTGAAATGCCATACTATTTGTATAGCATTTCATATATAAAGTATTCATGTTCAAGTTTTCAACTGGATTCACATGTGAGGGATGTATATCTGTGCGTGGGTTGTAAGATCTGAGAAGGGGTTCCTCTGTGGTATGAATAAAGGTATGAGGAAATGATTCTTTATCCTAATCTGGGTTCCATTTCCATGTATTTTGCCTCTTTTTTACAATTATGATAAGAAATCACTTGGACTTTTACATTACATAGCCTAGTATTGAGGATATATACATATATATATACACACACACACACATATATACATGTATATTTATATTTTTTTGCCAAAATTCAAAGTTCCATAAACACTGTACACAATTTCTTTATAAAAATCAGTCATGCTAGTGATTATTTGGATAACTTCTTTTCATTTTATTGTATTGTGGCCTAAGAAATAAAACAAATATATATCATCTTAACAATTTTAAGGTCAAAGTTCAGCTATCAAGTACATTCATATTATGTACAAGCATGACAACTATCCATCTCTAAATTGAAGAAACCCATATTTTAGACCTATTAACCATAACTCCCCATTTCCCCCTCCTCCCAGAGCTGACAGCCACCATTCTACTTTTTTGTTCTAAGATTCTGACTACTGCAAGTACCTTATAAAAGTGAAATCATACAGTATTGGTTGTTTGCTCACTGGTTTATTTGACTCAGCACAATATCCTCAAGATTAATACAAGCTGCAGTTCATGTTAGAATATTCTAATTTTAAAAAGCTGAATCATATCCCACCGTATACATACCCCACATTTTGCTTAATAATTCATAATTATGTGCATTGCTAATATACTTTAGCTATTGTGAATACTGTGACTATGAGCATAGCTGTACAGCTCTTTCTTTAAGATCTTGCTTTCAATTCATTGGGTGTATGACCATAAATGGAATTTCTGAAAATTATGGTAATTCTATTTTTAATATTTTTAGTAACTGGCATACCATTTTCACAGCAGCTGTATCACTTTAATTCTCACCAGCAGAACTCCATGTTTCCTGTGCTTTTGGTATCATGGCCAAGAAATCATTCCAAAACCAAACTTATGAAGCATTTGCACTACCTTTTGTTTTCCCGCCTGAGTTTTATAGTTTTAGGTCTTACATTTAGTTCTGTGATCCATTTTGAGTCAACTTTTAATATAAATGGAAATATGAGTAAAACTTCATTCTCTTTTTTGGATATAAAGTTTCCTTTCATCTTTTGCTGAAAAGACTGTCCTTCCCATTCGATGGTCTTGGTCCTCTTCTTGAAAACCAACTGATCTCATATCAAAGGTTTATTTCTGCATTATCCATTCTATTCTGTTGGTCTGGAGGAACTTGTCCTCATGTTACTGACATACTGTTTTGATTACTATACCTTTGTAGTAACTTTTGAAATCAAGAATAAATAGTGAGTCCTTCAGCTTTCTTCTTTTTCAAGAATCATTTAAGGTCCCTTGAGGTTGACAGTGATAAATTATGTGCACTTATACATTCAATAACTCAGTTCATTGATGCTTGTGCCAAAGGTCAAACTTCTATAACACCCTCTCTGTAAAACAGACTATGCCCTTGATTATTTGGGTAATTTCTATAATTCTTGTAACACTAGATGCATAAAATGGGAAGGAATCCAGTAGAATACATGATGGTAGAAGGTAAAATCCATTTAGAGTTTACTTAAAAGTGTTCAATGGTTTTACCAATGAGCTAGAGTAAAATCCAAACTCTTTCCTGGGCAGTAGATCTGACCTCAGGTATACACTAGTTATACATAAGTACTATATGCTTATACAAAATGCTAATGTCTGAAGAATCACTACTGTATTGAAGTGACTTGATCCCCGCTCTGTCTATGTTTATGTATTATCTTGTGCACCCATCCTTGTTGCCTGAAGTCCAGAGTATATTGGAAATAGTGTGTAGGGGAATGTGGTTTGAATCCAAGATAGAAGATAAATGGTTCTCCTAAAACAAAAAGCAGATTTGGTGGGGGAGGGATGATGAATATGAGGAAAGAGTTAAAATTTACGTAGGGGTTTAAAAAAGGATAATAAAAGAACTGGAGGAAATGTTACCTCCCAGATATTGCCAGAAAGTAGAAATTTCCCAATAAATGCCCTGGGCCTGTCTCTCCACCGATATTGCTTTTACTGTTATTGTTTTTGTTATTATTCTTTTGCGGTGACAGTGGAGTACTTGGTTGTGATTTTGCCCTGTAGTCCTCCCCCGTGCAGGCTGTTTCTTTACTCTTGCTAACCATTTCTTGATGTCACACTTGGAGCTACTTTTTATACTGTACTCTCTTTGAAGGCCCTTCTGTTATCACCAGGATATTGCATAATCTTTCTTGTAATTAGGATATGGTTAAATTTGCAACTTGATTTTGCAGCCAGTTGTTATCTGGGTTCTGGGTAATCTTGGCAACATCTTCATAGATGACTCATGCTGTACATTAGGAGCTACAATGATGCCAGGGTTCCAGGAATTCGCTCATACAAGCCAGAGCTTCCAATTCATTATAGTGTGCATGTCAAAGGACAACTGTAACTCAGAGTATGGTATGGTTACAGCTCAGGTTAAACCCCTTCCAGCTAGCACAAAGGCTCTTCATAAGAGCCCAACTCAGGGATGCTTTTTTTTCTTTTTTTAATTCTCTGGAAAACTGGACCTTTCTTACTGTAGCCTGAAACACATATAAACGGAAAGAATAAGAGGATAAACTTAAGAGCAAAACAACTGTAAGACCAATCTATATGTTACAATTACTTGTTAAGAGAAGGGTAATTTAAAGACAATTTGGAGAGGATTGAAATGTTCCAATATTGAGGGAGACTTAAAATGTATGACATTTATACAATGCTATTCCTGCGAACTGATTTTCATCATCACTTTATCTATTGAAATTTGGGCCAAATTCCAGTAATTCATTTCTTTGTTTAAAATGGATTCATATATCCCACTTCTTACTTGATAACTCTTAAGATATAGAAAAATCAAGGCTTAATACAGACGAATAGTACTTGTGACTCATACACTTCTTAGTTATTCTGAACTTATTTTTTCCCCTGTCTTCCCCATCTAAGAAAATAAAGGCCAATCACTAAAGTGGCTAATGACATAATTTCTTTTCATTTTTTTTCCCACTTATAACTCATGCCCAAGGTATGTATAAGTCCTGCTCCCTACAGCACTACCACTCTCTGATAAGGGAAGATACTATCTTCTCTTAACTGGGACCATAGTACCTTCTAAGTATCTTTGAAATCTATTCCCATTACTTGCATATCTTGTTCTTTATACAAAAGTCAGAATGAGCTTTGTAAAAACATAAATCAAATCACGATTCACCTTTACTTAAAAGTGTTCAGTGGTTTTACCAATGAACTAGAATAGAATCCAAACTCTTTTTCCTGGGCAATAGATCTGACCTCAATCTACCTTTCCCCCCGTTTCCTCCCCCATCTTTTCCATTATTCTTAAGGTGCCTTCATTTTTTTTTTATCTTCATCAAAATGCCAAGTCTATTCTTACATTTTCAATAGTCCCATTCTTTGCTGGAATTCTCTATATGAAACTTGGTATGACAGCACCCTTTTAAAGCTTGAAGCTTAGATGTTACCATTTTAGAGATATCGTCTTGACTGCTCAAATTAAAGCTGCACATTTGGCAATCCTCATTTTATTTACTGTATGACATATTTTTATACTAGTGATACAGAAGTAAACAGAACATATTGTTTTCAAGGCCACTCTTTCTAAATTGTAAGCTCCATGGAGTAGAAATTTTGTCTGTCTTATTCAGGATAAATTCATAAGATCTACAAAATTTTCTGTCTCCTAACAGTGTTTTTTTTTTATGAAATACATGTTGAATATGTTCAATGAGTATTATTTTATATTAAGTTTTATGTTAGGATTTGCCATTCAATGCTGAGCAAAACAGAAGCAATCACTTTTATCATGAGGCTGGCTTTTAGAAGGGAAACCTCACATTATCTAAACATTTATACCCATAGGAGGTAAGTATGAATTAGGTGGGAAGGAAAATCGTGGCAGCAGATAGCTGGGAGTATCAGGAAGAGCTCTCTCAAAGAAACAGTCTGCTGTTGTCCCAGTTTAAAAAAATGCTGGTTATATGAGAACAAGGAAAAAACAATAGTGGGCATGTGAAAAGGCCAGAGTCTCAGGTATCCATGGAAAAAGAGAAGCATGTACAAACTGCATGAAGTAGTGGGAGCAATGGCCCAGTTAAGGAACTGAGGGAAAGCCAGTGGGGATTACACAGGAATGGGAAGTTGCAGGTGAGCAGAGAGGGAGCTAGGGCCCTGTGAGCTGGTAAAAGACTTGATACGCACCTTGAAAGCATCAGAGAAGTGACACTTGATGGCCTCTCTCTTTACTATATTTCTGGTTCTTGGGACTCAGATAAAATGTATATAAGAATATAAAATGGCAATAATAAAATTATGTGGAATATATAGCACCTGCTGTGTTTTTAAAGTGGTGGTGATGAATTTATTGTATTCGAGATTTTTCAGGCAAAATCTAAGAAAAGGGGGATACCTCTCTCTTTATGCTTCTTTCAAACTCTCTCCAGGTTTAACTCAATTAACACTAGTCCTCTCTCCCTTAAGGCTTGGGCTTCTTTGACCTTGCCCCCACTTATGAAATCTCATCTCCTCTTAACCCCTGGTAGCTTGCATCAAGTTTCTTAAAGAGCAGTTCACTTCAGATCGTTATTTAGAAAATTTGTGATTATAGTCTTCCCTGCTTCTTCGAGATGTGAATCTTTTTACCAGTCTCTTGTCCATTTTACACTGGCAGAAAACATTTCTTAAGTACCTGGAAGCCATCCTTTTGCATTGTAGTCATTATGGCACCCCTACCTCCAAGTCTCTGTGGTGAGTTTGGAATCTAACTTCCATGAGGAAGCTGGCTATCAGTGTTTTATTTGTTTGTTTTTGTAGTACTGGGAATAGAACCCAGGGCTTTGTGCATGCAAGGCAAACACTCTACCACCTGAGCTATATTCCCAGCCCTAACAAAGTTTTGATGGATACAGAAATGTATTTGAAACAACAAGGATGAGAAAGAGGCTCTTTCGCTGAGAATATCTATTTTTTACAAAAGTAAAGTCTTCTGTTCTTGTCTAGTGGGTGTTATAAAGAATTGTAGAGAATAAATTTTTGTAATCCAAAGGTGCAGGTGGGTGTCAGTGTGAGAACAGTCAGTACGAGATAACACAAGGCTTAGTGTGGATTTGTGAAGAATGTGGGAATGGGAGCTTCACCCAAGTCAATGGTTCTCAAGTGTTTTACCTTTAAATACTCCTGATAGCAGCTGATCTAGGATGCTTTATCCCAGGGGACTATAGAAAGAGCCCCCAAGCAAGCAATACTTTTATTAGTTTTTTAAAAACATCCTTCTTCAGCTTAGACATGTGTGGATATGGCATCCTAACCATGGTTAGTTAGGTGGGTTTACTATGAAAGACATAACATTTCCAAATATTACAGACAGCAATCCTATGCTTACTTTGGCTGTTGGATCCCCCAACACATTGCTTTAAACTCCTAATGTGTGTGTCCTCTTGTGAAAGAGACAACCAAGAACAGCTAGACCCTGAAACATCAAATTATAAGAGTGACAGGGTAAGATTTCGATTTAAAAGCATGTTTCCAGTTGAGATCCTAGAAGATGGATTAGAGAGGGTAAATAAAATAGACACCTAGTAAATATTGTTGCTCAGTTAGCTCTGATGAAAGCCAAGTTTATATAAAAAATATGCAATCACATTTGCAAGGCACATTCAGGTTCCAATATTTCCTCTTGAGAAACAAACAGGACTGGGACCTAAATTACATGGAATCACATCCTGTGCAATGGAATGCACTACCAATTGAATTCCTCCTCTACAACCTAAGGCAGTATAAAATAAAATATTGTCATCACATCTTTGGCCTAGCAAACAACCGTGGCTTATCACAGTTGGGGTAATCATTTGCTAATTAAGTCATTTTTTTTTTCCATTTGGGAATAGAAATTGTGCAATTATTTTAAGGACAGAGATCTCTTTTTTCCACTATGGGAAAACTTTCCCAGAATTCCAAAATCCAAGACTAAGCTTCTGGTGTAGTAGAACGTGGCTATAGGAAGGACATATCAGTTCAAAGGAGTTTCCTTCGATCTCAGTCTCACCAAGGGCTTGACACATGTGGCTTTTGTTCATCACTAAAACTCTTTACCCCAAAGTGATTTCCTGGACAATCATGTAAAAAGCCTTCAGTCAACCCTGAAGTAAGTTGTTCTTTAAGAAAGCAGGCTTGATGCAAGCCACCTAGGTTTGAGAAGAAATCAACTTTTGTAGGTGAAGAGAGGCCAAATATGAAGGGAGGGGCGTCAGAGGATGGGCTAACAGAGTTAGAAAGCATTTTTTTTTTCTGCAGGAACTGTTGTGGATATTGCAGTATAGCTGACTGAAAAGGCAACAGAGTTCTGACTAGTTTCTGCAAACAATTTTTGGAAATTTGAGGAAGAAAAATACCATTCTGGTCAAGGATGGTTGAGAGAACTATGGTTTGTTATGCCATCCTAAGGTTTTCCTATACACGAGACTGCCTTCTAACATTTTGAGTGCATTTTACCTTATATAAAATATACATTATCATGCTCTACTTTCAAGGAATGCAATGAAATTCAAGAGAAAATACCCAGTATGCAAAAAGCTTTGTGTGACTAAAGTGGTCTTAACATTTGTCTCAGCTTGACTGAACTTTTTCTTCCTGTCTACAGCCTCATGACATCACTTTTCCTGAAGCTCTCACTTCAGAGAACCTGCAATTATATACTTGTTCTGTTTTGGTTGTTGTGGTTGTTGTTGTTTCCCTGAGATGTAAACCTTCTCCCAGTCTCTTCTCTACTTTGCATCTCAAGAATATCTTATTAAAGATATGGGAACCATACCCTGGAAATGTGGTCATCAGGAAAGATAGTATCATTTACATCCCAATCTCTGAGGCAAGTTAGGAATCTACCTTCCACCAACAAACACATTATCATATTGACCAATTTCAGTTCCTAAAATCGTTCTGGAAATATTCCACTGGATGAACCCAGGGCTTAAAATCTCTCCCACTTTGTGTTTGAGTTGAGTTCAGTCTCTTTCCCCTATTGCAATATCTCAAATAAAATCTTTTCTCTTTTTAACCCCATGTGGTGCAAATTTCTTTGACAAACACATGTGCATTCTATTTCAAAGTTGTTGAAATTCCATCTAACATTTTCTTTAATAGTTCTCCTTCAGAGGGGACTGAATATTTGCTCATTGCTTTATGTTTACCAAGTTGCTGACAATAGTGAAGTATGAGTGAGAATCAGAAATAATGTTAGCAAAAGCAAGTGGGGTGGTGGAGATATTTGGCAGCAATCTCATGAGCAGCAATTCCTTTGGTTTATCCACTGTGAGTTAAGTGAATCTAAAATGATCAATATATCCAAATACAAAAAGAAAGGAAGAATAAATACTTTCTTCATACTTATGTGCATGGAAGTATGATGAAAAAAACATGGAAGGTATTGTATTTTCTCCCCTGAGTTTCAGAAGGAATGATTTGGTTATATCACCATTTATTGACAGCTAATGAAAAAATGCTTTGTGCAATAATTTAAGGTGGCAGAAGAGGCAGAGGGCAAGGACACTTTTCTTAACATAGTCAAGGCAGAGTTCCAATGATTAGATCCTATATATTTTTTTTTAATTTTTTTATTTGTTTTAATTAATTATATATGGCAGTAGAATGTACTTATGCTTTGATATATCATACGTATATGATATATAATTTCTCATTTTTTCCGAGTGTACATGTTGCAGAATTATATTGGTCATGTAGTCACATATACACAAACATTAAAAATGCCTGTTCATTCTACTAATTTTCCTATCCCCACATTCCCTCTCCTCCCCTCCCACCACTTCCCTCTACCTTATCTAAGGTAACATTATTCTTCCCTAGTGCCCCCCCCACCTTACTGTGAATTAGCATCTGCATATTAGAGAAAACATTCAGCTTTTGGTTTTGTGGGATTGGCTTATTTCACTTAGCATGACATTCTCCAACTCCAACCATTTACTGGCAAATGCCATAATTTCACTCTCTTTTAAAGTTGAGTGATATTTCATTGTGTATATATACTGCATTTTCTTTATCCATTCATCTATTGAGGGACACCTAGGTTGGTTCCATAGTTTAGCTCTTGTGAATTGAGCTGCTATAAACATTGATGTGGCTGCATCACTATAGTATGCTGATTTTAAGTCCTTGGGGTATAAACCAAGGAGTAGGATAGCTGGGTCAAATAGTGGTTCCATTCTCAATTTTCTGAGGAATCTCCATACTGCTTTCCATGGTGGTTGAACCAATTTGCAGTCCCATGAGCAATTTAATTTATTCAAATCTACATAAATTTCTCACAGAAATTCAGTAGAGGGGTTTAAGAAGAAAAATCACATTTTGGCAAGATATGTAGATACTGTAGGAAATAAAAAAAGTCTACAGTGAAAACCCCTATACCAAACCCTGCCCTGAACACATTGCATCTGTACCCATAGGGAAATAATTTACCAAATAAGCATTCTATGGCAAGACTAAAAGTCCCCTTTCCATTGACACAGAATAAAAGATCCAATCCTCTTAATGTATCATTACTATTTTTAAAACTATGATGACATAATGTGACTGAATATTTTGATGCGTTGATTGCAATATTCTAGAATGTGAAAGAATTTTAGAATAATTCTATAAGAAATGAAAAAGTATGGGTAAATTAAGAAGAAATAATGAAAGATTCATGTCAGATAACCTAAATAGTTCACGGTTGGTCCATGAGCACAAGATAATTTTGCTCAAAACAAATTCATAAGGGCAATTATTTCAACATTTTGTAAGTATTTCAACTTTTTTTTGAGAGGCCTATAATATCATATACTAGAGAGATAGATAGACAGATAGATAGATAGATAGATAGACAGAGAGATAGATAGATAGATAGATACACTGTTAGTATAAATTAGAGAAAGAAGTTAGGAAAACTTATGTAATATATGTGAGCTGTTAGTTCCATTTTTTTAACCTCCAGAAGGTGACTGTATATCTTTTCTAAAAGGCAAAATGAAAACTATCTACTGCAAAAATTACAGGAGTATCACATGTACTCTTAGAATCAATTAATTTCACTGCAGTTTTATTCATGAGGTCACTATTAGTGTTAAGCACTTACTATGTGGCTGACATTGCTCTACATTCTAGGGATGCAGCAATGAATATAACACAGACTCTACCTTGCTTTTTAGAGCTTATGTTCTAGTTACCAGTGAGGAGACAAAAAGATCCCATGCAAATTGACAATGTATATAGGCAGTCCCCTGCCATCAAGTGCTTCTGTGTTTGGAAAAGCAAGTAGACTGTCAATAGAATAAACGAGCAAAGGAGAGGATTGTGGGAGACAAAGTCAAAGTGTAGAGAGAAACCAGACACTTGAAGACAATTATAAATGTTTTGGTTTAACCCTAATAAGAAAGGAAACCACTTGGCAGTTTGAACAGAAAAGCTAACAAACATACTTTGAAAAGGTCATTCTTGCTCTTGCCTGAAAATAGACTAGGAAAGTTGAACAAAAAAATGTAGAACAGAAACAGTTCTGAGGACTGTGAGTTTTATGAAGAGGTGTGGTCAGGCACCACATAAACTCTGCAGTGGAAGCCCTTCTGATTAGTAATGGGATAGATGTAAGGGTAACACAGAGAAGGACAAAGCATGACCTCAAGGGTGCAGCTAAGAAAATGAGATAAATTGTTATTTATTGAAATAAAGTGTGGGAGGAGCGATAAGGGGAGGATGAGATCTCATGTGCTTAGTTTTCAACAGGGGTAGGCTGTTGGATCTGTCCTGAGGTGAGGGAAGCTATTCCAACAGGGAAATACCCAATGCAGACACCCCAAACAGGTAGTATATAGCCATCATGTCAGAGGAGATCACTTGGTCTCTGGGTCCTACGGACCAGTGAGGGAGCAGGAGAACCAAGAATGATGAGAAAAATAGAGGAAACGTGGAGAAGAGCTGATCAACATTCTCAAATGAACCTGGTTGTTCCAGTTAAATCAGGATGAAGACTAGATCACTGGCTTACAAAAAGTAAGACTGTTAGGGTCTTGTTAAAAACAGTGTTGATGGATTGGGCTAAGGTGGAAGTCAAGTCTGGTTGTAATGAATTAAAAAGATAATAGAATCAGGTGCTGGCACAAAACTATAAACCAGCTAATCCTGAGGATGAAGCAGGAGCATCTCAAGTTTGAAGCCAAGTGTGGCAGCTTAATGAGTCCCTTTTTCAAAATAAAATAAAAATATCTGGGGAATATCATCCCTGGTTCAATCACTGGTACTACAAGCATGTGCCCCCCCCCCCCCGCAGGATCACACCACACATACATGTGCTACCCATATACACACAATAATGGAAGGCAAATATTGTTGCTATAAGTGAGGGAAAGAATATGATTGCTATAAAACTGTTGTTGTAAAACATACAGAAATAGGGTGACTTTGGGAAGATAATGTATTAAACATATTTACATGAGAAAACATCATGCTTATATGATTCTTCGTAGGACAAATTTGATGATACATAGGGAAATGGAGCATTACTGAGAAGAAACCCTTAAGGAGGCTACAGAAAATGGGAAGTAATGCATAAATAGAGAAAACAGCACTAGCCAGGATCCTAGATAATTCATCTATTTTAGTCAGCTTTCTCTCTGCTGTGACTAAAGCATCTGACCAGAACAACTGGAGACAAGAAAAGGTGTATTTGAGGACTTACAGTTTCAGAGGTCTTAGTCCAAAGAAAGCTGGCTCCAGTCCTCAGGCCGCCTTGAGATGAGGCAGAATATCCTGGCAGGAGAGGGTGGTTGCAGGAAGCAGCTCACATCTTGGTGCTCTGGAAGCAGAGAGAGAGACTTCACTCATAAGATGCAAATATATAACCAAAGCCACGCCCCAATTCCCACCTCCTCCAGCCACACCTTCTCTCTTCACTTACCCCTTGATTAACCCCTATAAGGGGATTAAATCACTGATTGGGTTAAGACTCTCACAACCAATCATTTCTCTTCTGAGAAACGATTGCATTGTCTTGCATTGTTTCACACGTGAGCTTTTGGGGGACACCTCACATACAAACCATAACATCATCCAAAGTTACAAGAGGAAAGATAAGATGCATTTACATAGATTTAGTAACTGAAGTCTATAAACATTATTTTCTGACTTCTTTTTATTTTATTTTTTCCAGGGAATGAGGAGAAACAAGAGAATCGCCAGAGAATAGATTGAGAGAGAGATTTCACTATTTGGAAAAAGAGGAAGGAGTATGACATAGAAGATGGAGGAGAAAATGGACTATAGATACAATGTCAGAATTTCTGACAGCACTACACCTTGGTTTGAGGCCAGCCTGGCAAATTTAAAGAGAGATCACTCAGAATGTACCTCGTCCCTGCTCCACATTTACATTTAGCTACAAGAATAAAGATGGATTTTTCCATTGTTGGAGCTTGGCTGGGGCGTATCTTTAAAAGAAGAACAGGGTGCAGTGGTGCCTGCCTGTAATCCTAGTGGCTCTGGAGGCTGAGGCAGGAGAATGGCCAGTTCAAGGCCAGCCTCAGCAACTTAGTGATGCCTACTCAACTTAGAGAGACCTTCCTCTAAATAAATACATGAATAAGGGCTGGGATGTTGCTCAGTGGTTAAGCACCCTTGGGTTCAATCTCCAATATCAAAAATTAAATTAAAATAAACAAAAGGAGTTGATGGTGGTGAATTTATAATGATCAGCTAAAGAATTTAAGATTGGGAAGAAATAAAGTAAGAATGTGAGAGAGGAAGAGAAAGAATTAAAAGGTAACAATGTCAAAATTTTAAAAGTCCAAATAGATTGAAAAGTTTTTGAAGTTGAGATACTTAAGGAAGTCAAGTAGGATGGTAGGTGCTCAGGTGTTTGGATCTGAGTTTGGACCATAGTTGTGGATACTAGGTAGAAAACCAGATGGTTGGAAGAGAAGAAGAAAAATTGAGAGATGAGTGTCTTGAAAGAATTATCGATATGTATATTAAGCCCACTAAGAATTTTTCAAGCAATTGTGTTTGGGAGAGAGAGAGTGAGCCACAGCCATCTTCAAACTATGAAGAGCAGTGGCAGGGAATCTGAAGGTGACTATCTTGGAAGGGTTAGAGTGTAGCTTGGCATGATGATATAATGTTTAAGTCCAGGGTTTTGAAGGTAGAGACAGGATAATTGCTATGAATAAACCACAAAGATTGCAGAACTAGCCTACCCCATCTCTCTGCTCAGCAGTTTGAGAGATGTGTGAAGGAAGAATAAAGCCAAGAGCCAAAAAGGAAAGGAGGATGCTTAAAGGAGATGTGGGGGTACATAAGGAATGTTGCTGAAGAAGTGCTGTGTTTTTTTGACGGCAGAGGGAAAAGGTACCACTTAAAAAATAAAATCAAAAAACTGTTGCAAGACAGATGTTGTCTGCTTCTAATAGAGAAACTGGTGCACTGAGAAGTTATTTGCTTAAAACTATAAACAGGGTACCCCTCAGGTAGAATTTGAATATAAATATCCCTTCAACTGTTAAGAACTTCCAAAACCTTTCCCTACCAAGACTTAGAAACTCTCTAATGCAATTAAGGAAAGAGTAAGGGCAGTATGGGAAATATATCTGACCATGTAACACTCTCTTAATTTTCAAATTTATTCTACATAACATGCCAGAAACTAGACTGTGTCTTTTCAAACTCTAAGATAATTCTAAAAGTTATTTTTTCATATGCATCTTATGCTGAATATTTGATTATAGATTGACAGCACCGTATATAATGTAAGGGGTAAAAATGGAACTGGCTGGTTTGTGCTTGCTCCAGCACTATGTTAGATGAGAGATTTGGACCAATCAATTAACCTTTCTGATTCTGTTTCCATGGTTATGATATTGGGATAACAACATCTACCTTGTAGTTATATAACATTAAAATGATGGTGAGGGGAGTTGGAAAGGACTTTAATTCAAAAACGTATTTCTATATTTTAAGGAAGGAGTAATATAATTTGTTATAATGGATTTTTTTTTCTTATTCTAAGAGACCAGGAAGAAGGAGGAGGGATGGAATTTTAAAGCTGTTTCTGTACCTTTGTTATGTAGACTTGTATCCCACTTAACTAAATGTAGAACAGATTTTCTGTTCTTCAGTGGAGCACAGTAATAGATTTCACATACCTAAAGGTAAGCCTATGGATGGACAGGGATTGGAACGATAATTTACACTGCCAAATAAAAGGAAGATATTAGGTGCAGGAGGAATTCTGAAGATAAGAAATAGTATCTATTGAGGGGAAGGATAAAGTAGTAAGAAGGGAAGATGTAATGAACTTTATTAATGGGATCTCTAATATTCTAATTTAAGTTGTTTTCATGTCTTTGATGCAATACCTCTCAGTTACATAAGGTCTTCATTAAAGTCAGCTGCAGATTAAGACCTTATTAACAAGAGGATTTAACCAAATGTTGGGGAAAGAAGATATAATGCTTTCAAAGGTATAAATTACTGAAAGAAAAACTGCTTAAGCTCTGCATTAACCCTACTCTTCTCTGCTCCACATTTTCCTCCTCTGTTTCTTCTGTACAACTTCTGTGGTCTCAGACCAGGACTATTCTCTTTAGACAGATTTGCTCACTCTCAGGGAATCACTATCTTCTTTGAATTTCAGGAATCAGCTTAAAGAGAGCAACTTTAGCTTTATAATTCAAGCCTAGACTGCACAATGTATTATCCTGCTGTTTCCCTACTGATAATACATGGATACAAGTTTGATTTTGTAAATGGAAGGGACAGGTGCTCAAACTGGATACAGATTATGTTCCAGAGAAAGAGTGTTGTGCTGCAGATACTCTTATGAATGGCAGGGTCCTGGACACAGAAACAGCGCTGCCAAAATAGGAAGAGGGGATAATTGTGCAGAAAGTTTTGAAGTATTGGGGAATTAAAGATGGTGGCTACAGAAGCACTGGGTGCATTCTCTGAGTGTGATCCTGTTAGCAGAGAGGATTCTTCCAAAACAAAATATGACAAAATATAACAGGAACGGTAATCAGATGCTTATTAAGAAAACCAAAATTGTATGGGTGCATCCTATGCAAAAGGATGGAATATAATCATGGCAACCACTAGGTCTGAATACTGTAATCATTTCCATTTACCCAGAACCAGGTGGTCTTAGGACTGTACAATTGGACCAAAGTGATAGGTATTCCAGCCAAGGAATTGCATTGGATTCTGGAAAGCTTGGGGTCTGACTCAATTTCATTTGATGTTGAAAAATAAAGATATCTGATATTTCTGGAAGCCAAGTGTCAAGAACAAAATTAAATCAGGTCACACAATTCAATCAAAAATAGAAATTTAAGTGTCTTATCTTGGAACAGGATAAGAATATATTAAGAAAAATATATTAAAAAAATATATTAGAAATGCCTTTATAACTTCATGGTTAAGACCTCAGGCCTATTGAGAGTCTGCTTGACTTAGAATCCTGATTTAGACTTTGTGCCTACCTTAAAGGGTTATTGTAAGCCTTGAATGAGGTCACTCTGGTAAAATAGATCATCATAGTTCCAGGCACATAAGAGGTGCTCAGTAAGTATTAGTGTTATCAATTGTATTTCTCTGAGTGATTTTGCAAACTTTGCCAACTGCATATAATTTTTCACTATGCAACACCAACCTAAAAATACCCCAAATTAGGGAGCAAATAATCATATATATGGTTCAGTTCATTGGAGAAGAGCAAGAATATAGGTTTGAATTTTTCTGGCATATAAGCAAATCCCTCTGCTGTGTTCCCTCCTTCTAACAGGGATTCTTTAGAAACTTCCGGTGGTGATGGGATGTGCCACAGAATTGCCAGTGCCGATGAACTTTGTTCTTGTGATTTATAAATATTCTCTATGAACAAAGAACCCTCAACCTTCAGTAAGAGCAAAATTTGGAGAGGTGCAACATTTAAACCATAGACACTATCAGGATGCCTTGGCATTGTAGTATTTTACAAGATAAGCAGATGCTTCCCTACCAGTGACAGTTGTCTTCCTGGGGCAATTAGCCCCCAGTTAAAGACTTTTAACACTAGCATTTCTTTTTTCAGCTTTCAGTGTCGACATTTAAATATGTTATGAGTGTTAATTAATTTACACTTTCAGGAGAAAAAAAGTAAAAGGGTTTCTGAGAAATAGTAGATGTGCATAATCAGTTGCTGTATGTCAACTTATTCCTTTATTCTAAGAAATATCAGCATGCTCCAAATAAGAATCACAGGAAGGATATGCAAATTAAGGACAGTTAGCATTTTAAAGTCATAAAATTGGTGCAATCAGGACTTATGCCATGTAAGGATTGCTAATATTTCTACTAAAATGAAAATTATTGTGGATATTGACTATGTTTTTGAAGATGGTTTTTATATACAACAATTTTGGTTCATACACTTGGTCTTCCATATCTATGGGCTCTCTTCTGATCATATACAGGCTTTTATTATCATCATTCCCTAAATAGTACACTATAATAACTATTTACATAGCATTTATATTTTATTAGGTATTATCATTAATCATAGAGATGATTTAAAGTATGGAGGAGAATGTGTGCAGGTTATATGCAAAGACTAGATATCATTTTACATAAGGCCTTGAGAATCTGCAGATTTTGGTGTCTACAGGGGTTCAGGACCAATTCGCCATGGATACACAGGGATAATTCCACAGTTATCCCTCAAGACAATCCAAGGACATTTTTTTAATAAAAAGGGATGATATATTGAAGTATGGATGGTAGAAAAACTTGTCATACTGGGGGAACCAGTGGCCTTTATGGAGGACCAACAAGCACAAGAGGATCTGTAAAAAAGGAAGGTGGGAACCTAAATACATTGACCTTGATTTCCTTTCTCCTTGATTTCCTGCCAGGTTTTACTACTTGCCTAACCCAGTCCCAGCACAGAGGCATGGGGACTCATTGATCAATGGCTTTATCTGTTCCCTGCTGCCAACAGATTACTAAACACTACTAATATAAAGAAAACTAATTTTTCATGGTTCTGGAGTCAGCGAGATGAAAGCATGGTGCCTGGCATCTAGTAAGGGCCTTCTTATTGAGTCATAATAAGGCAGAGGTCATCTCATGGTGAGAGAGTATGTGAGAGAGAAAGAAAAAGCTGAGGAAGGCCATATTGTCACAGGCCAGCAATCCAGCAATTCAGGAGGCTGAGACAGATGGCAAGGTCAAGGTCAGCCTGAACATTTTGAGACTCTGTCTCAAAATAAAAAAAAAAATAAAAATAAAAGGAGGGGGGATGTGGCTCATAGGTACAAAGTCCCTATATTGGATCCCCAGTAGAAAAAAAAAAAAGAAAGAAAGGAAAAGACTGAGAAAACTGAAGTAGCTTTTGTAACAAAGGCACTCCTGTGATAACTAACCTACTCCCTTGACAATGGGCTACTAATCTATTCATGAGGGCAGTGTTCTCTTGATGTATTCGCCTCTTAAAGGTCTCACCTACTAATACTGTTATAGTAAAAATTAAATTTCAACATGAGTTTTGGAGGGAACATTTAAACCATAGCAATGTACTTTGTGCAGCTTGGGATTGAAACAGAAAGTAGAGGATGAAAAAAAATTAGATGTGAAGGGCAAATAGAAGATAACAGACATGAGAGAATTTTTTGCATTCATCTGAACGTGGCTGGAGGGGATGCTGCCTATTTGAAAAGTAATTTATTATCGAATCTTTGTTCTCCAGTTTCAAAATTCACTTTTGAAGATAATTATTTTTTATTGAGTTTATGTTATTTTATTTTTAGAATATTTTATTAGTGCATTATAGTTAAACTTAATAGCAGGGTTCATCTTAATCATACAAACGTGGAATATAATTTGCTCTGTTTCAGTCCCCAGTACCTCCTCTTCCCCTCTTCTCCTCTATCCTATTCCCTTCCCTCTATTCTACTAATCTTCCATCCATTTATTTATAGTTGGTGCATTATGGGTGTATATGTGTGTGTATATGTGTGGGCAATTCACTGTGGTATATTTATGTATGTACACAGCATAATTTGGTCAGTACTGCAACAAATCAATAAAGAAAAATAAATAAAATATATAAATGTGATATATTGGTACTGGGAATGTAGATCATAGGTAGGACACTTGCTTAGCATGTTCAAAGCCCTGGATTCAATTCCCAGTACTGCTAAAAGCAAAGCAAAACAGAACAAATATATATTAAGGTAATTTTATTTAAACAATGCCATGGTTTATAACTCATACACAACATAGTTGTGAATATGACTATTCATACATGAATGTGTGTAAGTGTACTTCTTTGACATCCTTGGGACTGCAGAGCAGCTATCAGTTAAAAAAATATTATTCCCTACCTACTCATGACTCAGTGTAGTGTGTCCTCTCTCTATTAATAGCAATTCTGAAGCAGTGATCTGTTGCCTACCAAAAACCAAGGCAAGCCCTTGAAGCTATTAGTCATCAACACCAGGTGGTGGGGTGGGACTGTTTATGAATGGATGCAATGGAATCAGATATAGATGATAGTATCAGAAGCATGCATATAGGAAGGCAACTGTATGTTAATACCATCCTCTTTTCAAATTAAAAATAAATAAATCAACACCAGCCAATCTTATAATTTTTAAGTTTTTTTACAGTTTAATCTATTTGGAGTTCTCTGGGATTCATGGATATATATGTTAATTTTGTTCTTCAAATTTGAGATCTCTATCATTATTTCTTGAATCTTGAATCTTTCTTTGATTATTATCTTTTTTTCCTATTATTTTGGTATGGGGTTTAAACACAGGGGCATTTAGCCACTGAGCTATATCCTCAGCCCTTTTTTTAATTCTTTATTTAGAAACAGGGTCTTGCTGATTTTCTGAGGCTGGCTTTGAAATCAAGATTCTCTTGCCTCACCCTCCCCAGCCACTGGGATTATTGGCGTGCTCTGGGCTTTTTGCTTATTATCTGTCTTTCCTTTCTCTGTTCCTTATGAGACTACCATATCTCATTGACTCACTTGACATTTTTCAAGTTTTCGAGGTCTTGGTTACTTTTTGCTTTTTTTTTTTTTTTTGGTTTGTTTTGCACCACTGCCTCAGTAGTTTCTGATGATTTATCTTTGAGTTCATTTTTTCTTTTGTTTTCTTCTGCCATCATTTCAAGTCTCCTGTTGAATTACTTCAGTGAAATCATTTTGGTCTTTAGCTCCATAATGTGTTTTTTGTTGGTGTTGTGTCTCTTTATCGAACACTTATTTTGAGGGGGGGTATACTATTCCTGATAATGTTTTGTTCATCTGTGTTTGCTTATAGTTCACTGCATTGCTTTTTTATTAGTGCATATTAATTATTCAAAGCATTGGCTTTCATTGTGTCATAGTCATCTGCGCAAATAACATATTTTGATCATTTTCATCCTCCCATTACCCACCATTATCCTCCACTCTCCACTTACTCTTATTGCCTTCATCTTCAGTAATAATCTACCTTCTACATTAATGGTGTTTTCTCTTTTACATTTTAAGATTCAGAAAACATGATACCTGTCTCTCTGACTCTGCTTTATTTTGCTTTAATATGATGCCCTCTAGTTCCACCCATTTTCCTGCAAATAGTATGATTTCACTCTTCTTTATGGATGAATACTATTCCAGAGTATATATCTATCACATTTTCTTATTCACCTGTTGACAGGCACATAGGTCGATTCCACATCTTAGCTATTGAGAATGATGCTATGATAAAAATAGGTATGCAAATATCTCTACAGTATGCTGACTTTAATTTCTTTAGGTATATATTGAGAAGTGGTATAGGAGGATTATATGGTTATTCTATTTTAAGGTTTTTGAGGAAACTTCATATTGATTTCCATTCTAACTGTACTAATTTACAGTCCCAGGAATAATGTTTAAAAGTTATTTTCCCCCATATCCTTGCCTTCTTTGTCACTGGGGTTAGATGAAATGTCAATATAGTCTTGATTTCAATCTACCTAATGGCTAAAGATGTTGAAAAAATTTTTTCATAGACTAATTGGCCATTTGTAATTCTTTTGAGAAGTGTCTGCTCATTTCACTTGTCCAATTATTGATTAGGTTATTTGGTTTTGTGATGTTAAGTTTTTTGAATTCTTTAGATATTCCAGATATGAATTGTCTGTCAGAAGAGTAGCTGGCAAAGATCTCACATCCTGTAGGCGGTCTCTTTATCAATTGTTTCCTCTGCTGTTACTGTACTGCTTTTAAAATGACTATTTTGAATTCTTTGTCAGGTAGTTGAGAGATCTCCATTTCTTCAGGGTTGGAAGGTTGGTTATTGGGTCTTTATTTGATTTCTTCAATGGTATCTCATTCTCTGCTTAGTCAACATCCTGTGGTGACACCTGGCTGTCTGCTTATTTGAAAAAATATAATACCCATTCCAATCTTCACAGAATGGCTTTGAGAAGAAAAGTCCTTCACCATTAAGTTTACCCAGAAATTATGGGTGGACAATCTGGCAGGCACTGTAGGTGAGCATAGTGCTGAAGTCTCCAGGCTGGCCAGCCTGGTGCCTACGTCAGCAGATAGAGAGAACTCACATTATATCCACAGGGATAACAAGGCACCTGAGTCCACAGGAACTACCTTGGTTCTTAGGCTCGCTTAGTTGGATTATCAACCTGATCCACGGTGTGGTTCTAGAACTTGGGTCCTTGGGAACTGGTCTGGCAGTATGGTGAATCTGAAGCCAGAGTTTAAGCCTAGTCTAGTCACAGCGTACATAGAAGCTGGCTTAAAACGTATATCCATGAGGGCAAGTCTGGTGTTGGGATCCCTTGGGACCAACTTAGATCTTAGATTCCATAGAGCATTAAACTGTGAGAGCTGATCTGGGGCCTGGATTCATTGGTAGACCAATCTGAGACTTTGGAGTTTGGAATGAGGCCTGCGTCTGATGCACCAGCCTAAATGACTGCTATATAGGTGCTGGCCTTGAGGTTATGTCGTGGCATCTGACCTTAAGGGTAGGCACCAGAGGGTGAATACATGGGGGCAGGCCTATGTGGAAGCAATTGGACTGGAAACTGCAGTCCTGGGAGATATCACAATTCCAGTGTCTACTGAGTCTGGTCTGGGTGGTGAGTCTGCTGAAGCAAGCTCTGGCTCTGGGTCTTCTACAATTTGAAGTTGGGGGAAAGCCTGCAGCTTGGGACCTCTGAAGCTGACCTGCTGCTAAGGCAAGGTGTGGACACTGGGTTTATGATTGCTGGGGTGCAGTCTGAGTCTACAGGGTCTGCTCTGGACCTTGGGATGACTGGGGTGACTTGGGCCAGCCTGGCCAGCATAATCTTCATGCCCAGTCACATAAATCTGGTTTTGAGGGGTTGGCATTCTTTCAAGCTGGTCTGGCACCTTGGCTGGGCCTTTACCCATACCTGGGCCTGTAGGGATCAGTGTAGAGGTGGGTCAAGCCTAGATCCTGGTTCAGTGGGACTAGACTGTATCCTGGGGTGTGGGCATCAGTACAGCATGAGATTTCACTGTGGGGGCCCAGTGCTGGCATTTGTAGCAAACATATGTACTGAAGTCTTTCACCATCATTTAAGGAAAGGGTGTGTCTCCAGACTGTGTTGGCCACACCACATGTCGGCCATGGGGGAGGGCTGACATTGGTGGTATAAAACCATTCTTGCTGTCTTCTTCCATGCATCTTTTCTTATTTGTGTGTTAAACCCAGATGTTAAAAAATCCTTCAGCCGAATTGCTCAGCTCTTCTGAAGATATTTTTGGCATGAATAATTGTTCAAATAGATGGAATAAATGGTATAAATACTATTTCACCTTTTTGCTAACATTCCTCCCAGAAACTCATTAATCAACAGACGATGATTATACAATCCTTTGTCATCTTACTTATATGTGTTCTCAATTTTTGTCTTTCTCTTCTACCAGAGTATGTTTCAGAAGAAAAACTTTTTGTGTCTCCTTAAGAGTGAATCTTCGGTGTCTAAAATTGTATCTGAAGTATAAAAAGCATTTAATAAGCTGGGCCTGTTGTCATGCATCTGTTATCTCAGCTACTCTACAGTAAGGCAAGGTGTACAGGAAGTTCAAGGTCAGCCTGGGCAACTTAGTGAGATTCTGAATTAACATAAAATAATAGAGCCTAGAGATGTATCTCAGTGTTAAAGGGCTCCTGTGTTCAATTCCCAGTACCAAAAAAATAAAAATATAAAAAGAAAAAACATTTAATAAGTATCAAATTGGCTTGAAGAATAAAAAATCAGGTGTTATTTGAGCATTCAGTGAAATAACGGTAAGGTTATTTACTCAACTAACTTCTTTTACTTTATTCTTATAGAACATATAAAAATGTTCCCAAATATTGCATGATATTTTAATAAATGAATTCATATGACAAGAATATTTTCATGACTCCCAATTCTCAGATAAGAATCTGAATATTAAAGTTTAAGCAATCACACAGGTCATGTTGCAGGTTGTAAGTGACTGTAACCCAGATGGAATCCAGTTCTGCTGGCCAGGAAACAGCACATAATTTCTATTTTCTTAGTCTGAGTGCAGAGGAGGCTTCCTAGATTGCTAAGAAGTTTGAGTGTGACCACTAAAAGAAATACACTACACTGGCAAGTGTGAGCACATTCAATGACAAAGTTTCCCATTTTCCTGTTATTGTTCCCCAATGCTGAGTCCACATTCATGTCAGAATGTCTGTAAGTTTCACTCCTAGACTTTTCTGTTCTCTTGTAAGAAACAGCATTGCTGGACATGACCAATTCCACAAAGCTCCTGTCTGTAGAACTAGAATCTGGCATAAGACTCACTGAGTCCTCCTTTTGCTGGCTCACCTACACCCTGAAGTCTGTCTCATCTTTCATACATTCTGAATCTAAAGCTATGATCGACTTTTTGAATCACTAATCAATTTTTAAGATTCCTAGAGAAATGTTAACATGAATGATTCTGTATTTTTACAATTTCCTATTTTGAGGGAGAAAGATCCCCTTTAAAATTTTATAATTGAACCATGGGTTACACTTTTCAGACTGAAGTTTAAAATAGTTGTAGGCAAAGAATAAAACAGAGTAGTTTGAATCGGGCATCACCACCACACTCGCATCTACTGAAATTTAGTTGCAAATGTACTGCTCAGGATACAAGGGGCTCCTTCAAATGACTAAATTTTAATATAACAATAGTAAAGAGATGGTCAAGGTTGTTGTTAAAAATGGGCCAAGGGCTAATCTCAAGCAGAAGTACCTGAGAGCTTGACTAAATATGAATATTTCTAAGTTCCACACAGAATTATTAGATCTCTGAAACTAGATACAGGAATTAAAATTTTAAACAAATTTCCCACAGGTGATTGGTAAGCACACTAAAGTTAGAAACCCACTTGTTCCTTGTATCTCTGATCTGTAGTAGCCTGTTTTCTCTTTTGCTCACAGGAAGCTGCCTGCCTCTATCACTAAAAAACTCCCTGATTGTACAGGTTTTTATATTTAAACATCTCTTTGTACTAGATTTAAATGTGTGTCTTTGAAGCTGCCCACACATTAGGTCAAAATAAGATCACTTTTGACAATGTGCCTAGAACTCAGAATTCTGGAATCTTTTTCTAAACTGTAAGAAACTGGGATGATCTGGAAGAAACGCAGTCACAGGGAGATCTTTAGAACAACAGAGACCCCCACTGACAGAAAACAAAGCTAGATCATTCCTTGAGACATAAGAAATAGAATCACTAGCTTTGCTAGTAGATCCTTTTCTGTCTGATTCTTTTACACTGTTAAAAAACCCTATGAATTGAATATGCTTTCAATTCTTAAACTTATGAGAGGTCGTGTTTTCTAAATTATGAAAAAAAAAAAAACTTGGAATCCTACCAAAAAATAAAAAAAAATAAAAGGGTCACAACAACTCCCCAATTACACTTAAAAGGTTGTCTGCCAATGGATTATAAAATAGGAAAACCCCAGTGGCTCTGATTGCTATAAAAGATACTTCTGTGTTTAGCAACACATACTTATGCAGTCTAGACTCCTGCAAATCCCAATATAAAGTTCTAGAATCTTCCAGAGGGACCTTATTAATTCTCAACCCATTACATTGGTCGTTTCCTGACCATAACTCAATGACTGTTGTCTCCTGTTATAAAACACCTTTTCCAACTCCTCTCTCCCTCCTCCAACAACTACACTTGTTCCTCTTTACCTGGAAAATGTGTACATTTTTGAAGCCCTGACTCAAATGTCTCTTTTGAGTGAAAGTATTCCCAAACGTATAAATGAGTTTTAGGTATATTGGTGAAATCTGTATTTACTTGATAGGCTGTGACCAACCTTAATGACAATATTCACATTTTCCTTGGTTGGGAAAAGTACAGTTTTAGTTAACAGTCACTCTTCTGAATATATTCACTGCAGGAGAGATTGTTTGACATAATGGTTAAAGAGGCAATATTCAGTGTCTGACTTCTGGGTTCACATGCAGATTTTACCATTGACAACTACATGAGAATAAAAGGTAGCCCCTTAGCCTCTCTGTGCTTTGGTGTCTTCTTCTGTGGATGAAAATAGTAAGAAAATATATACAGGGAAATTTATATATAATAAATATAAATTATGAAAAAAAATTACCATGAGGTTTAAATTGTGGCCACTTGAATTGTTCTCAGAACATGTTAATCACTAGGTAAATGTTAATCATTTGAGTCATTTGAAATGCAGGTAATAGGAATAGTATTTGAAATATTTTATTAGTTTTTATTACTCCATTTCACAGATGAGCAACTGAGATTTAAAGGTGAAGGTCACCTTTCCCCAAATCATTTACATAACAATAAATGTTACCTCAAGAGATGTTTTCACATGTGTAAATGTTTTTTGCCTGCTTTTATCCTACATAGGATTCACTGACTTTATTTTTCACCTAAGGATGCTAGATATTATTTCCACAATCCTCTAGTTACCAACTCTGATCAACATTACAGAATGCCTAGGCCAACTTACTAAGAGGCAGCACAGATTTTATCACATATATTGTAAAATGGGTTATGAATAAGTATAGCATTCTGTCATCTGGCACCTAATTTAGGGTATTTATATTTTTGAAATACTAAATATTCTCTGTTCCTCTATTATTCTTTTATGTCTTATGGTTCTAAACCATCGGGAGTATTGCACTGTTAAAAATACCCCATGAATTGAATATGCTTTCAATTCTTAAACTTATGACAGGCCATGTTTTGATTAAATCACAATATGCCAAAAATATAAGTAGGAATGTATATATTTTTAGGTAATTAACAGTTGGAATTAGAGATGAATAGCACTTCCTCCCCCTAACCATTTGGTTGGTGATTATAACTGATATTTTCGTCCAGGCCAATTTTTATCATCAGACTTTCTTACAGAAACTTACAGCCACTTCATTTTTTCAGCTGCTGCAATTCATCTGACTTTCTATAAGGACCAGAGTAGACTGAGCTAAAATCAGACAAGAAAAATACCACTTCTCAGGCTTTTAGACCCCAGTGGTATTAATCAAATGGGTTGCATTCACATATATTCACAATAATTGATGGGGAGGACTAAATAAAAGACTTTGCCTTCTCTTGCTATTGAAATTCTTCAAAAATATGTTTTTTTTATAGTTCTTATACTCCTACTTTGTCCACATTTGTTTTCACTCATCAATAATGATACTGACAAAGCTACTACCCAAAGCTACATCCTCAAAAGCACAGATCATGTCATTGATTGGCAAAGCTGTAGATTCCATAGCACTCTTTACCTCAAGTCAGACAGACCTTTGAATTAGTTACTGGAATCCTTCTGATAAATGTATTTACTCTCTTTCTGATGACACTTTGTTTCGAAAAGGGACAACTCCTTTCGTAGGACTATTTGTTCTTTCAGAAACATTTGTTTTCTAAGATACTGTGTTGGGCACATCATACAGGTCATCATAAATCCTGACAACTGCTTACTAATTAAGCACTGTCCTCATTTTATAGGGGAGAAAGCCAAGAACATAAAAGTCAAGTTACTTCCATGAAGTTGGAACAAACAGAGCTAGGAATCAATCCCGGCTGGGATTGTTTAACTCAAAAATATGATCATGTACTTTGAGTGTCATATCCAAAACATCATTGTCCAGAACCAATATCAAGAATATTTTTTCCTGTTTTCTTCTGGCAATTTTATGGTTTCATATTTTACATTTAAGTCTTTCATTCAGAGTTGATTTTTTTTTTACATAATGTAAGAGAAAGAGTCCTCCAATTTTATTCTCCATTGAAGAAACTGTCATTTCTCCATTGTGCATTGATGGCACCTTTATTAAAGCTCAGTTGGCTGTTATATACCTTAAATATATACTATTGTAAGTGTGCATAATACCTCAATAAAGTTGAAGGGAAAGCTTTTATTTTCTACTTTCCACTCATGATGTTTTAGATGTTGAAAATGAAAAAAAAAAGAAAATAATATGTGCAAGATTGCCAATCCAGTGAGAAAGAACAC
The DNA here is from genome assembly GCF_021218885.2 of Marmota monax. Classification (NCBI taxonomy): domain Eukaryota; kingdom Metazoa; phylum Chordata; class Mammalia; order Rodentia; family Sciuridae; genus Marmota; species Marmota monax. The sequence goes on from NW_026695224.1 coordinate 16,256,823, forward strand.
GTAGGGTTTGAACCATGAAATCTAGCAGAAATGGAAAACTTGAGACAGGCAAGGTGGGAGCCTAAGAGTTGTTCCTGACTGTACCACACTTGCAGTAAACTCCAGACAGTGCTGGACGTTATCCACCATTAACCTGTGAGATATGGAATGACTCCATATATGAATCTGAACTTCTCAGGAACGTGATGATTAACAGAAAACAGAAAAGGTAAACAGGAGGAAAAGGAGAATAATTTTTTTTTTAGATCTTCTTCATATAATAAGATTTATTTGTAACCTTTTTCTGACTAGGTTCTAGAAACATTCAAGTAAATCATATGGCAAAGAAAAAACATACAAAAGTAATGTTAGTTAACATCAAAGGATTAAGCAACTCACATAGAACATAACATGACCTCTTTTTATGAATTGATGCTGTTGTTTTTGTTGTTTGTTTGTTTTTGCTTTGGTATACAGGATAGAACTCAGGGCACTTAACCATTGAGCTACATCCCTAGCCTCTTTTTGAGAAAAGGTCTCACTAAGTTACTAAGGGCCTCATTAAGTTACTAAGGTTGGGTTTGAAGGCTGATCCTCGTGCCTCAGCCTCCTGAATTGCTGGGATTATGGGCATGTGCTACTCTTCCTGGCACATAAATTCTTTTGATATAAATTTTACATTGTCTCACAAATAAACCTAAAGGTAACATTTACTTTGAGTTACTCTGAGTTGATTCCTGTGTTATATTTTTCCTACTCTTCTAAAATTTTCAGCAATGATATATTACTTTTAACCTTGAAATTAATTTAAAATAACAAGTATCCTATATGATTAAGTGATTCCTTTGGCTTAGAAAAATATTTATATTTATTAGTGTCATAATTATAACAGCAAGTATTCATTCAATTTCATGTCTTTAGTTTCTTTGGGTTTGAACTGAAGTTCTTCTGAGCGATGATTCCAGTATAGCTCAAATCAAATTTCCCTCCAAAAGGGTTCATGATGCAGTACCCTTGGCCAGTTACAAACTGCCATGTTTTCTAGTGTGTTTTCTAATGAGGTTTAGCCCATTTGGTAATCTAGTCTCTCCCCAAGGCCCAGGTCACCATGGAGACCAGGTAATCAGTCTCCTCCAAGGGAAGTAATGCCTGCTGTGTGATGACTTGTACAGACACTGCAGAAGGTCACATGCACCTTCCCTGTCTCTGGCTGCAAGAGCAGCAATACAGCACCCACTCCACTCGTGAATGGTTTTGCATACAATTGTTTTTAATAAGCTCATGTATATTCTTATATTAACACTACTTTTAAAAAGTACTAATTTGTAAAGAGCACATTTAATAATAAAGCCATAATTCTGGGAAAATCCCACCTGTGTAAAAATATGCAAGCACTTAAAAGACTGTCTATATTCTCCATGCATGATGCACCATACATAATTGATAAAACATGGGCTTTGGATTTAGAGATGCTTCACTTGAAAGACAATGATATCTTTTAGCAATTGTGTATCTTACATTCAGATATCCCATACACAGGACTCTGGGTTAAATATGGAAGTACAGAATTATTTTACAAAGTGGTCACAGGACAGAGCAATAGAAAGTAAATGACCAAGAAGAAGGAAGGAAATTTTTGTAAGATGTGCAGAGGCACAATTTACAATTATAGGTAACTAGGGCTCAATCTACTTGGGAAACTCTTGGAAAAGTAGAGAATGTGCCTCCCAGTGATGCTTTCAAGAAGACAAGAAAGCTGGGTGTAGTTCACAGACTCCTGTCAGTCACTGGGGAGAAGCGAATGAGAACCTGTGGAGAGGATGCTAGCAGTGCCTGTGAACACTCTTTCAGCAAGGGCAGATGTTGTCCTTCATTCAGACTCAAGGTGTTGGCTCTACACCCATTGGAGGGTAGAATCAGGACATCCTACCCATTACTTTGTGCTTGTCCTACTTCCTGAAAAACCCTGAGTAATGATAAGAGGCATTCAAGAATTTCCTAAACCACATTTAGAATCTGAGAATACAAATACTATCAGTAGAATCCCCTGTTCAGGATTACCTAAGGGAATGAAGCAATTATAGTATCATAATTCTCCAAATTACTACTAATATTTTCTAGTCATATGGGCTATTGGACAGATTGATTCCTTGCTTAGAGATGTATATTTTCCACATAGACGAACAATCAGAATGAGGCTGCTAACCTAGTACTACTTTCAGCAAATGGAACCTCCTCCCTCCCCTCTGTGCTCCATGACAATTTTATCAAGCTAAAAATTAAGTATCTTCGATGGAACTCCCCCAAATCTGTAACAAGATGAAAGGCTTGAATCCACAGAGAGAGCACCATTTCTTTGCCATACTTAAATTATATCTAGCATTATCACAGGATCTAATTGTCTAGAAATCTGGTATTTTCTGTCTTATTTTGAATCTCAGATCATCAAAGTTTGACAAATCCTCTTTCCAAATATTTATTTTTATGTGTGTATGAGTAACAACTGTATAAGGTAAAACAAAAACACTCCCTCTGACAAACAAATAAACAAACAAAAAATGGTCCACTTTAGGCAGGAGTACACATCCATAGCTCTACATACAAGTTTCTCAGCCACCCTATCCATTGACTCCTGAGGCACATTTGAAGAGCTATGGAGCCCTGGAGCCCTGGAAATTCAGTAAAGTCAGACTAATGAACACAGGTGTTGGACCAGCCCCATAGCTACCTGAGATGGAGGCCAGGAGTGGGAGCAAGCACTGAGACATCTGAATGGCATTATTTCCAGCGCTCAGAGTCCAGAGCACCTTATTATACCTCACACAGCTCTCTGATGAGGAAGGTCCTATAAATCTCTTTGGTGGATTTTCACAACACAAATCACTCTTGGTTAAAATTGCTCCAGCAGGATTTAGAGGCAGGAGAAAGCATATTCCCTAACACTACTTGAAGATGAATTGCTCCAAAAAGAGGTGTGCTGTCTTAGAGATGCAAGACCCTAACATTCAGCCTCCAAACCAAGTATGCTAGAAAGACAGACCACCAGACAACAACCAAAATAGACAGAAATGGTGTGGTAGATGGAAATCAGAGAAGCTGATAAATAAATAAGTCATATAAAATATGTAAAAGGAGAGGACATTACTGTATATTGGGAGCTATTATCTGTGCCAAAGTTGTAGTTAGGAAAGAATCCAATGTTCAGATAACCAAGCTGTTAATTCTGATTTCAGTTCTTAAAGAGTTGCTTGATTTTAGTCTTGAAAAAGCAGTCTATGATTTTCTGTGCCCTGAAAAAGCATTGAAAGGGCATTTATTTATATAGATTCAATGGGCATCATATAAATGATTATTTTAATCTGATTGAATTTCACCTAACAATATGGTAAAATTTGAGTGTTTTGTCAACAAGAAGTCAAGCACTTCTTTTGCCAAAGAGAGATCATCATCAAGATTGGATAGTCTGTTTTCATTGTAGGTTAATGTTTGTTAATTTCTCATTAACTTTGACTTTATAATATTTAGTGCTCTGTAATTAAACAGAAAATATGTTTTTTTAAATATATTTTGAAATATAAAGATCTTCCTCTACTACCAAAATTTTAGCACTATCAATTGCTTTTAAATCAAACTGTTTACATCTAAATTAACTTGTTTGATATATTTTGACAGAATTTATCTTATCAACTTATCTGCAATAGAGAAATGTTTTTTTGAAATGTTGTAATTTTTAAAATTTCTCTCTTGTATCAATTATCCAACTCATTTAATCATTCACTTATTTAATTATTTGTTTTCCTAATAAATATTTATTGAGCCTTGACAAAATGTCAGGCTCTGAAATACAGTGGTAACTTAGGAAGACACAGTGGCTGCATTTATAGACCTCACATTTAATTGAACCAATTTTTATTTTCAGTTAGTTGGTAATATTACTCATTTCATTTTACAAGGAGACTAATTTGTGTCAACTGCCTTGCTAACTCTAATTACTCTGACATCCTTGCAAGGTGACATTATTACAGCTATTTAACTGGTATGGAAACTATTGGCTTACATAGGTTAAATGATGTGTATATAGTAAAAAATGCCAAATTAGTCACTAAGTCATAAATGGAAACAAAGTCTTCTTGGCTAGCTGAAGAGTAAAATATCTATCATATTCCACTAAACCTATAACTTTACAGAGGAGAGAAATAATGACTAGATGTCTCATAGATTAGAAGAAGTAATTGGAACTTAGCTCAGGGACAGGTCAGCTCTGCAGCTCAAAGTTATTACAGGCATTAATAAGGGTATCACTCCACTTTTCAGTTAACATGTTATAGGTTTAGAAGGTAAAGCTGACTTTTACAGATAGTCTCGGGAATTTGTGTCCCTTCCCACATTCTCATGTGAATGAGGCATCCCTCCACTATCCCCACACCATGTTTGATTTCATTGCTCCAGATTTTGGCCCTTGGCGACAGAACTTTCTTTCTTTCTTTTTCTTTTATTTTTTTTAACATGACAACAGAGCAGAGAGAGCTATGGGTCAATTGCTTCCTCATAGTCAATGTTGTGATATAAAGATTAGAAATTATCCGTGGTCATATATGCTAGCTTGGAAAACAATATCTCTAATGGAAAACGAAATGTGATATGAAGGGAGAAACAGAGGCAGGAATTGATCTAGTGGTATTCAAAGCCCTTATTCCAATTGCTTTGGATATCTACCATTTTGGCTTACCCTTTGCTTGATTTTCTTTTTTTTTTTTTAACTGTTATTTAACTTCTATTTTCAACATACCTAATTTGACTTACTTTCATTTGCAGGTGAAACAATCCTCAATAATAAAACCATTTGTTATCATACCCAAATATTTCTGTGAATACTTTTCATTTATTGTTTAAATAAGATTATCCAAGTAATTTTGTATCTCTGGATAACTCTTCCCCTCATCTGTAAAATCCTTAACCACATATAGTTGACTATATATAGTGATAGGAGAATTAAATTGGACCTCATACGTAAAAGCACTTGCGATCATACATCATTCATATTTTTAAAGAATAATAATAAATGAAACAGGAAAGCACAGGAACCCCTTGAATAGGTCTCCATGGCATCATCTGCAAGGCTCCTTGATTGTGTGCGTCTCTTTGTCTCTTCCGACTTCAGTCATCCTGAATCCCACCATTCTCAGAACACATCCTCCCGTCTTTCCATACACTGGTCCTACTTCTTGGGATGTCATTTTCCTTCAATTCCATGATGACTCCTTCAATATTTTCTCAATCTTCCAGATTAAATCATTGCCCACTGTGGGATCATAGGCTTTCAATACCAGTAGTAAAAAGGAAGGAAAATACTTTCTCTAGTTTTTTGGACTTACTACGGTCTTGGGTATCCTCCTCCACCCCTTCCTGGATCTTATTCCAGGCATTAGTCCCATGAACATTTGTGCTCCTCCTGCTACAATCTTCTGAGAACAATTTTTTAAATCAGTTTTATAGATCTTTTAATGTAGTCTCCCCTCGGATTGTGGAGGTACTAGAGACTAGGAGTGAAACTTATATAACCTTAAGTTCACATCAGTTGGTACAATGCAGAGCACACCAATTTCACTGAACAATTTTGTTTTCTGTGAATGAAATAAAGCATCTCTAATCACTAAACTGTTACATTCTCTGTCTTGCACTATTCAATCATACTGTCTTATACAATCTTGGTAACACTAAGTGAGCAGAAATTCCTCAAGCAAAAACATTTGATTGGTCAGTTACTTTCCTAGTATCCAATACCTAATATCTAGTATACACCTGGTATCTAGTACCTGATCCTTCAGTGTGCCCCTCCTCTTCCTTCCTAATACCTGGGCTGAAATTAGTTAGGCCTGCTTAAACTTTTAATTGATTCATTTTTTAATGGATCACTTGTTCCAATCTTGCCTTCCGGAGCAGTGATTCTCCCAAGAAAGTGGAAAAGTCCTGAGAAAACATGGTGATCCATGGAAGAAGGAAGAAAACCTATTATTCCCTTGTCTTTGTCTTCAAAATTCCAGTAAGGTGATTTTGTTATGAGATTTTTAGCAAAGAACAAAAAGTCGTCGGAATAGCCAAAGGTCCTTCCTGAGGTTAGCAATGTGGATGGATAAGATTCAGGGTTCATATAATAATTGCTAGAGTTGTTTGAAGTATACTGTGTGGGGGGGGGCTCTATGACTTACCGAACAGAGTCCTCACTCGTAAGTGACTCAGGAAGTAGGTAGTATTATCCTAGTCAGTAAAGATGAAACTAAATTGTTCTTCACTGAAGGCAAACAAGTATTCCCGAAGGCAAGACATGGTTATGTCCCCAAATTTAAGCCCTTTTCTTTTTTAACCAAAATTCGTGGTATAAATAGCTTTGACCAAATTCTATCTACACAGCAGCAGCCAGGAGAGCTGGATAAAAATCAACAGTTTATTCCAGTAACAAATTCCTGGGTTCTAATTAATGGGGTCAATGTCAAAGAATTCAAAACAATTTTTCTAGGTGACTTCAATGTGTACACAGATTTGGCGACACTAGATTGCTTTAGTGAGGTTCTCTAAAATAAAGTTATTGTTTAGTAGTCTAAATTAGTAGAATTTATTTAAATCTGTTCAACAGCATTAGTGAGTTACCAAATACGTGCCAGAAATTGACCTAGGTTGTGGCGAAAATACACTAAAATGACATTAAAATTTAATCCAAGTTGGTAGGCAGCTGGATAGAAATGAATAAATTAAAATGCCCAATGAAAGAAACAGAAGTAAATATGACAAAACAGAGAACAATCACCTCTCCTTGGTAAAGGAGATGAGAAAAGCACCCTCACAGGAGGGGATATCTTTATTTAAAAGAAAAAATAAGCTTACATTGCTATTTAGTAAGACAGGATATATTTAGTGTCTTTCCAGATAAAGCTTTCAGTTCTCATCAGAAAAATAATTTTAATATTTGGCCTTAATAACAAGATCCATCTTTCTCTTTATATATGTAAGTATGTATGTATTTATTTATTTATTTTTAAGGTCATCATATTCAGAGAATATTGTAGTAGCTCATAAGAAAGCACATTGATGCCCAAGTGATTTGATTCTTTATGGTTTTCTGTTTGACCTTTTATTTTTATTGGATGACTTTATACCCATATATAGGATATATAATACTGCAGGATAGATTTATATTTTATTCTTTTTCTTTTGTGGATTTAATTGTTTCCTCCCAAATCTCAATTTGTCCTGTGAGAAAACATGATGAATTTTGGAAACCTCCCTATAACTACATTGTCTACTGAAACTACCTTCACAGTTTTCTCTAAAATATCATGAGACTTAAATTTTAATGATTCCAAGTTAAAACTGGTTTAGAAAAAACTGCAAATGCAATTCATAAGAACATTCATCTAAATTAACTTTCTCATATTTTTTTGTGCTTGTATCTTTGATGAAATTTTTACAAATTACAAAAAAAGAAATCATATACAAATAGTGAAATTATCTTTGATAAACCTTCTCCATGTTTCCTGATGTTATCACTGATGACCTGAGAGGGCAAAACACTTTCTCAAGGGTGCTGAGCACACCTATCATTCAAATGTATATCTTCTCATTCTCAACCCACAATTGTTCAATTATAGCCCACTCTCTCCTAGAAGTAATATATGGTGGGGAGATCAATTCTTGTAAATAATCCTTAAACCTTCTCAGGTGATATAAAAATTGAAAGGGATATATAGATATGAGGACTGACTTTCTAAGAGTTGAAAGTATCATGTCTCAGTGATATTCATTAATTTTGTAAATGCGCCATGGTACCTCACCTTGAGAACAGAGTATATATTCAGGAAGAAGGTAGTTTTTCTTTCCTTTCTCTTTGAGGATGTTGGATAAGAAAATAAATTATTTAAATATTTATGTGATGTATCATGAGTTCCATTACTATCTCTCACCCCTGCCCCTGCCCACAAAACAGAGCTAACCTATCATTTAATGTAAGGATCCTAACGTTTCCCTTGTATCTATATTTGAGATACTTGATCTAGATTTTACTCTGTCTAGTATTTTACCCTGTACCTTGAAAAATAAGGTGCATCTTAGATTAAGGTAAATCAGGCAATTATTGCAATTATAAGTCAGTAAACAAAAGACAAAGTACCAGTGTAAAACATTAGTGAGAAATAAATACATCACTTCCACCATGGAAGGTATCTCCTGTGCCTTCTGATTTTTTTTTTTTAAATAAAAACGAATGACACTGGTAAAAGACCAGACATTTGAAAGCCAGTAAAAAAAGTTGGTGTTTAACCTGAACCTAGCCTCTTTTTCCAGCCTATCAACAGGACACACTGGTGGCCCTCCGGGTTTCACAGAAGCTCAGATCAGAGAGAAACAGCATGAGACCACAGAAATGCACAGATGCTCTCAGGCTCCACAAAAAAATCACTAGTCAAGGGAATAGTAGCACCTTGGCACAGTTCCAACAAGAGCGCCAATTCAGTAGAACAGTTACTAATGTCTCCCTTACCAGTTGCTGTTTTCCATTTTATAAATCCAAATAAAATATGTGGTACTTTCCTATGCTTTACTTCAGTAGCATATGAAGGCCACCAAATTCCCTCTTCCTTGCAGTGAAAGCTTGAGAGTCCTGCAACAGATGTGCACAACAGCATTTTCGTGGATAGAAGGCCCATTTCTGTCTTTGGCTTGACAAAAAAATAAATGGTAGACATTTGTGAAAGCTACATTAAAAGGGGGGAAAGTTCCAATGTAGACAATATCACATTTTCGACTGTCTCAGAGAACAGAAAGGGATTATCGACTAACAAAGGTTACCCCATCTATGGAGAAATTTACCAGTGAGGTATTACTCCTATTAATAAATGGGAAAAATTAGGTCTTTGCAAGCTGAGTGACTTCTCCAGCTCCCACCTAGGCAAAGAGTGGGAAGCCACCACTCCTGCCCTCTGCTCTTTTCCACTCCCTTGTACTAATGGTCTAAATAAATTTAAATGTCACATCTCTTCTCTGACTCATAAAATGCCCAGTACCATGATAGGATGATTTATTATGTGTGGTCAGACAAGAATCTGTAGCATAATAGACTATTAAAAAAAATTGCAACTGTTAAAAATGTCCATATGTTCTCATTGTGCAGATGAGGAAATGGAAATAGAGAGGGGAAATGACTGAGGATTGATCACAAATAGAATGCATTGAACTCTGTTCTGATTACCTCACTCTCCTCTCTAAGATTCTTCATTGACTTCACATTGAACATCAAATAAATTCCAACTCCTCCATTCCTTTTTGAGATTAATTTCTGCCGTGTTTTCTACACAACATCTACTCAAGGGCTCTTATGGTTATCCTATTACAAGTTTTGTGTTTTCCAGTGTAAGGTTTTCAAACATTACATGCTGTGTTACCAAACTTAATTTCCCTTTGTCCTTACTTAAAAGTCACTTCTTAACCATTACTTAATGCACAATCCTGGGTTTATGTTCAATGCCCTTCCTAGATTGAATAAGATCTCCTGATTCAATTATATTCTCTAATGTCTTTTAAATTTTTTGCACTTGCCAAAGTTGAACAGAGATAATTATATTTTTAAATTTCCATTAAAAAGTGAGGGCATGATGTAAATGACTGAAAGTTGAATCAAGAATATCAGAAAACTGTCATTTGTAGCAGTCTGATGAAACTGGAGGATTTTATGCTAAGTGCCAGATACAGACAGAAACCACATGTTCTCACTTATATATGGAATCCCAAACAATTAAACTCATAAAGCAGAGAGTAGATCTGTGGTTTCCAGAGACTGGGGGCAGGGGAGTGGGAACATGTTAATGAAAGCACACGTAGTTTTGTTTAAACAGGAAAAATAAATGATAAGTGTTTAATGGGATGAATGTGTTAATTAGCTTGATGCAGTCATTCCAAACCGTATGCATATATCATAAAACTGTTGTGTACTCTGTAATTAGATATGATTATAATTTGGCAAAAAAATAAAACTGAATTTAAGCTGTTTGCAAACAACTTCATGAAAAAAAGAAAAGAAAAGAAAGAAACAAAAAGAATATCAGGCATGAAAAAATCTGTAAGACCCCATCAGTTTCCCACAGAACATATTCATTCCTGTCAACTTCCCCAAATGACCACCATTTGAAAAATCTCAGTACCATCTCTTATAAATAAGCCCTTCTACAGCCATTTAACAGCCCCATTTCCACTTACATTTTCTTGTCAGAAATGTTGATCACCTATATAAGAATTATGAGCCTGGAAATGCTACAAAGGAAATTGATTTTTAAATCAGTGAAATAATCATTTACATAAAAACATTCAAAAGTATTTAAATAAAATTGACTTCCTACTTGTATGTCATTTAAATAGCAAAAAGGCTTCAACTTGTGATTTGTACTAGATTTATAATAATGCATTTAAATATGATATTAAACAAATGTTGGGTTGTATAAAAACGGCCAAAGCATAACTGATCTTTTCAGATGAGGAGGCCCCTGGCTCAAAGTTATTTGCATCTTTACATTGTGATTCTGAATGAGCCTGAAGGCCAACCAGATTAACATCCTCCTTCTATGTCCTTATCTCCTTTTAAATTAGGTGAGAATAGAGAAAACCTCCCAGTCAGATCTCTCTGTCTCTCTTTTTTCCTCTCTCTCTTTTTATTTTTTTCTAATGAGAAAGTTCATCCTGTTCTTATTTTAGTGAATCTCACTCAGACTTTAATCAACGAAGTCTCAATATGTTCTTTTCCACCCGACCTGCCTCTCACAGCCTTATGCCTAGTATTTCACCTGAAATAGGATTTTGTTGTTGTTGACCTTTACTTTTATTACATTTGATGAAGGATGTCCATTACTATTAAACATCTATTTCGAACAATTTTATCTGACAAACGGTTTTCACATGGCATGACTCTGATATCTCAGGCCTCAGACCCGAGCATTGTTTTATTCACAACTTTCTTGTAGAAATAAGAATTTTTAAATTCCAAACTTTTAAAATTTTTTTTTTAACTTAGATATATGTACCATTGATCATTCTAGTGTCTATTTACATCAGTGGTCTTTCCCGAAAGCAAACAAATCCTCCCTGTCTTTGAAACCTTTCACTTGAAATCCATTGTGGGTTCTTATTATTACAGAGTGCTTTTTTAAATCCCTTTTAAATATAAGTCTAACTTTCTCATGCCAGAAGCAGAGCTCAGTCCCCACTGCCACAATTTCCAGTTCTGTAAGTCTCCCATGATTGTTTATGGTTTGGAACCAAAGAGATCATGAGACAGACAATGCAGGAATAGTCACAGTTGAAATGATTAATTATGGGAGCTATGAACTAACTAGTAGATTAATACATTTTATGGTTAATAATTTGAGTAGATTCAGTAACTGTAGACAGGCTGGAGTAAGTGGGTCACTGGAGCATGCCCTTGGTAATTGTGTTTTGTGTGTGTGTGTGTGTGTGTGTGTGTGTGCGTGTGTGTGTCTCTGGGACACCATGAGCTGAGAAGTTGTCCTTCACCAGAATCTTCCATCTTAGAATTCAGCCTCACCTCACACCCAGAGCAACGGAGTTGGCCAACCATGGACTGCCATGGACTGAGACCTTTGAAACCTTGAGCCCCAAATAGATGTTTTCTTCTCTATTGTTCTTGTCAGGTATTTTGGTCACAGCAAAAATCCGATTTACACAACAATCAATCCAGATATCTGCCACAGACAACTTCTTCCTGATGAGTACATCCCCAGGGAACAGCTAGGTAAAACTTACTCAATTGCTCTACTGATCCCTATATTATGGATGTGCCACAATAACCACTTTTCTATGACAGGGTAACTTTCTGGAATTCCTGCTGGCTTACTTTAAATTCACCAATTAAAACACCCTGAAAGGAACCTATTTGAATAACATCCTGTACCCCAATATAGGTGTTGGTCCACAAGTCCCTCTCTTATTCTCTACATAGTCTCTGGCTTCTCTATTTGGCCCCCAAGCATGCAAGGACCATTAAGTAATAAAATCTTCATCTTGTGTCTCTTCCAATCAATAAAGGAATGATTTTTATCTTTAAAACACTAAATTAAAGTTAAAACATCTAGATCTTGAAATTTGTCTGATATCTCTGCAGAGGAATGTTGATCTCTACTTACAGCATGGTTCAGCATCCTGCCATAGATTTTTACATAGATTGAATTCACTTAAAAACTTTTATTCTGAACACTAAATAATACTATAAAATTAACCATCTCTCCTTGACTAATAGAAGCACCTGGTCCCTGAATAATCCCTGAAAAATGAAAAAGACTAATAAAATCGTGGTCAATAAAAGCTAGTACAGATTGGAATATGTTTAAAACATGTATGGTTAGCCCAATTACATTTTATTCGTATATATATATTTGTATTTACATGTATGTGTATATATGTTGTGTAAAGGGTATATTATATGTATATGTTTCTTACTGACACCCAAACTATCCACATTCTTTTCTCCAAAAAATAAAACCAGATGTAATTGTAGTTTTGATGTTGAATATTCCCCAAAGACTCGAGTGTTAAAGGCTTGATCCCCACGGTAGCACTACTGGGAGGTTTTACCATCTTTTGGGAGTAGAACCTATTAGGGGGTCCCAAGGTAACTGTAGACTTTCCCTCAAAAGGAATAGTGGGACCATGGTCTCTATTTATCTGCTGTTGCTCACAATGTGACCTTTTGCTCTAATAAATGTTCTCCCTTTATTCCTATCTGATGGTCTCACCATAAATGAGACAGTGCAGTCACCCTGCCCTTGAATCTCAAAAACTGTAAGCTAAATGCAGCTTTTTTCTTTGTGTTAGTCACCTCAAGGTATGCCACTGTAGCAATGCCAAGCTGACTAACAGAAATATTTTCAGCATATGTAATGTTTATCCCATTTCATCCTCCCAATAGTCCTATGAAATATTTTCACTACTATAACACAATGAAACTGAGTTCAGACACATTAATAAATAACTCAAAGTTGCATATCAAATGGGTAATTAAATTCTGATTGTAAAGAAGGATTGTAGAGATGTTTCTACTCACTTACACATTTTAATCTGTGAGTAGCCATACCTGCAGACCCAATCAATTCAACAAAAGCCCAAGACCTCTATGTAGGTTTTGCCTAATGGTAATTCACTGATTTTTCTAAATTTGGAAAGCGTTACTATTAGGCCATATGCAGTAATTCTCAAATGAAGATTCACATCTGACTACTGGAAGTGTTTCTAAAAGATCTATTTCTACAAAGGAAGTAGAAAAAAAATAAAGGTTGGCATTGAAGAGTCTGACTTTACCTCTTCAATCTCTGACAATGGAAGAGAAAATGTAGTGAGATTTCTTTCTACCGATTGATCATTTTCAATTGCTCTAGGTGGTTGAAACTAGTGGAGAGAGCAATGACAAAGATCTGTCAGAAGGCATGCAAGTGTCTATAATGACTTTCAGATCACATTTTAGAGACATGAGAATAAAAATGCTTTCATATTGAATGATGGGGAAATTTTAATACCTGTGAAATGTCTCCTGGGCTCCTATTTGAAGGAACATTCTTGAAGTATAGTATATCCTTTGCTATATTTCATTGTGTTTTCCTATTCTATAGTTAGGCAAATGGACAATATGGGATTTGAAAATTACTGAGCAACTTGTACTTATCCTGTGAAGACCTCAGGGTCTCCTCAATGAGGCATACGACCTAACTTTTCAGAATGGATACAGTGGTCTCTTTTACCTACTTCTGTCTCAGAACACCTTTAGTTATTTCCATATAACACTGTAATGTTCGTTGTCTCGTTCATCTGCATATTTATTGAGTGTTTGCTATATAGCAGATTCTGTTCTTATTCTAACATTATACTTGCAAATAATTCGAAAATTACCACTGTTCGTTCAATATCCCAGTGAAGAGGATATAGTAAGAAAGAAAGAAAATTATTTCAGATGTTCACAAGTGCTACAAAGAAGATAAATAAGTGAATCCAGAGCAGGTGATTGGAGAGAAAAGTAATTTAAATAAAGTATTGAGGGAAGATTAAAGTTGGAAGGTGACTGCTTCATGGGGACCCAAATAGCAAGAAGGAGTCACCTGATCAACTGGGTCCAAAGTGTTTCAGTAGGAGACAATCATACACCCAAAAGTACTGAGCTGTGAAAAATCATGGTTCTTGTTGTCATTATACAAGGGAAGCTAGAAGAGTTGAAGTTTACTAGGCATGAAGGGTTATATCTGAGAAGAAGGCAGGAATACATTCTGTTAGGATGTGACATGCTACTTTCTATCTAATGCACTTCAAGTTCTCTGGATAATCTTATCATTTGCCTTTAATTTTGTGAACCTCAGAAAGCAATGCCTTTGACATTGAACTGAGATCACAACATTTGTTTGGAACAAGTGGTAGCAAGAAACTGCCTCACATCATCAGGGGCATATCTATATGCATTGTATTTCACGTGAGCATCTGTCAAGTGAAAATATGTGGGGCGTTACATAGTTGAGAAAGCAGCATGGGGAAATGGAAATAGATTGAGGAGGAAAACAGACTAATGCTCTCACCTCTTCCTGCCACTTACTCTCTCTGCTGCTTTGTTCGAGAATCTCCCTTGTCTTCCAACAAACGTCTTCATCTGTAAAGTGACAATGTTTATGGTGGATATGGCAGACTAGACGATTGATCAGATGTAAGAACTTAAAGGTTGGTGGGATGAACCCCAAGGATGAACAACTGTATTCAGGAAGGCACAGGAAAAGAAAGAGCCGGCAAAGGAAATCATGTACACGACTAGTCTGGGAAAGTCAAGAGTGAGCTCAGTGAGCTCAGAATTTGTAGTAACATTCAGAAAATAAAGGAAAGGGATTATTGTTCTGTTCATGGATCCTTCGTGTAATAAAGTCAAAGAACGGCTTGGTGAAGAGCTGTGACTTTATGTGCTTGGTTGTTTTATTTATTTATTTATTTTTCCATTTGCTGGTTAGTGAGAAGAGGTCATGTCCAGCATAGTGCCTGACACATAAGAAGCATTCAATAAACACACCAATGCAAATGGATGAATTAAGGAGAGTACACCATATGGACAATTAGTAAAAGCCTTGGTGTTGGATGCAATCCTTCTCTCAGACATTCTTTGTTCAGGCTTCAGGTCAAAAAAGAGTCAGTTTCACCCCATGTTCTGCTGTATCTATGTGGCAGGCATGGTCATTGGTGAAAGCTGGAAAACTATAAAAATAAGTAGTCCAATTTCGGCAGGAGACAATAATACACCCAAAAGAACAGCTCTGAATGTGGAAGTTCTGTAAGAGTTTTTCATAGTTGATTCCTTGGTAACCTGTTGCAGAACCTCCTTGAGAATGTCTTCAAAAATAAGTTTCAGCTCCCGCTCCATCAGACAAGTAAGAATCTCCTAGAATGGGGACTACAAATCTGTATTTGTAGAAAGTCATTTAGGCGATGTGCATGTTCCCCGAAGTTTGATAATATCTCTCTTAGTGGCTTAAAAGCATTTTGTTCTCCATTTGAGTTTTATTTCTAGAGGATATAAGACAAATCATTAACTCCAATCAAAAACAGGATTTTAAAAACATGAATGGTTCTTAAAAAAATACACAAAATTATCATTTTGATAAGATTAAATATGAGAGAGAATTAAACAGAGAAGTGATGAATGTGGAAAGATGATGAATGTGGAAAGACTTTTTAGAGGACAGCAAATGCAGTGCTAATCATTCATGTTATGTGGTCACTCCAAATACAAATTAATCTTTAGCTATAGTAAGAGAAATTGTGTGCTAATCAGAACTGGAATAACGATAACTCTGTATACGGCAGAACTGCCCAGATAGACTGTGTTCACTCTTAAGTACTAATTTTTAAAAGTATACCAGTCAAAATAAACGGGCTTAAGTTTAAAAGCATTGTCCTAGAAATAATAACCAAAGAAACAGGTTTTTTTTAATTGAGATAAAAAACCCTATAAGAGTATGAAAAGTAACATCACTAGAAAGCTGATCTGAGAGAGTGAATAGATTCTCTCTGGAGGGAATGGAGGTCAAGGAACATTGTTAAAAGTACAGAGTAATTATTTTGGTTCAATATAAAGATGATTCTACTTCCTTGTGCTGTTTAATCACATAGATATGTACATAAGTTCTGGAACTTATATATTATATATACATATATATTTTATATAAATTGTATATAATTGATATATATATCAATTACTGAAATATTGTTTAAAATGTGGAAAATTGATATCTATAATTCTTCATACTTAAATGCATCTTATTTGTCTAAGCTTTGTGATCTTATCCACAGACAGTCCTATTAAAAATATTATATCATGCCATGGCAAATCTTATAATATTGTATTTTCTGTGGATTTGTAGCTATTATCTTTATGGCTTCACAATAGCCCATCGAGTGTTACACCAAAATAAACCATTTCCCTGGACATTGGCTGCATGTTTGAAGAACTTTATATAACAGAAGCTAAAGTACAAAATAGGAGACCTCAATGTACCAGGGTCTAAGGCTCAAGCCATGTTTTGAGGCCCATTCTACAGATAAGCGTATTTTATAAAGAATAGATTCACAGGTAACAAACACACGACTTTAGGATCCTCAGTAAGCAGAAGAACCTACTGGTGCCCTGGAGGAAAGAATGGTCTGGCTTTAGAAAGAAGAGTAACAGTGACCACTTGTGATCATCATGGGGGACAGACAGTACAGATGGAGGCCATTCTCTGCAGTCCCAGAGGCCCTTTCTGAGATGGAGGGTATAGGGCTGTAATATTAAAGGTTAGACTTAAGGAAGAAAAGATTACCATTTGCTAGAGTAGTCTCCACCTGTTTCCTGGAGGAGAGGCATGAACCAGGAAGAGTCGAGGGCTGTCAGCTATAAATTGTGCTGAGTTACACACATTGGTAGCCATGAAACTCTCTGAATGCTTATGAATCGGGCACAAAAGGCAGCAGAATTAGGATATTATAAATGTCTAATCTTTGTTATCTCATTGACTCCTTCCAAGAAGCTTGTAATTACTTCACATAATGTTCCCATTTAACAAAACGTAATAATGAAAAGATGTGTAGTCTGCATAGGCCATTAAGGTACTGCTGTACCTGATAAAGGTATTCTATATCTCCCAGTCTTCTTTCCTTCCTTTAGTCCAACCATCTCATACAAACTTAATTTGATAACCAAGCCTTCTGGGAAGACTTTAGAAAAGAATCAATGAATGTTGGAGGTGTTTCCCTTAGCCTAATAGCATTTGCCCTGGTAGGTGTGGCATTATACATGCTGAATGGATATTTTTATACTTGACTCTCTTTTTTAAATTTTATTTTTATCATAACTCCTAAAACCAAAGATAATTAAATACAGTATTTCTATTTTATTTGCAGAAGGTAACTACTGACAGATTTGGTCGGCTGCGGGGCTGTCTGTAATTTCTCACTTATGAGGGTAATTTATGCATGACACTAATTGGTGGTAGAGTGATTATCAGAGCTACACATTGTGTCATTCCTTTCAACTTCTGTGTCACTGTACCCTGCGTTGGTATCTGTCTTTTTTTGAACCTCTCTGCCAAGATAATTATATGGTCATATGTAAATCACCCCATACCACCTCTGTGATTTCTGAATGAAAACCAGAAATGGAATTACTGGGGATCTATAACTATTTTATACATATCCTAAAACGATTTTCAGAATTTAATATAAACGATAAGGTTAAAATTAATTGGAGAGAACAGTTTTAGGACATATTATCAAAAATGAACCTTAATGGTAAGTTTGGAGGTTTTTAAACTTAAGTCAAATGAAAGCTTCAGGATTATGCATTTATTCTCTTTACTAACTTCTTGTTAAGGTACTCGGTAACTTGTCCTTTATTTTATGACAAGATACTTGAAAGGTTGATTTGAATGAGTCACAGTCATAATTATTAGGCAGTATAAAAAGGTAATAGATTTTGAAACTTCTCTTTTCATTTTTTTTAAGGTCTTAAAATACTACACCATGAACTCTTGCACTACTGAATCTAAAAGAGGGTCTGCGAACTGTCTGACTTTAGGCATAAACCCAAACTCAAAACTGAATAAAAAAAAATAAAGCCCCATATTGCTAAACTTAATTCCTATGAATTGTTGCCTTTTGTGTAATGTAGGAATTCAGGCCAAAATTCCTTTCTTTCATAATCGCAGCATGATTTTAATATTCAGGGAAGAATGTCACCCAAAGTGGCATCAAAACAAAAATGTGCCTTATAGGGAAGTGGCTACATATTGGACATGCCTTTCTTTTTACTGCTCTGGCCAAAAATCTTATTAAGTATGACTCTCCTTTCCCCATCCCAACATCTGATCACTCAGAAAATAGCCTGGATGAAAGCCTCAAAAAGGATACAGAGATAGCATCTTACAACCTCCTGTTCATCCACTTCCTGGTTGAGTCCATCAGAGCCTCTTGCCTAGAATAGTAAATAGCTTCCTTAGGGTCCCTCGTTCCACTCTTGCCACCCTCCAATATGTGTTCCATCTAGCACAAAGGATGAATGTGACCTCAAATGTGAATCCCATCAGATTCCTTACCTGCTCAAAAACCTCCAATGGCCTCTCCTCCCATTCAACATAAAATTAACATGTCCTCAACAGTCCACAAAAATCAAGTAAAATAACCATTCATGTGCTGGCTGCCAAATGACCTTTTGGTGAATGTGGACTGCATTTATGAAGGTAGTTCAATAAAATCACCATAGAGGTGAAAATTCCCTATCACCTACTCATGCCCTTGTGTTTTCAGTTAAATGGAATTAAGGAAAAGTCAAAAAGATTTTTAAAGTTGAATAAAGTAGAAATGGTCTGTTATGGTTTATAAGTATGGTGTCACTCAGAAGTTCCCAGGTTAATATTCAGAGGCAAAATGATCAGATCATAGAAGCTGTAACCTCATCAGTGGATTAATGCATTTGATGGGTTAATAAGGACTACTCTACTGCATGGTAACCACAGGCAGGTGGGGTACGGCTGGAGGAGGTAGGTCACTAGGGATGAGTCCTTGAAAGGATTTTGTGCTCTGTAGCCCCTTCTCCCTGTCACCCTACTTCTTGGCTGTCATGAGGTGAGCAGCCTTTCTCTGCACCCACCCCCATGCATTTCTGCATGATGTACCTCCTCACCTTGGATGCTTAGCAATGGAGTGGTCCATCCATGGACTGAGACCCTGAAAGTGGGAGCCAATCAAACTTTCACTCCACTGAGTTGCTCTTGTCAGGCATTTTGGTCACAGCAATGCAAAGCTGACTAGCTCAACATTAGAGTAAGCGAGGTCAATTTATTATTGAAAACGTTATTTTGGGTAAAGTTATTTTAACCTAAATGTACATTGTTTAAAAAGTCCACAGTCATGCACAGTAATGACCCAGGTCCTCACATTCACTCAGCCCTCACTCACTGGCTCAGAGCAAATTTCCAGCCCAGCAAGCTCCATTCATGGTTAGCACCCTGTTCATTTCACCTTTCATAGAATGGTTTTGCTGTTCCTATTCTATGTTTAATACATCACAATTCTCTGGAGATTTATGCAGGTTCTTATGTATCTATCTGTATTTTGCCCCTAATTACCTAGCAGAATTCCATGACATGACCCACAGTCTACTTAAATATTCACCCCTCGATGGGCTTGTGGATTATTTCCATAGTTTTCCCTAAAAGTTTTATGGTATTATATTTTACATTTATGTCTATGATTCATTTTAATACTTCTATTATGTAAAAGACTTAGTGCTATCTATCCTGGACTGTGGTTTGTCCCCCAAGGGTTCTGTTGGAAGTTTGACCTACAGCATGGCAATGTAACAAATGGTCCAACCTTTAAGAAGTGGGACCCGATGATTAGTTTTACTGGTGGCAGTGTCCTTAGAATTAGTTCTTGTAAAATTGGATTGTTGTATATAAGAGAAAGACAGGCCAGAATCAGTGTCTAGCTTCAAACCTTGCCCTGTTTCATGCATTCCCACCTTGATGTTATCTACCATGTTGTGATACAGCCAAGGGGCCCTGACCAGATGCCAGACAGATGGGGCCACGGAACCTTGGATTTTCAACTCCCAAAATTATGAGATAAATGAACCTATTTTATTCATAAAAATACCTAGCCTCAGGAATTTTGTCATAATTATAGAAAACTAATATAATTTTTAAAAATTCTATCTCTAGCAAAACTTGTTAAAAATGTTATCTTTTCATTGGTGATTTTGTAATCAGTTGGTCATAGTTCTGCAATCCATTTCTAGTTTGACAGATCAATGAATCTATCCTTCTACCAAAGACAGTATGTTCAAATCAGTAGATTAATTCTGTACCCTTTGTTCTTCATTTTCAAGGATTTTAAAAATTATTCTTGTCTTTTACACTTTCCACATATATTTAGAATAATCTTGCCTACATCAATAATAACAAAAGCATCTTGCTGGCATTTAGAAGTTGTGTATAACCTGCACATGAATTTGAGGATAATTGATATCTTCATTATTTTTACTCTTTAGATGAACAAACACTATATGCTCTTCCATTCATTTAAAGGTCTGTCTGTTTGTTTCTTTGTTCTTCTTTCACCAGATTTTTGCAGCTTGTCGATTATAAACTGTGAACATGTTAAGTTTACACATACTGATTGCACTGTATTTTTAATATCAATGATGTTATTTTTGACGTCAGTGATGATATTTTTAAGGAATTGGTTCAGTTCATAAAATACAAATGATTTTAAAATATTTTTTATAAGCTATAACCTTGCTGAGCAATTTATTAGTTCTGGAATTTTATGGTTTTATCAGTTTTTGGCTGAGGGTGTTTATTAGTTGTGGATTTCTTTAGACTATTTAGGTGACTATACCATCTGCAGTAGGGACCATTTTCTTATTATTTTCCTCTCCGTATACCTTGTATTTATTAACATAACACTCCTGTTATGATTTTCAGCTCTGAGTTGAATAAAAGCACCAAGAACAAATATTCTTGTCTTGTTTCTATACTTAGTGAGAACGCATTCAGCATTTCAACATCGGGTATTTCATTAGCTATAATTTTTTGTAAATCTTCTTTATCAAGGTTTAAAATTCTCAATTAGTTCTTCTTAGAGGACTACTCAAATTTTTTGTTACAAATTACATGTGTTGTGATTGTTTGTTTATTTTTTAAGGAATTGATTCAGTTCATTCAAGCTCTAAAATTTATGTTTGTTGTGCTGTTCGTGGCAGTTTCCTTATAGCTAGTTTGATTTCTGTAGGGTCTGTAATGATATCCTCTTTTCTAATAATGGTGATCTATGTCTATTGTCCTTATTAGTATTGGTAGAGATTTCTGAATATTATTGACCTTATCTTTAATAGACTAGACTATTTCATTGATCTTATCTATCATTTTGATTTTGATTTCATGGTTTTCTCTGTCTCCTTTTCTTCCTTCTATTTATTTTCATTTTATTTATTTATTTATTTATTTATTTATTTATTTATTTTAGTTTGCTTGTTTTCATTGCAGTGTGGGTGATCAAATCCAGGGTATTATGCTTACTGTGCAAGTTCTCTTCTAATGAGCTACAACCTAGACCCCTTTCTGTAGGTTGTTGGGGGTAAAACACTAGATGAAATGCTTACTTTTCTAACATATTCATTTTGTGTTAAAATTTCCCTCTCTGTACTGCTTTATGTGTGTCCAACAAATTTTGAAATGCTACATTTCCATTTTTATTCAATTTAATTAATTTCAAAGTTTCCCTTTTGGTCCACATATTATTTAAAAATACATCGTTTACTTTCCAAGTCGTTTATAATTTTCTTGTCTTTGTTTCTGTGAATTGATTCTATCATTGTCAGAGAACACACTGAATGAGTTTGATAATTTTGCATGTTGTTGAGGTTCATTTTGTAGCTTAGGCAACTATCTAAGTTGGTATATAGTCTGGTTACTACAAAGATGAACTTTCTGCTATTGTAAGATTATGGGTTCCATAAAGGCCAATTGAATTATGTTGGGTAATTATATTGCCAAGATCCTTATCATGGTTGTTTTATCTAGTTGTTCTATCAATTTTGAGATGATATTGAATTTGCAAATATAGTTGAGGGATATGTCTATATTCATCATTCTTAGTTTTGAAGTCACGGATTTTATAGCCATTTCATTTAGTGCATACATTTGATTATGTTTTCTTGGTAGCGTTAGACTTTTATTGATATATGATATCCCTCTGTGTCTCTCCTATCTTTTTTTTGTTCTAAAGTGTATTTTGTTGGATATTAATTAACATATCATTTTTTATCCTGTAATATTCAAGCTGTCTATATCATTATAACTGAAATTTCATAAAAAGCATATGCTTCTATTTTTCTAATACCTACTCTGCCAGTATATTTTAATTGGTGGATTTACACTATTCACATTTAATGTAGTTATTACATTTTAGCATTTAAGTCTGCTCTTTTATGTTTGGATATTTTAATTGATCTATTTTCATTTTCCCACTATCCTGTGGATTATTTTTAAATGGTCTTAGAATATAATTTTTATATATGGTAGTTTTGAGTGTTAATTTTGTATAGCTTTTATAGAGGCAGCTTTAGATACTACATTATTGGTATATAACATATCATAATCCACTGGTATCCTCATTTTATCAGCCTCAGTGAAGAGTAAAAATCTACTTCCATTTTCATGCCTTTATTCTTCTATTAATTCTATTAAGAATTGCCTTCAGAATTTCTTCTACATACATGTAGTATCACGTGAACAATGTTACAAGCAATGTTTGGTTGAATCATCATACATAAGTTAGAAAGTTTAAGAAAAAATTAAAAAGCAATCCATGTGTTATGATCTGCTGTCTTTCCTAATGTTTGCAGTTCCTTCTTTGAGCATTTTCTTCTGTTTAGAGACTCTCCCTTAGCTATCCTTATCAAATAGGTCTGCTGGCCATAAATTCTCTGGGTTTTCTTTCCTCTGAAAATGCCTTGCTTTCCATTTTCACTTCTGAAGGATATTTTCACTGGGTATAGAATCTGGACTATAGTCCTCTTCTTTCAGCATGTATTAAAAAAATATATTGTGTCTCTTTCCTCCTGTTAGGCCTTGATGGATTCTGATGATAAATCCTCTAAAATTTAATTTGTGTTTGCTTTGTTGAAGAGATATTATTTCTTTTTATCTCTACCTTCAAGATTTTTTCTTTATCTTTTCATTTCCAAAATTTTACTCTAACAAATCTGAATGTGAGTTTGGGTCTTTCCTACTTGGAGTATGCTCAGTTTTCTGAATCTGGAGGTGTATGTCTTCTGTCAAATTTAAGAAGTTATCAGACATTACATGTTAAGGTTCATATTTAGTTCTGCATTCTCTAAAGATATTTTCATGACACTAAGGTTAAGTCTTTTCTTATAGTCCCACATAACTTCAATGCTTTAATTATACTTGTTCACCTTTTTTTTCTCGTGTTTATATTTTGTTGTTGTTGTTGTTTCTGTTGTTATAACTTCTAGTTCACTGATTTTTTTCTTTTTCCCCTCCAGTCGTATGTTGAGCCCAGCCACTATTTTTTTTTTTTAATTTTGGATATTATTCAGTTCTAAAATCTTATTCAATTCTATTTTATGATTTTGATTTCTTTGATAGTTTTCTAATTTTTCACTGCAATTTCAATTTCTTCATTAGTTAAAGCACTTTCATAATTAATTTTTGAAGCATTTTTATACTGGTTTGCTTTATCATACATATTTATCAAATCTATTTTTTCTATCATATTCATATTGGCATCTCTTGATTTTCTTTTTCAATGAGAAATCTTCCTGATTTTTGCTATGTAGGTAATTTTTAAAATTGAAACGTGAACATTTGGTGTCTAACACAATATTCTACATCTGAATTAAATGTTTCGTTTTAACTGGCCTCTTTTGATGCCATTGCGGTGGAAGAAGAGAGATTGCTCTACATTATAATCAGATGAATTAATAATTCAGTTTCCCTGCTGGACCCTGTAGATATATATGGAGGGCATTCTTCATTCCTGATGAATGGAAGTTAGGCTTCTGATTTCCCATTGGTATCTAATCTTAGCTGGAAGAGTTAAAAGTGATCTATTGACTGTTTCTTTTATGACTTCCCCTAACATCACTGGTGAGGTTGGGGTTGGAAGTATTGTCTTGTTAGCACTTGGCACTAGGGAGATTTCCAGGGAATTTAGATTTTTACCCTTGACAGATTGACACGGGTACCCTAATCCAACTGCTGGTGGTGGGATAAGAGAGCCATGGTAGACAGCTGGGGCTTCCATCTCCACTTAGTGTAGAGGAAGCCCACACATCCCCTGTTGAGCGAGGGTCAGCTTCATAATGCCCATTGGAGATGAAAATCTTTCTTGCTTCCATAGCTTTTCACACACTATCTGGGCAATAGAGTTAGAGTGCCTTGGCAGAGTCTCATAGGGTAGAAATCTACATTCTACATTGGGTCATTTGTTCTTTTATGAGTGAGGTAAGGACACAACTTTTCTTGCAGTGTTTGGCTGAAATAGAGCAGATATCCCCTAAATGTTGTTTTAACTCTTTTTCTGGTCTGTTAACTAGAAGACCGGGGTTTTATTGGAGTTATTTCTGTCTATGCCCATTGGCTTTTGGCTTGCTGACTTACTCCACTCTAATTCAGAATATATGGGAAACAGAAAAAGAAAACTAAAAGAATCCATTCCTGTGCTGTTTCTTGAGTCCCAAAGTCTACAGCTAGTGTGCCTTCTTCCCCTATTCCTATGTTCACCTTAAATATCATGCCCCAGACAATTAGTTATCCTTACAAAAAAGGGAAAAGTATGTCCAATCCATCTTCCAGAAAGCAGAAATCCCTGCATCAACCATTTAAGTGATCTTTCATTAACTCTCCTCCGATTACCCAGACTGAGTGAACGATCTGTCCTGCTAGAACCCTAGCTGAGATATATTATGTTGTTGTTGTTGTTATTATTATTATTATTCTCTGGCTTTTATAGAATTTTTAAATCAAATCCCTAAGACAAGTTGGGCATGGTGATGCATATCTGTAATCCCAGCAGCTCAGGATGCTAACTAGTACTAGGAAAATTTTGTCCTGAAAACAACTCACATCTGAATGAGACTGTGGCAGAGCAAGAAATATAGCAGGATCACAGTGACTCAGAACAAATAATAAGAAGAAAGTACTATGAGACTTGGAATTATCTCCCATTGCAAATAGTGATTACTTCTGTCTTACCATTTAAAGCATAATAGGGGAATTCGTTTCTCACCCTGGACTGTGGTATTCTTAAGAATACAGACCTGTTCTCTATATGTACAGTACAAAGATGCATCCCTCAAAAAGGAAAAGGAGATTAAAAAAATGTGAAACACACGAAAACCAAAACAAGAGAAAAGAGAGAGAAAGTAACTGCTAAGACTTTGGGAGTTATTCTCCATATACCTACATAGAGACTTGTATATAATAAATTTCAGAAATTCTGGATGAAAAATTATTTCATAGCATAATGTTTTTTGAAAGCAACACCTTTAGAGGAAAATTATTTTCTTGCTAATACTTGATAAAGTCAATAAAATAAATACTACATAAAACATTTCAAATATACATTGGCTTTGTGAAGGATAAAGTAGACACAGCAGATAGGAGCTATGTAATTAAAGTAGCTGAATTAATGGCATTGTCTGGAAGGATATGCATTGTTTCTTTATCGTTCTATCTTTTTTTAAACCTTAATTTCAGCTGGCCTCCAGAGAACCTTTTCTTTCTTGGTCAATAAGAAGCTGCCTTACTTTTGTAATTTTTATCCCATTATAAGTTAGAGCCTTCTGAAATCATGTTTCTGAATTGCCAGTTAATAAAGGTCAGTCATCCAGGAATTTGATTGGTTCGACCTGATTTCATTAGGTATGATATGGTAATACAGAAGATGAAGAAAGCCCATCTTATTAAGATCAGCAATTTGAAAGCCAAGAATAATTTTGGGATAATAGCATGCAGAATTCTTCAAGCTATTGAAGTGTACAGAAGATGTTAAAATAAACTATGGTGTTCTAAATGGAGAATTCATCCTATGCAAAAAAGATGAATTTATGCTAATTGTTCATTTAGAGTGGATAAAATTGCCTTCTACTTTAGAAAGCACTGACCTCATCAGGGATTTGTGAAGTTGGAAGATGAAAAAAAAAAGACACTCTTCTTATTTTTAAAGAGCAGAAAATAATAAGTAAAACAAATCGGTAGCACAACATGTAAAAATTCAATGATAGTATGCATATATATTCAAATATATACCAGGAAGATATATAAAAGAATCCTATCTAAATACCAATAGTCACATTCATCAGTCATTTTCACATATCATGTAAAGAATTTCATTTCCAATGTGTGCATTTATTAAAATTGTGAATTGCCAGTAGAAAACAGTCAAAGTAAAAGCATTCTAGCCTTGGTTGAAATAAATTGAGGAGTATCAAGCATGCAGGATCCTTACCAAAAGATGAGAACATATTGTATCAGAATAGAGAAGTTCCGTTCTCAGTAATTTCAAACACTTTTACACTATCAGGCAGGAAAAAAAAATAATAGGTTTTTTTGCTAGAAATATCTAGAGAAAATAAATATTTAAGTTACAATGAGGAAGAAAACTCACAACATTAAATCCTTAGAAAACCACCAAGAACACACAATACTGGCCAAATAAACTCACAGGAGAAGCCAGGTATAATTTTGTAACTGGAAGAAATATACACAGACATGATTAGTATTATCCTGAACGTATTTGCTAGGTAGACTTTCCATACCTTCTTTGCACTCTTCAGGATGAAGATATTAAAATATATTTTATACAAGAGACTGACAGATTATTTAATCTATCCCCCACCCATTTCACAAATAAGAAAACTGACATTGAGAAAGGGTGCCTATGGCTAAGACAATATCTGCATTTCTTTATCATCCCAGGCCTTTAAAAGACAAAATATACTGACCCTATGAATTTTTCATGTGAACTTTCAGCAAGAAGATGACAAATAAAAATTATACTGCTTGACAGACCTTACCAGTGCCTCCTCTAACAGCGCCAAGGTAAGAAACATTTATAAATATACTAGTTATGTAGAGAGAAAGAAGGTGGCAGGGGTATATCTCTTCTCACCAGACATTTGCTATCCTACCCCAAGTTACAAATGAAGTAATTGACCTGGAAGGTTTTATGTAAGATTATATGTTTGAAAGGTTTATGTTAAAACCCATTTATGGTGTCTATGTTGTTACACTGAAATTAGAATTCTGCACGGTTTCCAAATGCAACATTCAGTTGTGCAGTATTTTCTTATTGGCTTCATTAAGGTGTCAAATCCTATGAGTTCCATTCCTTAGTGTACACTATAGTAGTGTGCAACTTCCAGCCCCCAAAAGCTAGACTCCTGAGCTAAACTGCTAAAAACAGGATCCAACTTCAGTCTGAACTAAAAAGTTATGCATTGTTAAAAACTGTGTGCTTTAAAAATTAGAAGAAATTTGCCAGAGAAAAATATTATATCACATTGTTACCAAATGATTTTGGATTTGAATATCAAATAGAATCTTTTAAAATTCATACTCTATACTGCATGCTTTGTAGATTCATACTCTATACTTCATGCTCCAACAGTTGTGATAGTGTAACTTGAGCACTGAAGTCAGCAGAAAAGAAACTTAGACGATTTCTTAAAATAAGGTGAATATATCCTACCCAGAGATTGTGTTTCTTCTAAGCACATGCACACACACGAAAGAGAGAGAGAGAGAGAGAGAGAGAGAGAGAGAGAGAGAGAAAGAGAAAGAAAATTATTGACAGGCTAATGGAAATGGTTCTTTTCCACACATTATGTCCATTCCCTGAGAGTTTCAAAGTAAAACACAAATAATTATAGTAAAAGAGTAAAACGACCAGAAAGCTGTTTTAGAACATGTAATTGCCAGCATTTTCCTTACTACAGAAGGACAAAGGCAGATTACCCAATCACTTGGTGGAACTGGGTTGGTATCTATGCAGTACAGTGCAATCTCAGGGTCTGAAATTTAACCCCTATGCTCCTGTGTGTGTCCATTCTACAGTTGAGATAGTCTTAAGGCATATGAAGTGGCAGATTGTGTTTAAAATGCAAACAGTTGAAAAAAAAAGGTGGTGTTTCATAAGTTGTTCTTCATTCTGCTTGAGGAAACAACGGTCAAATGACCCTTGGATGGGAATATTTGAGGCCATTCACTTTTTACTGTAACAACCTTTGAGTGAATAATGCACAAGCCTATTTAATTAGGCATTAAAAAATAATGTATTTGAAAATATGATTAAAAGCCACAGAATTGAATTGGCAAGTCGTCTAATCAAATTCACCAAAAATTGTGCTTCAATGGTACAACGAAGGGGAAAGACAACCTTCTCTTCATTTGGATTAATTTATTCTACATTAATTTATTCAAAATTAATGAGTTATTTGGGTAATAAAGGAAGAAAGCTAATGTACATTTTTCAGTCTATCAATAAATGCAAGAAAGAAATGAAAATTAAATCACATAAGCAACTGTTTTTATGTTACCCTGTTACTCTGAATTATTATTTTAATAGAACTTTCAATTGGCAATTAGAGAATTATATTTTCGGAACTTGGTGAGTCACTTTACTTCAGTGAAATTTGGTGTGCTGTTTAAAACATTGGGGAATAAAACTAGATCTGTAATTTCTATACATGATGTAGAAAACTCTCAATAATTGTGAATTCATCAGAAACCACAGTAGGGAAGGATGGAGGGAACTAGACAGAGGGGTCTCTATCCAAACCATAATTCAGACAGCAAGAGCTAGTCTGATTTTAATGGTTTCCAACTGCCATTTCTATTTCTACCCCTCTGTCTGTTTGTCAGAAGATGTTTCATTTAAATGGCTTCATGCAAAATTAGATTGCACTTGACATTTAGGATGCTTGATGGATTTGGCTTCCTGACTTGGAAATCAGGATATGTTGTCTCCTTTCAAATTGTAATGAGCAGTATGGTACGGGGTTTACAGGTAAACTACCACAAAGTGGGTTATCTATAGGAACTAAAAGTAGGATTTTTAGTCTTCAATTTAATTTTTTTCACTTAAAATGGAAATACTTTTATAAAACCCAGTATAAATGAATGATGTATCCTTCATTATTTTTGTTGACAATATTTTTAAAGGCAAACACAATCACAAAACCTGTAATGGTCATTTTAAACTTTACTTTGGATTTTTAAAATACAAACAGTTTGGAATAATTTTAGAGTGAGTAAATATATACCCCCCAGACAGATTCTAAAATTACGATTTTACTATAGCTGCTAGCACATTGCTATCCATTTATAGTTTGCTTATCTGTCTAACAGTTCATCTTTTTTGTATAAGTGTAGGTGTATTTCAGGGTAAATTGTTAGATTAGTTCACTAAATATTCTAGAACTTATTCCTGAGCTAGTGTGAGAAATTTAGGGACAGTATTTTTTTTTATGGAAAATTTTTACAACTGAAAACTTATGTCAATATTTGATGAATCTTTGAAAATGCATAAACCTGTATCAAACTATAGAACATTGCCATATTCAAAAAAATTCTCTTAACCCTCCTCTAAACCCTTCACAACAGTGAATCATATCATATGCACTCTCTGCGTAAGTCTGCTTTCAATTACTATAATATTTTGATGTTCTTCCATATTTTTTTCATGTATCAATAATGCATTTATTTGTATTACTGACAGTGTTTCACTGTGAGAATACAATGTTTCCTTTAAAATCTATTCTTTCATTGAGCTACTTGGAATTTTTTTTTTCATTTAGGTCTAAAATGAATTAAGCTGTTATGCATATTTTTATAAATATTTTTCTAAACCAATATTTTTTCCTTAGATGAATATGTTGGAGTAGAATTGAGATTACATAGTAAGATATAAGCTTAATATTAATAAGAAATTGTATAGAGTCTCCCAAAGTGGCTGCACCATTGTCTACTCCCATCCCAGTAATGTATGGAAGCTGACTTTTGTTAGCAGTCAGTCTTTTTATTTTAAGTGGGCACATGGTGCTATCTCATTTTGATTTTAATTTTTCATTTCCTGATACCTAATTCTATTAAGAGCTTGTAGATTCATTGATTATTTGCATATCTTCATTTTGGAAGTGTTCGCTCAAATTTTTGCTCACGTTTTTCAGTTGTCTATTTCTTATTGAAATTGTAGTTCTTTGTCTAATGTCAAATATCAGTTTATCTTGAAACTCTGTTATTGAAAATAATTGTTTTAAGACCTTTAAAAAAGTAGCTGGATCTATGATCAGGATGTCACTGGATCTATAGACTCATTTGGAAGAACTGATATATTAGAAATATTGAGTTTTTTAACCAAAGACTATGTCATACACCTTTATTTACTTTTCTATTTTCACTTGGCATTTTCAGTAGTTGTGACAGCTTCATGAATTTGTTTCATTAGTTTCTAAATTTTTATACTACTTTAAGTAGAACTATTTACTTTTAATCTTATTTTCTGATTACTGCTAGAATACAAAAATGCAGAACAATTCTATACATTAACTTGTAACTTGGGAACTTACTAAATTTAACTGTGAGTTCTAATATTTTGGGAATTGGTTAATATATTCTGTATAACTACAAATGCAAATAGAGACAATTTTACTTTTTCTTTTCAATCTTTGTGCCATGAAATTCATTCTCCTGCTTTATTTCAATCAATAATATCACTTTATATAGTGCGGAATTGAGGCAGGATAATGAGCATACATCATCTTTCCTTATTTTGCCAGAAAATCATTCCATATTTGACATAAGTAGCTAAAATGGCTATAGGTTTATTTGGAGATGCCCATTATCAAAGTGAGAAAGTCCACTTCAATTCTTTAGTCATTCAGGATTTCATTTGCTTGTTTCATACTGCATGGTTATTACTTTTAAAATTATTTTTTCTGTGTTTATTGAAATTGCCTTTTTTCTCTTTTATTGTAACATAGTAAATTGGATTTTTTCAATGATGAAGTAACCTTGTGTTCATTATAAAACTTTTAATAAATTTAAGTATAATCCAAATATCACAAACTTAGCGGTGACGGCTGCACATCACTGTGTATCTTGAACACACTAATTCCAGAATATTTAAACAGCTTAAAACAATCCTGCCCTAGTAGTCATTCCACATTGTCCTCTCTCCCAAACCACTGGAAATTCCTAATCTACTTTGTGGCTCTATGAATTTGCCTATATTGGGCATTTCATAAAAAAATGAACTCAAAATATTGACCGTTTGTGTCATGCTTTTTTAACAGAGCACAATATTTTCATGGCTTATACATACCATTGCATGCATCAGAATTTCATTCTCTTTTATAGCTAAATAGAGTTCCATTGTTGGATAAACTATACTCCTATATTTACCCATTTGTCAATTGATGGGCTTTCTATTTGAGGGCTATTATGAATAATGCTTCTATGAGCTTCCAAGTGCAAAAGTTTTGCATGGACCTATCTTTTTTTTCTTTTTCAGCTTTCTTTGTTACATACCTAGAAGTGAAAATACTGAACCAGCTGTTTACTTTGTTTGTCTTGAAAATTTTCCAGACTGTTTCCAAGTGGACTGTACCATTTTACATCCTAATCAGGAAAAAACAAATAAAAATGCCCAGACCTTAAGCAAAACTTATTATTGTCCATCTATTTTTATTAAGGCTGTCCTGGTGGACTGGTAAATGTAAAGTGCTATATCACTGATTTATATTTCCCTGACTACTAATAATTCAACATTTTTCACATACTTATTAGTGATTTTAAATATGCACTTTGAAGAAATGGCTCTTCAGATCATTTTCCCAACTTTTCATAGAGGTATTTATCTTCTTGATATTATCTTCTAGGTAAGTGTTTATACATATTGGATGCAAATCCCTTCTTTTATATATGACTTGAAAACATTTTGTTATTCTTCAGTTTGTTATTATTTTTACTTTTACTTTTAGTATTAGCATACTATGCCTTTCTCTATTTCTTTCCTTAAAAAAAATAATGAGTAGTTTTAGTTTACAGGAAAAAAATTAGTAGAACTTACAGAGAGTTTCAATATACTCCCTTCCCCCATTGCAGTATTATTAATGCCTTGTATTAGTGTGGTTCTTTTGTTATAATTGATGACCCAATATTGAAGCATTATTTTTACCTAAAGTATATAGTTTACATTAGAATTCACTCTGCATTTTATAGTTCTATAGATTCAGAAAAAATGTAGTCATGAATATTCCATTTCCATAAGATAAGTTTAACTTCTTTTAATATTCCTGTGTTTCAACTACTAATTTGTCTTTCCTTTTTCTACCTCTGCACCACGGAGAACAACTGCTTGTTTTCTATCTCTATAACTTTGTTCTTTTAGACTTTCATATAATTTGAAATATATGGAACTATATACTATGCAATTTTCTTCAATTGGCCTCTTTTGTTTAGCAATATGTATTAACATTCCTTTTTGTCTTTGCATGACTTGGTAGTTGGTTTCTTTATATCTGTGAACAATATTTAATTACACAGAATCATCACGATTATTTCATCCATTCACCTACTGAAGAAGATTTTGGTTTCTTTAAAGTTTTACTAATTATGAATAAAGCTGCTATAAATATTCCTGTGTAGGTTTTGGTATGCACAAGTTTTCAATCCATTTGGGTGAATATCTAGGAGTGAGGTTATTAGATCATATGCTTACATTATGTTTAATTTTGAATATGTGGAATATATTTTCAAATTTCTTATTAGTGTCCTTTGAAGCACAAACTATTTTAACTCTGATGGAGTTCAAGTTACCCATTTCATTTCTTTTGCTATTTATGCTTTATATCTTCTATCTAAGAAGTCATTATGGACTCTCAGGTAACAAAAAGTATGCCATGTTTTACTTTTAGAGATTCCTAGTTTCGGTTCTTACAATTGGGCTTATGTTCAGTTTTGGAATAATTTTTACAAAAAAAAAAAATCACTTGACCAAACTTGTCAGTATAGGTTTTAAGTTAATGAAGGCACTAGATACCATAATATTCCTCCAAAGACTGGTTTATGGTTTATTTTGCTGGCTTGTTTTAATGACAATTAATTCGAATGGGTTGGAACTACAAAGGCTGTTAAGTGTCATTTCAAACATAAAGTCAGTTCCTTCATCTTTATCAGTGATGCTTGGCTTCTACTCACCTATGCAAGTTTCAGGGAAACGAGGGTCCTCCCTGCCCCTGGCTTGCTCTTCTCTGGTATTCCCTCACCACATTGTCAGCAGTATTATAATCTAGAACTCTGTCAATTTATTAGAGCAAATTAACAGTAAGAGATAATAAGGTGGTAACTTCTACATAAGAATTTACATTATTTGGGAGAAAAAGAGGGAGGAGAAATGCAAAATTGTTTCTTTGCATTTCAAACTCTAACTGATCTTCCTTTTCTGAATTATTGTAACTTTTAATTTGCACCATAATTATGTTTTGTTTAAGTACCTAAAGGAATTAAGCTTTATTTACACAACCCCTGCCTCTCCACCTGCCACTGTTGAGGAAACCATTTAAATAAGGGTTATCCAATTTGATAATTGTCTAATGTAATTGCCTAAATTAGCTGGAAGGAGATGCTGCATACTGATGTGTAGTCGGTAACTGCCCAATGGAGAAAATTATGTCGAGTTGCCCTCTTGCTAAGAATCATGCTTGTTCTTGACAAAATCTGGAAGAGGAGTGTAGCTTTCAAATGGCTAGAATTAGAATAAAACTGTAAACTACAAGATTGGTAGATTTTACAGAATAGCAAAGGGGAAACATTCCTGAGTGGGAAAGGTTTCCATACTTACTGGACTTGACTTCATTCCAAAGTTCTTTGTAAATTTGAACCAAAGTAAGCAAAGCTTTTGTGTAGACATGACTTTTGTTTTGCAATTCTGCAATTTAGAAATAATAGGGCAGACTGACAGTCTTCTATACTTGGAAATAATAAACAAATTCAGATGAAAACACACCCAAAATGCAGGGAAATAGACAAGGTATGTTCAGTTCCTTCAAAGAATGACTTTGGAAAACATAAAGGAGTCTGTGCATAGTGTCGATTTCAAGGATCACAGAAAGTAGTACAGACCTTGAAAAAAATCTTTCAATTTAAAGCACAGTAAAACACATTTGTGTGTGTGTGTGTTTGTGTGTGTGTGTGTGTGATGTTGAGAATGAAAACCAGAGCTACATTATGTATAACATTTATGATTCTTGTGTGCATATGTGTGTTCATGAACAAACAGATATTCAAGCTCACTGTTTTAGTTAATCCAAGATGGTATTTTACATGTGAATTTTGTGTTTATTTAAAAAATAAATAAATAAATAGTGCTTGCTAATTTATGGCATCCTAAGATAAACACTAGGAAAGCCCAGTTTCCCAAGTATATTTCACTTAACATTGGTGCTAGACATCAAACACACAAACACACACACACACACAGAGTACTCTAATAATAGATACAATAATAGATAACTGTCTTCCAGAAATGCTGTATATTTTATTTATCTCTTGGATATTTGCAATGATCAAGAATATATGAATATATGAAAAATACTGAGAGATCTGGTACCAAAGAAAGTTATTGAGAGTTTTCTTTCTTTTCTGCTTTTTCCCTCCTTCCCTCCCTTCCTTCCTTTCTTTTTCTTTTCAGTGTTTTTTTTTTTTTTTTAGTATCTTCAATTTCCTGCCCATATAATGTCTATTAACATAGATACAACCTCTGGGACATTTTCCAGGAGAATAGATACAAAGATACAAAAAATATTTATATAAATCCAAATTTAACGTATTCCCACTGACTACCACATTCAAGACTCTAGTGCTGAAAGCTGATAAGCCCAAGAACAGTGGGTAAATCCCACCTGTACCTCCATAGACTCAACGTGATGCATCCAAAAAGCACATTTCTGACAATCTTAGAAGAGGTGCCCAAACCAACCAACCAACAAACAAACAAACAAACAAAAAGTTGAATATTCATTGTAATTCCTCAAAAAATACAAATAGGATATTTCTTTTATGGGACAAAATTAACGTCTTAAAAAATCCATCTCCCTTCATCCCTGCAAAGCCAACTCATGAATCAAGACAGGTCATCTCTTTTTCAGGACCCAGTCACCTGCTTTTGCAGAACTCCCATGAATCTCCCCAAACCCTGGAAAGCCAGATCCAGCCTGGATCTTTCCTCACAACCGCTCTCACCTTGGCTGGATCTCCTCCTTTCTGAATTTCCCAGTGAATCCATCTCAACTCCTCCCTGGAATTCTGTCCGGGCTGTTTTACCCATTTCTTCTTCTGCACAGTCCCGCCAACTCATGCGAATAAGTGAGGCAGGGGATTGAAGAGAGAGTTGAGGTGAAGGCTGTGATGACGGAGACATTTTGCCCTCAATCCAAGCAAGCCTCGACTACTTTTAAATCACTTTTTGAATTATGACTTGAGATACTAAGAATCTGTTTCAATTATGTGAAAAATAATAAAGATATGTTTTTAAAAATAGGGTTTCAAAAGAAACAAAAATAATCCAAATAATTCTTGTTGTAGATCTAATTGTGACAGGTAAAGTAAATGTCAAAGTAAGAAATACTTGCATATTTCATCTTTCAAAACATCAGCTGAGCATCAACTACTGAGAGAACAGATGGCATTGAATAAATTCAGTCCAAGTACCCTTAGAAGTTTTG
Organism: Marmota monax; assembly: GCF_021218885.2. Lineage (NCBI taxonomy): Eukaryota > Metazoa > Chordata > Mammalia > Rodentia > Sciuridae > Marmota > Marmota monax. The sequence continues at coordinate 16,292,668 of NW_026695224.1, forward strand.
TTACTGAAGGTAGATTTCTTAAACAAGTTATCTCATGCTGATGATCAGGAGCTCCAAATCAGTGGTCACCCAGATCTTGATTGATTTGTTTTACAAACAATTGGTGACAGTTGATAGCTAATGAAGTAGGGGTTCCCTTGAATGTATATTGAGATTTTCTTCTAAAGTCTTTTACAATACATCTATGTTTCACTCAGAGTAAAAATATCTTTCATGGCTATCTGACTGTAATGTATTTTAGCATACAAAAGAGAAAAATACTGTTTCAATACTGATGGAAAGACATGAGCCCTTTGCATCTCATCAGAATTATATGTAGTGATTTATTTTTCTGTTTGATAAAAAAAACACACCAAGGGTATGTGTGCACATGCATGTGTGTTCACATGCTTAAGTGCTTGCACATTTGGTTATTTTCTTTGATTGTACTGCCTTGGAATGCCCAATTTCATGGGGGTTTGCATTGCTGTAGGTTCTTGAAATTAGGCAGTGTCAGAGAGGTGACAGTAATGCATATCATCAGAGCTTGATGCATTTTTATATGTTCTTCTTCCTTCATTAAGTCTCAGTATAATTTTTCCAAATTAAGAAGTTAAAAAATATCTTAAGTGTGATAGTATTTTAAGAAGGCAATGTTAGCAATGTTACTTGTGATGACATATATCAAGGCTCTATGAATTTCAGCAGGTAATTTCAAATATTGTTTCCTTCTCTTGGTAATGTAGTTATTAAATTAGCAAGTTACCAAAAGGGTGCTCCACACCCAAACTAACAATTCACATCATATGGGATAATCCTCCAGGGATACATAGCATTGCATCAATTCACCCCTAATATCTACTCTGCTTCCCCTGACTCCTTTGGGACTTGTAGTGACTATCAATATTGTCAAATAGAAGAAAAAATCACAAAGAAATTGAGGGAGTAATATTGGTTTGGGCATAAGGAATCTGTAGTTACTAAGTTATCCTACAGTTAAGATTACTTATCAGTTCATGTTTCTACAATAGAAATACCACAGACTGGGTTACTTATATAATGAACATTTCTTTTCTCATAGGCCTGGATACTGAGAATTCCAGGATCAAGGTCCTGGTACATTCAGTGTCTAAAAAGATGTGCATCAGGGTTGTAGGCTGAGGCAGGGGTTGCCATCATTGGCTATTAATTTTGTTTTGTTTTGTTTTGTTTTTATCATCATTGTCTTAGTTGTTATAACTCTATTATTCTTATATAGGAAGCTTTTTGGCATTGCAGACCCTATTCAAACATATTTATGAGTAAAGAAATGATAATCATAAATCAAAATTCCTGATTAAATACAGGAGCGATCTTTGCATGGATGTGAAATATTTTCTGTTCATGAACATGAACTGACCTCTAGAACTTAGATTTCTTCTTCCCACTTATTACCTAGATAACATAAATATTCCATAATAACCAATAAGATACATTAAATTTCATATCTTAAAATATCCCATAGTCTCCCTCAGTATTAAACCAATATTTAAATATATTTTTAAATTATTTAAATTTTTTAATTAGTTATGCATGACAGTGTAATGCACTTATGCACTTTTATATATCATACATAGATGGGATATAACTTCTTATTTTTCTGAGAATACATGTTATAGAATCATATTGGTCATGCAGTCACATATATACATAAAGTAATAATGTCTGTTTTATTCTACTATCTTTCCTATCCCCACATCCCATCCCCTCCCCTCCCTTTACTTCCCTCTACCTAATCTAAGGTACTGCTATTCTTCCCTAGTGCCCCTGGCCTTATTGTGAAGTAGCATCTGAATATTAGAGAAAATGGCCTTTGGATTTTGGGGATTGGCTTATTTCACTTAGCATGATATTCTCCAACTCCATACATTAATGGAAAATCCCATAATTTCACTCTTCTTTCATAATTTCACTCTTCTTTAAAGCTGAGTAATATTCCATTGAGTATATATGCCACATTTTCTTTATGCATTCAGATATTGAAGGACACCTACATTGGTTCCATAGTTTAGCGATTGTGAATTCAGCTGCTGTAAACATTGATGTGGCTATATTACTATAGTATGATGATTTTAAGTCATTTAGGTATAAACCAAAGAGTGGGATAGCTGGGTCAAATGGTGGCTCCATTTCAAGTTTTCTGAGGAATATCCATACTGCTTTCCATAGTGTTTGTACCAATTTGCAGTCCCACCAGCAATGTACGAGAGTACCTTTTTCCTCACATCCTCACCGACATTTATTGTTGCCTGTGTTCTTGATGATTGTAATTCTGACAGGAGTGAGATGAAATCTTAATGTAGTTTTTATTTGCATTTTTCTAATTGCTAGAGATGTTGAACACCTTTTCATATATTTGTTGATTCACTTGTGTATCTTCTGTGAAGCGTCTGTTCGGTTCCTTAGCCCATTTATTGATTGGGTTATTTATTTTTTTGGTGTTAAGTTTTTTGAGTTCCTTATATATCTGAGAAATTAATGTTTTATCAGACATTCATGTGCTAAAGATTTTTCTCCCAATCTGTAGGCTCTTGCCTTACATTATTGATTATTTCCTTTACTGAGGAAAAGCTTTTTAATATGAATCCATCCCATTTATTGATTCTTGATTTTACTTCTTGCACTTTAGGAGTCTTGTAAGGAAGTTAGATTCTAGGTCAACACGGTGAAGATTTGAGCCTATCTTTTCTTCTATTAGATTCAAGGTCTCTGTTCTAGTGCCTAAGTCTTTGATCCACTTTGAGTTGTTTTTCTGCAGGGTGAGAGATAGAGGTTTAATTTCATTATGCTCCATATGGATTTCCAGTTTGGGCAGCAACATGTGTTGAATACTCTGTCTTTTCTCCAGTGAATGTTTTTGGCACCTTTGTCTAGTATGACATGATTGTATTTATGTGGGTTTGTCTCTGTGTCCTCTATTCTATATAGTTGGTCTACAAGTCTATTTTGGTGCCAATACCAAGCTTACTATAGCTCTGTAGTGTAGTTTAAGGTCCAGTATAGTGATACTTTCTGCTTAATTTTTCTTTATAAGAATTGCTTTAGCTATTCTGGGTCTCTTATTTTTCCAAATAAATTTTATGATTGCTTTTTCTGTTTCTATGAAGATGTCATTGGGATTTTAATAGGAATTGCATTAAATCTATAGAATTATTTTAGTAGTAGGGCCATTTAAACAATTTTAATTCTGTCTATTCAGGAGCATGGGAGAATGGGAGATCTTTCCATCTTCCCAGGTTTTCTTCAATTTCTTTCTTTAGTGTTCTGTAGTTTTCATTGTAGAGGTCTTTCACCTCTTTTGTTAGATTATTTCCAGGTACTTGTTTTCTTTTTTTTTTTTTTCTTCTCTTTCTTTCTTTCATTTTTTTGTGAATGAGTAGTTTTCCTAATTTCTCTTTCAGTGGATTCATCACTGATGAATAGGAATGTGTTTGATTTATGGGCATTGATTATATATCATGCTACTTCTTCGTTGTTTACTAAATTCATTTATTAGTTCTAGAAGTTTTCTGGTGGAATTTTTTGGATCTTCTAGATATAGAATCATGTCATCAGCAAAGAGTGATAGTTTGAGTTCTTCTTTACCTATTTATATCCCTTCAATTTCTTTTCTTTCTTTTTTTCTTTCTTTCTTTTTGTCTAATTGCTCTGGCTAGAGTTTCAAAGATGATGATGAACAGAGTGAACAGAGGTGGTGAAAGAGGACATCCTGTTCTTGTTCCAGTTTTTAGGGGGAATACTTTCAATTTTTCTCCATTTAGAATGATCTGGCCTTGGGTTTAGCATATATAGCTTTTACAATGTTGAGGAATGTTCTTACTATCCCTAGTTTTTCTAGTGTTTGTTACATGAAGGTGTGCTGTATTTTGTCAAATGCTTTTTCTGCATCTACTGAGATGATCATATAGATACAGAAAAAGCATTTGAATATATTTCTGTTAATTTTTTTTCCACTCTAGTATATGTTGAAACACATACATTTTTTAGTATTTAAAATCTGTCTCAGTCTTGACCTTTGTTTGATACTTGCATAAAATTAATCTTTGAATAGCAAATTACAAAGACATCCGGAAGCATGATACAGTAATATTCACTCAAAAGTACAAATTATGTAGTATACAAGTATTTTAGAACAACTAAATTTGCTAAAAGCTACATATTTAATTATGCATGACCTGAATACTTTTGGAACAAATTTAATGTGTTCAAATAAGCAGTGTTTCAAAGGGTGCTTTGGAATAGAAATGTAAACTGACATCCCCTTTTGTGACTTATTTTCTTCCTCAATAGAACTTTACTTCTAAAAAGGAACATGAAAAAGATCCACTTAGTAGGTCACTGTTATTAGAAAAAAATGCAAATGAACAACTAAAACTTCACTCCACAAATCAAGCTGCCTGCTCTCCTGGGCATTATTCAGTGCTTGGTTTAATATTTTCCTAACATTTTAAGAGTTTTTCCAATTAAATATTAATACTTTTCTCAAAGAGAAAGAGAGATTTATTATCCTAAAGAGATGGTGGAAGGGAGAGGTAGTGATCTGCATGAGCAGTTAGAATGAGGAACTGAAGAGAAAGGTTCATTAAGGAAAACATGCTGAGCCCACTTTCATGCACCAAAGAGCTGCAAGTGGAAGCTGGATTTAACTAGGTGGTGGGACTCAACACGAAGTCTATATGATTTCCAAGTGATTGGCTCTACTGGGCAAGGAATTACCCAACTATATCATCAGCCTAGAAGGTCAGAGTGGTGTTAGAGCATCCATCAATTTTTTTTTCTGTCTATATTCAAAAGCAAGCAAAGAATCAAAAAGTACAGACTCATGAGACATCTTGGCATCTCAACCTGCCAACAGAGAGGTGTGTCCACATGAGAAGCCTATGGCCCCTGCTTCCATATCTACTGCACTAGATGCCATGGTCCACACCACAGATGCCTCCTTGAATACTTCAACAGTGATCTCTGAAGCTGCCTGGAGGAGGGTTAATGACTCACAAATCTCAGCTAATTACCTTTGGGGGGGATGTGAATTCAGCTGCGATGAGCTGCATACATGGAGGCCATGTCCTCTTCCTAAGAACATCCTGCATCATTTCCCTGCACCAACTGGGGTCTAAAATCCTCGCCACCATTTCCTGATTCATTTCTAAAAATCTATTCCAGTTCTATGTACCCTGAAAAAAAATGGGAGCAAAAGACTCAGGCTGATTTGCATCTCACACCTCCCTCTGCTCAATCCTGCTTTATTTATTTGCTCAACAATGTTCATCTTGAGAGCATTCCCCAATAAAATATTTACATTAAAGTATCCAAGAGTCAGCTTCTTGGAAAATCCAGTGTGTGATATCTATCATTAATATTGCCCAAGTCTGGGACTGTGAACGTGAGGCTCTTATTTGAAACAGTTGCAACTGCTCTTTGCACAACTGAACACACTCAGCATGGCTCTCTGCACTGCAGCTTGCTGTGGTTTCTTAAGACCTCTCAGCTTGAGCTATTTTGCAGCTACAGTTTATGTCAGGATGGGAGGCTGTTCTTCATAAAAACAACAACCCCAAATCTCTGTGACTTTGGAGCATTACATTTAATTGCATGAATTCACTTTTTTTTTTCTTTTCAGAATGAGGATACACTTCCTTGTCACCCTGCTGAAACTGTATAGTCAAGGGTCTGGGCTGTCTCTATCTCATCGTTTATATTCTGCAACACAGAGCTTTCATAGTTTCTGAGACAGAAGAGGAAAAAGTGATAGAGAAGACATGATTCCTCTAAATCATTTTTGTTCCAAAGTCAGTCACATCATTTATGGTTTCAGTGCATGAATCAGAAATGGTTGCATTACTCTAGGGCCACTAGAACCTGCACATAGAAACTGGTACACCATCAGTAAATATAAGATCACTGTCCAGCAGCTACATAATTCTCTCTCACTGTACTTGCCAAGGTGAAGTTCTGGTCCAATTTCCCACTCAATCATTCAGTAAGAGAAATACCATAAATGTCATCTCTAAATTGGTAAAAATATCTAATATTTTTTCTATAACATAAAAATTGGTAAAAATATCTTAATATTTTTTCTATAACATATGTAAATATACAAAAAATCTTTTTTTGTTATTTTGAGAATGAATACAATCAATTTACATCTTTGAATCTCAGTATGTTCATCAAATAAAATACATAAAGCAGCCATTGACCAAAGATGGTGGCAGATAACAACCACCAACAAAACATCATAGAATAAAACTCTAAATATGACTTGGAAATAATACCACACATATATATATATATATATATATATATATATATATATATACATATATATATATATATATACACATAAATATGTATATATACACACATATATATATATATATATATATGCACATATATACATATACCTTGTATGGGATGTATATATATATATATATATATATATATATATATATATATATATACACATATACCCAGTTGTTATAGTGTTGGTCTGGAATGTCCAGCAAAAGCTCATGTGTCAGTCAATGCAGCAATTTTCAGAGGTGTAATGATTGGGTGGTGACAGCTATAACCTCATCACTTGATTAATCCATTTGATAGATGGTAACTGGGTGGTAACTGTGGACAGGCAGGATAGACAGGAAAGAGTACAGCACTGGGGGCATGGTCTTGGGGATTATATCTGTCCCTGGCCCCTTTCTGTCTCTCTGCTTGCCAACTTCCATGAACTGAGCTGCTTTCCTCTGCCACACCCTTTTGTCACAATGTTTCTGTCTTTGAGCCAGTTTTCAATGGAATGAATCCTCTGAAACCATAAACCAAAATAAATCACTCCTCCTCTGAGTGGTTCTTGTCAGGTGTTTTGGTCACAGGTTTTGGCAATTCTTTCTCACTAAGGATGGGTGTGTGGCTGTAAAGAATGTTGCCTATTTCCAAAGAAACACACCTGGTGGGATGAAGCAGAACTTTTCAAGTTAAATCCTGTCAATCAGACTTTATCACCAGTCTTATTTGCCATTCCCCACACTTGACCTACTGCCTCTGTTGTTCACGCGCAGTTTCATTGAGATCAATTTCCTTGACCACTTAACACATCATTTTTTTTCTCATTTGTGAATATTCCCTGAAAAAGAGTCACAGTTACTAGCACATCATGATCATGGAGAGTCAGATCTGAATAACGACATCCCCATTGCCATATCCTTCCTTCTCCAATCTAAGTTCACTGAAGTCTCAACATGAAAACTGAGCTTTCTACTAATTTCCAAAATAGGGAGTAAAATCATAGGATTAGTATGTTTGATAATAATAATATTCAAGAAATTAGAATGGACTATATTCAATGCTTAACATGGTCCCCATATTTGAAGAGTAGCCACTAAATAAGCATTATTCAGATCCCTGTCAAATTGTTTTTAAGTTTCTTTTGGGAAAAGCCATCCTGGGTTTCCTAAAGTTGACCTTTTAATACCCATATCATTTTTCTCCTTTTAAATTCTAAAACATTAGAAGGACACCCATTAGATTATATTTCTGTTGGATTTATTAATTTTGCCTTCCCTATTCAAAATACCCCTTTTATGCAACTTAAGCCTACCTTATGTCTTCTGTAAAAGACTAGCATCTTCCCTACTTGTTTTCTTTATGGGAAGCCACGACTATAATCCTCACTAGTTTAAAGACATCTAGTTGAATCCCACAGTCATGGTCACAACCTTGAACATAGGCATCTTTCACTCCCAGTATAAAAGGACCTCAAATGTTCATCTCTAGTCTGATTTGTCTAATGCCCATTGGACATATACTCCCGCTGGGCATGCTGCTCATATCTTGAAATTAAATCAAACAGAAACAAATTAGAAATTATTTCCACCTTATATGTCATTTTCCATCTCAGGGCATAGCATCAGCCTCCTGTGATTTACCCAATACAAAGGTATATTTTTTGGTTTTGTTTTACCTCCTCCTTTTCCTTACCTTGTAACACTCCACCATACAATTTCAATCTAACCTGCTATACATCTTTGAAAATTTCTATTTCTCTCTAGCCTAATTAGCAGTTTCTTAGCCCAGATCACTGCAATCTGCCACCTACACTCCTTAACAACCTGATTAACTCCTTATATAAGTTTCTGTCACCCTTGTCCCTGGGGCACACCATACCCAGAATGAGCCTCAAATTTCTAATTGTATCATTCCTAAGATAAAGTTGAACCTTCTTACTATGACTTACACTGTCTTCTTCAGTAATGAATTAGTTTGCCTTTCAAGTATCTTTGTTTTCTGTACCCCATCAATGCCCCAGCCATGATATACTCATTTGTATCCTAAAACACTGTGATTTTATTTATAAAAACTTTGATTTTATTATTAAACTTGGTTCAATTTTCTCCTGTCTACAGCATGGCAGACTTTCTGCTTGTCATACTCATACTAAATTCCCAGCAATTAACAGTATTTTTCACACTGCAGATGATTACCCAGTTCCTATTGAATGAATCAATGTCACAAATACATACTGTGCATCACTCATGGCCACTGCCCTCTTACATGTTGACAGTCCTCAAGAACTTCTGAACTTCAGAGATATAAATATCATGACTAAGTGTGAGAATAGGGCTTTCAGGTTAGCCTTCTTGTCTTGGACACTTAAAAAACTTTTTTTGTTGTTGTTGTTTTTTTTTTTTTTTTGTATTTTTCAATTTTAGGCAAGCCATTTAACTTATTTCTTCATCTGAAAAGATAACTTTAAAAAATTACCAGACTTGGGCCAGGCATAATCCCAGAGGCTCATGGGAGGTTGAGGTAAGAGTGTCCAAGTTCAAAGCCAGTCTCAGCAACTTAATGAGGCTCAAACAACTTAGTGATATTTTTGTCTCAAGATAAAATAAAAATTAAAAATAGGGCTATGAATATGGCTCAGTGGCTAAGTGGGTTCAATCCCCAGTATAAAAAATAATAATAACAGATTCAGTTGCTATAAGCACCAAATTAAGATAATGGGTATAGAGAAAGCTGTAGCATATGACAAAGAGGAAACAACTGATTTAGCTCAGAGATTATTATTACTTTCACATGATCTGGGCGTGGTGGAGCATACCTGTAAGCCTAGAGGCTCCGGAGGCAGGAGGATCATGAGTTCAAAGCTAGTCTCAGAAAAAGCAAGGCACTAAGTGAGACCCTGGCTCTAAATAAAATATAGAATAGAGCTGGGAATGTGGCTCAGCAGTCGAATACCCCTGAGATACATCCCTGTTACCCCTCCAAAAAAATGACTTTCAGATGAAGCTTTCTTATGGCATCCATGTTGGGAAGAGAGATTTCTACTTCCTTAAAAAGGGCTTAAAAAATCTGCAGTCATTTCTCCTTTGTTGTCCACTGCCTTAATCATTTATAGGAACAATGTAATTACACATTCCAGTCAATGCACCTTATCTTAGTGCTTTTAAAATTTCATTGAAGTCAAACTTGTTTAAGCAGTGAAAGAGGAAGTGATAGTCTTCATGTCTGGGGACAGAACCTTGCATGTGGCTTGTCTGATTCATCAACTGCAGACAGCACTGGCTGATTTATGAGGTGCACACTGCAGAATTCCATGTTCAAGGCTCTGTAGATGTTGAGATGGTTTTCAAGTTGTTCAGGCATTTTCAAGGCTTAGGGACAATTGTGCGTGTGTGTGTGTGTGTGTATAATTTGTATTAACTACTACTGTAGAAAACTTGTGCATAATTTCAGCAGTACTGTGTTCATGGGTAGTATCACTATTTTTAAAAGTCTTACCAGCTCTTTAATATACATATAAATGGTCTAAAAATCTGTACTTATGACATTTTAGCCATTTTCAACTCACCATCTTGTTCAACATAATATTAATTCTCTGCTAGACGTTTTTAGTATCTATCTAACTTAACTTCCTCCATTTCTACTCTCAGATCACACTTCAAAGCCCCATCCCCTCATTGATTGTATATTCAAAATGCAAATTTTCATATCTCAACTTTCATACACAGATCATTCAATGTCTAACAGCTGGTCTTTACATAAAACTTCATTTGTGTGTGTGTGTGTGTGTGTGTGTGTGTGTGTGGCCTACCAATCCTTCTATTATTGTTTGAGTACTGCTAGAATTTCAATTCTAACTCATTCATCCTTGTCTTTTGGTTTCACTACCATACATGGGATCACTCACTTGTCTCACAGACGTATCTAAATTCTTTCCTCTGACACACACCTTTCTATGGCACAATCCACCATTGCCTAATTAACTCCTATTTTGGACACATTAGATAAAACACGGCTTCCTCAAGAGAATTTTTCCCCAACCCTCATTCTGTCAGGCAATTTTTTTTCTTATAAATTCTCACAGAATAACATATTTTATTTCATCACATTTACCTTTGTGATTATACACTGGGCTATCTATTTGTTAATTCAACTATTAACCACTAAGAATTCAGGGAATTATTTTTCACTGTATCCCTACCTTTCATTCAGTGCTTGGGACGGGCCTGAAAATAATTTGGGAAAGCACCATCAAATCTAAATGGAGATGTAATAGGAATTTAGAGAAAATTAAAATTAACACTAATAGTAAGTAAGATAATAGCTCTAGTTTATTGAAATTTTCTGCACTTATTACATTACTAAGCAGGTGCAAAGCTTGAGTAAAGATGACTGACCCAGGGTTACAATATGATCACAATGAAAACAAAAGTAAATGATGTGCCAGTCAGCCCATGGAGGCAGGCTTTGTAGACCTACATTGGTGACAAATTAAAATCCAATTTTTGGGGACTAGGGATGTGGCTTAGTAGTGGAGCATTTGCCTAGCATGTGTGAAACCATGAGTTTAGTCCTCAGAACTGACAAAATAGGGAAAAAGAAAATTCAATTTTTTATATTAATCAGACTTTAGAAGTATTGAGTAAGACCCACTTCTGGTCCTAGTTGATGTTGAAGAGAAGGAAAGGGGAGTTGAAAAGTAAATGTATTTACAAGATATTGCCAAAGGATATCCAAGATCATAGATATGACTCTCCACTGATTCATGGTGGGCTGACCTATGCCTGGATTGAGATATTAATTTATTTTAAGACTTTAGATGATTTAAATACCACCTACTTCGTATCAAATTTGTTTCATGAAATGACATAGGAGACGAATATCCAGAAAAAAAAAATCACTGCCTGATGCGCAAAAGAGTACCATTTGATGAAGTGGAGAGATGATCTATAGTGTTCCAGACACTGTATTGAGGGTACCCTAAGAATGATGTACACTGTAATAATTCTCTTGGCATTAGCTGCCACTACTCACTTTTTCAAGGTAATTATGTGCATATAGAACAACAAGTAAATTATTTATAAAGTCTACATAACCTATGTAATAGGAGGCCTGGTATGACACATAGAGATGGGATTAGCATTCAAATTTTTTCGGCTCCAAGTCTACCATGTTTTCACTGCATGACAATCTAATCTGTAAGGAAAAAAAAGACAAAATCTTAATCATTATCTGTCTCTGTAGATCTTAATCAAGTTCTTACTCTCTCTTTTTGAATATTGTTGATTAAAATAGATGTAAATATCAATGTTAAGAATATAACAATGTCAGTGTAATATTGGCTTATTTTTGTTCTGTTTTTCTTCATTATAACTGAAAATACTGAACTTGCCTTTTGTTTAAAATATATAAAATTATAAAACAATTTGATCTCTTAGAAATAATTTTTGTGTTTTAGGCATAGCTAGATTAGCACACAAAACTGAATTAGTGAAAACAAATGTCAAAATTAATGGATCTTATATGTGGAGATGGACCACATATAGAAAGAAATAAAGAAATGACTACTAAAAATTCTATGGTAAATTTAGTTTTATGTCTTTTGTGTTGTCTATGACAAACTGGTCTAATAAAAATATATTTTAAAATCTTTTTTAAAAGTCTTTAAAGATGAATTCCCATTCCTAATCCATTCTTCACTTGCTACGTGACAAGTAAGGTATGATAAATGGAATGATGGCATGTGAGTGACAATGGAATAAATGTTAGTTCCTGAATTGGATTTAGTTGAATTGAATGTTAGTTCCTGAACTGATTTTCAAGTCATACTGAGAATTATAAAATCACAGGTGTGGGCACTTAGTTGAGAGAGATAGTTAATGATATTATTATGGATAACATGTTGTTGTAGAATAGAATAAAGAAGAAACAAATATTAGATTTAGTAAAATAACATTATTCCCAGAAAAATTGAAAATGGGAATCCACTTTTTGTTATGACAACCAAGCAGATATCATTTGATAAAAACTGGATGTTTCTAAGGATTATTTCCTAAGATAAATATAATCAATCACCAAACTTGCATATTAACATTATAACAATTATAAATGGAGTAGAGATCAGAACCCCAAAAATATTCATAATGGAGATACAATGGAAGTAGTAATATTTTCACACGTTAGGGATTTTTAAATCCCAATAAGTATCTAACATAATACGTTATTAGACAAATTATTACATTTTAGAAATACTATTAATCAACAGAATCTACATGCCATGTTTTGGCTAAGAAAAGACAATACTCTCATTGACATTTACCCAAGATGAGAAGAAATTTTTCCCCAGTGATCCAAAGTTCTGCATCTCAACTGTCACTTAATTACCAATTGGGAGACCCTAAAAACAGAAAAGAAGTTTTAGTGACAATCTTGAACAAATGAAAAGATGAATAAATATTCATTTGTTCCTATTAAAATAAAACTTACAGAACACTAAATACATTCCCATGCCATGTGGTGAATACCAGATGTAAGACATGATCTTAGTCATTTCATAACCAAGTGAGCAAACGGACATATTTAAAAGTCACCACTCACAGGATTTCTATTCTGCAATCCAACAATTGGATGTCTATTTATAAAATAATAACATGCCAACATTCCGTGCCCACTATTCCAAATTCCCATTTATATGAAAAAACCTTTAATGTCATTAGAACAATTCAGCAAGGGAGAAGCTGCAACTATGAATGAAAAAAAAAATTAAGTAAGCAGGGTAATAGACTTATGGTTGATATATTTACAATATCCACAATACAGTTAGGGTGTGTGATAAAATGAACCCTCAGTGTCTCCTCTTGTCCCACTGGTAACAGCCTGACTATGAAGTTATCCCTGAGTGAAGGAAGTGAGATAGAATACATGAATGCTCAGGAGAAGATGAATAAATTTCTCTTCCACTATCCTAAGGTAACTAGTCCTTTTCTCTGGGTTCATTTCAAGAACTAATTGTTTTCCAGAAAGGAAAAAAAAAAGATTAAGAAAAATAGAGGTGGGGAAGGACCTCATGATAATTGAAGGGAAACCAGTAGAGGAAAAGGACCAGGGAATTGAGGAGGGGAATGAGAGCGAAAATACCAGCCAAATTATATTGTTACAGTGTGTTCATGTTCAAATATGTAACAGTGACTCTCCACCAATCATGTCTAGTTATAATACACCAGTTTAAAAAAAAACAACTTGTTAGTAAAAGTCAGTGCTATCAATCTTAGAATGAACCATCCAGGGATAGGGCAGACTGCAAACAAAAACAAGCCAAGACTAAAAACGCAATCTAATGTGTACATCACAGGAAATAAAACAAAACGAATGCACATAGAAATTTCAATGAAACAACATGGTTTAGAATCAGAAAAGTTCACATTAATGGAGTTACTTCAAATGGAAATTAATGATCCAGAAGACTGCCTCACTAATTGACACAAAAGCAGCTCTGTCTTACTTTAATGACCCATGTGTCTTCCTTTCATTAAACATAAAAATTACATATAAAGATTTTCATAGGTAGCCTTGTATTCTTGTAAATACACAAACCCCCTGTGATTTTAAGCTTCTGACCAGAAATTGCAGGACCTCAATGGAAAGCATTGTCCAGTTTCTAAGATTTTCTGTTTATCTCTCAGTCTACCATATGTGTAAGAGATTGACATAATTATTACATTGGATTTTTCAGTTTTATGTTGTTAACATTTACAAAATTCAGGGAAACCTACAAGGCACACTTTTTCAGCATTTTCAGACCATCACATTCTTCTTCAATATAGAAGCAAACATTTCAACAAGCAAAACGAAGATGTATTATTAAATGTTCCAGAGAAACATAGCCCCTGAACATTAATAAATACTGATCTTGACTTTGCTTAAAACTGGTGTCTCATACTCTGGTTGCCTTGAGGTCTACATACACTATAATTTACAGTAGTAGTACTTCAGTCAGAAGAAATCGATATTTGGTATTTTTTTTCTGTATATTAAGAATGTTTTGTGGGATGTTGCCTAAAATCAGAATTGTTCCTGGTCAATGAAATATGGACTTGGAATAGTGCGGGTGAACCTGTACTTAGATCTGGGTTAATAACCTGGTTCCAGTGTTTGCTATTTTTTTTTTCTAGCAAGATTGAGAAAGTTATCTTCTCCCAACCACATTCTATCTGCTACTAAAATGCAGATATCTGCTCCACTGACATGTCCTGATAACTTCGGCACAAGGTATGACGCCTTACAGCAGAATACACTTGGTGAAAATTTGTTCTACACTAAGGAAAGACTAAAGAAACAATAAAATACTTCTATAAATAGAAATTAAATTCTGAGGTTTTTCACAAATGTTCTCCAAGGTGCATGCATTTGCCGCAGGAGGTTTATTTATTTTACTTGTTTTTGATTGTAATCAGATGAGCTGTGTAAACATGCCTGACTCCTGTAAATGACTGCCATGTAACTGGGTGTCGCCAGAATTTAGTGCTTATATTTGCATTTGGATGTTTGGTAGCGTTCGTTCACATCAAGTGGTACTATGCACAAAGAGCACAAGTAAACTTAATGTCTGTGTGATGTGATCACATCAAGTAAAGCCAGAAACAGAACAGAGTGAGCTGAACCGAAAAAGTCACTTCAGTACTTCAAAAGAGATCATTTTAAAATGAACACACTCATGATGTGACACACACACACAATAAGACATGCTATGCAAATTCAGAAGAAACTTATTCTTGGTAGTTGGTGTTATTTCCACATTCTGAATAATAATTTAGTTCTAGCAAATTATAATTCTATTTCTTTCTTTTGATTCAATTGGGCATGTGGGGTTCTTTTTGTTGTTTTATTATTTTATACATACTTCTTGATTTGCAATTCAATGTACTCTAAAGTTTAAAAGACTTATAACTTGTTTATAAGTATATTTTAAACGTATGAAAATAATGATAGGTCATTATTTTATTTTTACCCTTTATAAAAGTGAAATAAGAAGATACATTATTGTAATAGGAAGAATAGTTACAGTTCTTAGATTCACAATATGAGATTAAATACCAACTCTCCCAATTCCTGTGAAAGTTTCTGCATTAGCTTAACCCCACTGACCCTTAATTTAATCCCAGATAAAACAGGGATCATAAAAATTCGTCATGCCTCCCATGCAAGGTGTTCCAGAGAATTAAATGAAATCAAAGATGTTAGAATGTCTTATAATCTATAAAGCTCTGAATTAATGTAAGGGATTATTCATTTCATCATTATTAATAAGCATTTGAACTCCCAACATCACAGCAACGTGTAAGTCATCTTCAGAAGAAAATATCTAATGCCTAAGAATGCAAATCAATTATTGAATTCATTGTTCCCTTTCATGATTCAGAGGGTTTATCTTACAATACTCAAGTTTGCTCCCACAAACATATTTCTGTTTTCTTGGGCTTGAAAAGAAGTTGCAATTTTTAAAATATGATGTGAATTAATGTGCCTGAATTAAGAGTTTTATTGTAGACAAAAGGTTAGGATCTCCTAGGCTCCTTGAGAGATTTGCTAAATTTCTCTCTGATTTTTGTTGTATCATATCTTGGAAGTAGCCTGTCTCCGCAGTATTTCATGCAGAGCTGATGAAAAAAATTACCTGTATAAATATATATATATATATATATATATATATATACACACACACATACATATACATGCATACACACATGAGTTATATGTTCTGAAGAGAAACGAGAACATACTTTTATAGTGGTAAATGACAAATTATATTTAAATGATTTCTATAAAAATGACATTATAGATTTAATTTTATATTTATATTTATGTCTATTTCCTAAAAAATTCCTGGCAGTTATATTTAAGCAATACAATGGCATAAATTTCTAAGAGAGTCTGAATTATAGTATTAGGTTCAAAGAAAAAAGAAAACATGCAAATTTTAACATACAGTTGTTTTTCTATTTTTCTAGTTGCTTCAAACACACCATTAATTATGTTAATATCTATGCAACATTATGACCAGTGAATATATGATGATCTAAGTATTGTCATACATTTAAATTCATTCACTTCTACATAATAAGTGTCTTAAACATGTATATATGTACACTAACTAAAATATATGTTATAAACTGAATTTGAATTTTTCCTATTGTGTACCTTTATAATGCTTTCCAAAGAAGTATATTTATATATTAATTTGTTCAAATAATTAATATGTAAGCATCATTTACCTCCAGCCACTATTTCAAGGACTCAGGTTATTTACTTATTTATGGGCTCAGTTATCTGCAATATACTGTTGGCACCACCTTGCTTGTATTAGAAATTCATTAAAAATGCATATCTGAGGTTGAAAAAAGTAGTTATTCTTGTTTTCATATTTTGCCTATCAGTTGACAGGGCTTGTTCTTGACTTTATAGTGAAAAGAAAGTTGTTTGAGAGCAGGGTATATGTTTTCTTTAATTTTTAACTATACAATGTTTGACACATCATAGGTAAATTTTGAAGGTATATTTACTATACAAGAAGTAACTCATTAAAAATGGTGTTCAGAAATTGGGAAGGATGGTTTTGGCGAGAGTTCTGGAATTTATATTAATGAGTAGACAAGACCTAAGAATTTGCAATGTTAAGTAAGTGAGAATTTAATAGTCCTATTAACAACTGACTTAGTCTGGGGCTATGGATCTGCATGTGGGCTCTTCTCTTTATCTTCCATGCTGGAATTGCTCTTTTAAATACCAGACACTATTCTTTTTCAGTAGTACACAGAAAAGAGATAGAATCAATAATGTTATAATCTTTCTTTTTGCATCTGTGTTATCCACTTATGTATAATTCCATTTAATTATAACAGTCATATTAAGTAGCATTATTCCCATTTTATAGGTAAGATTAGTAGTGCTCAGAGAAATTATGCCACTCACAATTTTTCAGCAATACTGAATCCATTTGAACCCGGTAGTATCTTAATTTACCATCAACACTTGCTAATATCTCCATTTGCCTTTTATAACATCTTATCTGCTAGAACAATGGGCACTGTGTATGTAAAACCTAAAGATCTATTGGGAGGATGCTGCCATATCAGAAGTCTGGGAACTTTGGGTACTGCCTTCCCTTGCCCTGAGAGAAGTAGATCTAGTATCTCTAAGATAAGACCCCTTTTTCAATTTGCTGTTTTTTTCCTGGTCTTGAATTCTTCTATGCTCTTTTCTTTTCATAACCACATATATTTAAATCACCAATTGCTTTAGTCCTTAGCTTCTCTCTCATGGAATTATCGCTGGAATGCTCTGTTTGTACAAAGCCAGTTTTGGGGCCATAGGTTCAACAAAGAGGGTTTAGGGAAAATGCATTTGGCATGTTGGATTTTAATGGACAGCAAGAATTGAATAGGAGTTGGACTGGAGAAAGGAATGGTATAATGCTTGTAGGGAAAAATCATACTTTAAAATTTGAAATGTGAACAATGTATTCAGGTAAAATTCTAACCCATTTGACTGGAGTTAACTAACAAAATGTCAAAAAGCCTCGTGAGGCTGAAACTAGTATATGTTCACAACTTGACATTGTGCATGTCTCGATTTCTGTGAAATCATTGAACTCCAAGTCTTTCCTTTGATATAGTTAGAGAAGTTTTGATATACTGAGTTTAAACATAGGAAAAATAACATCTCCACCATAAAATTTAATTTTCATTGCTGGAATAAAATGTCTACTTTAAACATTTGAAAGTACAAAGTAGGAGTTCTGTCTACCCTGATTGCAGACTTTTGTGTATGAGTGCATATGTGGGCATGAGAATATGTTGTGTGCATCTGTTTGTATAACAAAATCACCATTCTACATCATCGTCTGATGGATTCCTAAATAAATATATGTATGTTCCTACTTTATATAGTGTCCTGATGGCAGGAAATAGTAAATGTCACTATTTCCCCCAGAGTTTATAAATATTGCAGACTCTGATATTTATTCTGGAGAATATGAGGTAAATAAAAGTATATAAATAAAATTCCCATACAAAACTCAAAATCATAGATGACATGTATTCAGCTCCATGCACCCTGATAAAAATGTGTCAAACATGAAATATGTGGTGGTTTATGATTCATGGTCAAGCATTTTAAAGTGAAGATTAATGATGTGATTTCTGTTCCACCACTAGAGTCATCTAAGTATTAAATGTGAGCAATAATTGAACAATTTTGTGTAAAGTTCTTACATCACCAAAGAAGGAAAATATTGTGCATAATAATTTGAAATAAAAATGTGGGGACAGGTCAGCTGATGCAGATACTAAACAATTGTGATAGGCTAGTAGTAAATTTCCTTGTGGCCCAGAGGTAATCATTAATATTTCTTCTTCTTTGGATTTTAATACTGCAACCTAAATTAGCATATAATTTCTGGAGATCATATAATGACACGAATGGATTTGCTACAGGGTCATTGTGTTATTTCACCCTTAACACTGACCCTACTCTCAAACAAAGATATTGTGCCTTTCCCAGCATAATCTGAGCTGTCTACTCCTGTAAAATCATTGAAAGTGATGAAAGTTCTCAAGATTGTGTTAGTTTGTAGCTTTGGTTGGCTAATGCTACCTTTATTCCATTCTGGTATCAATAACTCAATTTGTCCTTGAAGAATTGTTTCTCTCCCCTACTTGCTTAAGTTATTTCCAAGAAAGGCCATCAAGATACCTAGATATTCCTTGGGCCAACTTATGTGTATGAGTTATGACTTGATTTCCAGGAATGTGCACCTAGAGGAGCAATGGACAAGACCACATGTGTTGTAGCTGCTTGATCCCAGGTCTTCCATGATAAGACAGTCCTTGGCAGGATCACCTTGAATCCCCAAATTGCCCTGGCTCCTGACTCCTGTCTTTTCTCAGATCTGATTCTTTAGCTTTGCTTTGATATCCTGAACTTTCTCATAAATTACTTAGGTTAAATTCCTTTCTTCCTTTTTTTTTATTCCTTTTCTCTCATTTTTCTTTTACATTTTTTTTTCCTTTTTAACTGGGCCACAGTCACTTACTATTGCTAGCAACCAAAACAAAACAAAATTGTAAACAAACATCAAAAGTGAAGAGAAAATCACTTCACAGATAGCACTGATTTAATTGAGAAGCCTATAGAGTTGGATTTTCCTTTTTACACCACCCACCTATGCTTGGTCCAAGTTCAGGGGCTTTATTCCAAATGTTGAGCTCCTGTATTCTTTGTAGGCAGGAGTAGTCTTGTGAGGTCAGTAAAGAAAAATGCCTTTCACATGGAATTGTATAGTCTTTGCTTCCTTTTACCCTTAAGTGACTTCATTTGACCCTTGCTGACTTAGGATAGTGTCCCATGATGGGAACAAAATGCCCTTTTTGTCCTGCTTTTCTCCTATAAAACAGATCATAAAACCCAGGAGACATTTTCTTACTTTCCGCTGAAACAAGTCTGTCATGTGAGAGATGTCGTCTTCTCTACACCAGGAGAAAGGCCTTTATTTCTGAAGACAGAAAGACACAAAAGGGAACCTGTAAGAGAGGTTTTCCTAAGTTCTCCATAGTGTATAACCATTAGATAATACTTTAATCCATCTTACTTCTCCATAACTATTCACCTCTTTCTCAAACTTAGCATAGAGAATGCACACAGGCTGGGGGTATATCTCAGTGGTGGGGTGCATGCTCAGCACACAGGAGGCCCTGGGTTTAATCCCAGCTCCAAAAGAAAAACACTAGCACCAACCCAAAATACACAGATGTTCCCATTTATTTACAGTCTTCATTTCATTCTGAAGGCTGGCATGCCATGTAAAATTTTCATTAAACACATTTGTATTTTTTCTCCTGTTAATCCACTTTTTGTTTTAGGGACCTGAACCATGGAAATGGGATGGGTGGGGAAAAGATCTTTTTCCCTCCTGGATGCCTAACAGTGTCCTCTTTAATGGCACATGAGCTTAACTTGAGAAAATCTGCATTATTAATCCATCAATCCAACAGTCTTCAAAGACCTTTTACATACTTATGATACAGTAAGATGTCTTCTAAGGAAAGAAGTTTTACAATAAAGCCCAACATTTAAAAAATCAGATCTGTGTGCAGGGCATTAGCTAGGGCTGAGTTCTGTTATATGTAGGAAGCAAAATGGAGTCATGTTGATAAATATTTGGGATTCACCCAGATTATATTCAAAAGTGTAAGCATTGTCCTTTTATTATGCTGTGGTAACCCAGTTTCATTAGTGATTATCTTGCTACCGATTCCTATAGCTTTAATGTCACAGGTGAGCAAACCTAGATTTTATGATGCATACCATTTGCTCAGGAGCTCAACATTGCATATACAGTTAGTATTCAGCCCCATCCTAGGGCCCACACCACTCTTCATAACCAGTTTTGTCTCCCTTCTGGATGAATTGTTAGAGTAGAAGACAACAAATAATCTCACTTCTGGAAGTAGCTCTGAAATATCCACAGATCCCAAACCCGGAATGAACCACACGAGACACTGGCTGCAAAAAGCAGGAGGCGTTTATTCTCACACAGGCGCCTGCGGGTGCACAGCAAAACCTCAGCCGGAGCTTTGATGAGCTGGCACACCGGGCTTTGGGGTATAGATCTTTTATATGGAACAGGTGGGTTAGGTCTTAGCTTAGCACAGCAACAGCCTTCCTATTGGTCCCTCTGAATTTAGCAGTTGAGTCACCTAGGGGGGTAAACTTGTTTTTCAACTTTTTGTTCTCAGAAAAACCATAAAATTGCATTCTGTCCTTTCAGTTCCTGTTTTTAAACCTAGTTCTCAAGTTTAACCAGTAGGACTGTCTAAAAGGAACATCTTGTGATAGGGGGCCCATTAGGGTTATCTACATGGAACATCTTGTGGTAACATTGTGCAACACCTGAGGTGCTACATGCTGCTGGAGGGGTTTTGACATGGGGGTTGGGTGAGGATGTGTCTTGCAGCTTTGAGGCCTAGGGGTTTGGTCATCTAATGCTGGGCCTGGGTCTTGAGGTCCTACATTCCCCCCTTTTTCTTTATCCGGGATATAATCTTATATCCATTGATCTACCTGCTCAGAGTCCGGTATTTGCTCAGCTGATGGTTCAGGGTGCTGTGGGAGTACTTGATATTGCTGCGCGAGTACCATAGTTTGAATTACAGACAATCTTTTTTTTATAAATTGCATTAATTTGTTAAATATGCAGGGCCCAAATGTTAAGATCAGCAGCAATACAATTAAGGGACCGGCTACAGTAGATAATATAGTAGTTAACCAAGGGGAGTTATTAAACCAGCTTTCAAACCAACTTTGGGAGCTTTGCAGAGACCTTTCCCTTGCATCTAGTCTTTCTCTAAGCTTTGTCATAGACTCCCTTACTACCCCTGTGTGATCGGTGTAAAAGCAACAGTTTTCTTTTAAGGCTGTACAAAGTCCTCCCTCCTTCAAGAATAATAGGTCCAGACCTCGTCTATTCTGCAAGACAACTTCTGATAAGGAGGTTAGGGATTTTTCTAAAGCAGTTACAGAGGTTTCTATTGCTCTTAGGTCTTGTTGGATTGCAGCTTCTAGAATCCCTAGCTGTCGGGGGCCCTCAACCAGAGCTGCAGCCCCAGTCCCAATTCCTGCCAATACTCCTGCTCCTAACAAGACTGCCAGGGTAAGGCTAATAGGCTCTCGGGTGTATCGAATCCTGCCCATGAAATGTCCTTCAAATTCCTCTGAGGAATAATAGAATAGTCGTGGGTAGATTCGGACTAACACACAAAAATCAGTGGAGGCATTGAGGATTGCCGTGGAAATACAGGGGGTCAGTCCAATGTTGCAGGCCCAATAAGTTCCGGGGGGACCCCACAAATAGTTATTTTGTGAGCCATTTGTCAGGAGGGTGGTGTTACAGAGAGGTTGATGTGACAGGGGTATATTTCCTACACAGATCCCTTGTCCTGAAACTTCAGTGATGGTGAGTTTATAGCCGGGCAGGGACATACATTTAGGATCAGGGTTTGTGTTACTGTTCCAGTCAGACATTATTGCTATTCCTTCATAGTAGGGTGGGCCGAAGGTGAGACAGAGCCAACATTCCCGGGTGCGGTCTGGGTTGGTGGCATTGAGGGCATAAAAGGCTCCTTGAATCAAATCTAACAATCGGTTTTCGGTTTCAGGGAGTGTGGGTTCGGGGGAGTAACTAGAGGTTTGACAGTCTATGGTTACAATTTGAGACATGGGTGGCTCACTGGGAGGTACTTTGGGCGGACTTTTTGATTGTCTGGGAACTGAGGGAGCTCTTTGGTCCCCGAGAACAGGATTAGGTCCTATTGGGCTCATCAAAATTGGGGTTAGAGATAATTTGATTCTGAGAATTACACCGAGATCATCTCCTTTCATAAACCATCTAAGGCCCCATGTTCTCCCAGTGAGCCAGGGATCTAGCTGTTCTTTTCCTTTTTCTGTAAACTGTATCCGTAAGGGCAATGATTTGTCCCCTTGGTAGTAAGATGTAGGGGGGGGATAGCAATCAGAGGGGCGCGTACCATGGGGAGTGAAGTTTTTGAGTATTGTTATGAATTCCTTATCAGAAGAAGGTTTCCAGTGAGCGTCCCCTGTAGTTTCACAGCCCCAGGAGGAGCAAAAGTATGTTTTATAATTTCCACATCTACGTGCTTGGGTTCGGTTTCTCCCTTCTTTGGGACAAACGTAAAAGTCATGTTGACCCAGTCTGCATCTCGTTATGGGGGTAGAACAATAAGTACTGAGGTCATGTGAGTTGCCGGGAATATCCCAAGAGTCTGATTCAGCGGCTAGTTGACAAAAGTCTGGGGTCAAAATAGGCCACCATGTGCCAGGGATGTGGGCTGCTGTAATAGACCAAATTATTTTTCCGGTTTCGGAATACACCTGCCAAGTCAACTTCATGGGGGTATGGGGATTACTACCTAGGACGAGGGGAGTAGCGTAGAGAGCAAGAGTGATTAACAACGTGTAAGTCTTATCTTTAGCGGGTTTTGGGTGCGTTGCAGTTTCCATTCTGGATCCAGAGAGGCGTCTGTGGGCTCCTGCGGATGTGCAGCTTTCACGTGGGAAGCGTGGATCCAAGCGGTGATGCCGTCCACTTTGATTGCAGTGGGAGTGGTCAGCAGGATGGTGTAAGGTCCTTTCCACCGTGGTTCGAGGTTCTTGCTCTGGTGCCTGCGTACCCAGACGGTGTCTCCGACTTTGAAGGGATGTGGCAGCGAGGGGGTTTTGAGTTCCTCCTTGTATGCTGCGGCTAGAGGCTTCCAAACCTCATTCTGGACCAACTGCAAGGCACGCAAATGAGTCTGCATAGATGGGGTGAGGGAGGCATAAGTTTCAGTTTCATAAAAGTTAACAGCAGGTGGTGGTGCACCATACAAAATCTCAAATGGGGTTAGCCCCTGTGGGCCTGGGGTGTTTCGGGCCCGGTATAAAGCTAAAGGTAGGAGTTGTACCCAGTCTCTAGTGCCAGTTTCAAGCGTTAATTTAGTTAGAGTCTCCTTGATGGTTCTATTCATCTTTTTTACCTGTCCTGAACTTTGGGGTCTATAAGCACAATGTAATTTCCAATTAATCCCCAATGTATTGGCCACCATCTGACTTACCTGGGAGACAAAGGCAGGCCCGTTATCTGACCCAATGGTCCCGGGTACTCCATACCTGGGAAAGATTTCTTCCAGTAATTTCTTTGCAACCACCTTAGCAGTCTCATGCCGAGTTGGGAATGCCTCGGTCCATCCAGAGAAAGTGTCAACAAAAACCAGAAGATATTTGTAGCCATACATACCAGGTTTAATTTCAGTGAAGTCTATTTCCCAATGGGTTCCGGGCTTATGGCCTTTTACCCGGATCCCTGTTCCAATTTTGATCTTACCAGCATTTACCTGGGCACATGCTTGACAGTTTTCTGCTTCTTGGCGCAGAAGTTGATCCCTGTTTGGAAGATATAAAGTACCTTCCCCACGCTCTAAGAGCTCCTTCATCTTTTTAGCCCCAAGGTGTGTTAGTCTGTGTAGGGACTTTACTAATTGTTTTGAATTTTTGAGGGGCATGATAGTCTTTCCTTGATATTTCCAGACATTTTTTCCGGGGTCATAAGTGGCCCCCAGTTTTTGTATGGCATCTAAATCTTTATCTTCATAGACCCAGTGTTCTTCATGGTCATCATGTGGTGGGTCTACTCGTTGGGGCAATAGAGTCACTATCAAAAGCTGTGGCCCTAGGGCTGCTTTCTTGGCCGTTTCATCTGCTAATCTGTTCCCTTTGGCCTCTGGAGTATTACCTTTTTGATGACCGGGGCAATGCATGATACTTAACTTTTTAGGCAAGAATAAAGCTTTAAGTAAGGCTAATATTTCAGCCTTATTTTTGATCTCTTTTCCTTCTGAGCTTAGTAGACCCCGGCGTCTGTAAATTTCTCCGTGTATGTGAGCAGTAGCAAAGGCATATCTACTGTCAGTGTACACGTTTAGTTTCTTCCCCTCTGCCAACTTTAACGCTTGAGTCAGCGCTATCAGTTCTGCCCGCTGAGCTGATGTTCCGCCCAGAAGTGCACTCGCCCATATTACCTCAGATTCGGTGGTGACGGCTGCTCCTGCTCGTCGTTCTCCATTGAGCAGATAACTGCTTCCATCTGTGTACCAGACCAGCTCCACATCCTTCATCGGTTGGTCGGTGAGGTCCGGCCGGGTTCCCTGTGTCTCTGCAAGAATCTGCTGACAGTTGTGAGGATCGGCTTTTCCTGGGAGCGGCAGGAGGGTCGCTGGATTCAGCGTCACCATGGGACCAAACTGAATTCGGTCGGTGTCCAATAACAAAGACTGGTAATGGGTGAGTCGGGCATTTGACATCCAGCGATCAGGCGGCTGGCGAATCACAGTTTCGATGGCATGAGGGGTTAACAGGGTTAATGGCTGTCCCAAAGTCAGTTTAGTGGCATCCTTAATCAGCAGAGCCACAGCTGCAATCATCCGGAGGCATGGTGGCCATCCTGCTGCCACTGGATCTAATTTCTTTGACAGGTAGGCTATAGGTCGCCTCCAGGGCCCTAGTTTTTGGGTTAAAACCCCTTTTGCATATCCCCGTTTTTTATCTATAAACAGATCAAAGGGCTTGGTAATGTCCGGTAAGCCCAAAGCAGGGGCTGACAGAAGAGCCAATTTGATGTTATCAAATGCCAATTGATGTTCCTTAGTCCAAGCAAAGGAGTTACCTTGCTTAGTTAGTAGATACAAGGGGGCTGCTATTTCAGCAAACCCAGGAATCCAGAGTCTATAGAAACCTGCGGTCCCCAGGAATTCCCGCAGTTGCTTGGGACTCTGGGGGGTTGGTATACTTGAGATAGTCTCTTTTCTGGCAGTTGTCAACCATCGTTGACCATCATGGAGTTCATAGCCCAGATAGGTAACTTTTGTCTGACAGATTTGGGCCTTCTTTGCTGACGCCCTATACCCTAGTAGCCCCAAAGTTTGCAATAATTTCTCCGTACCTGCCTGGCAATCTTCCTTGGAGGTCGCAGCCAGCAAGATGTCATCTACATATTGGAGCATGATTAGGGAAGGGTGCCTTACACGGAAGTCTGCCAAATCCTGATGCAAAGCCTCATCGAAGAGTGTTGGGCTGTTTTTAAATCCTTGTGGCAGTCTCGTCCAGGTCAGCTGTCCAGAGATTCCCCCTTCTGGATCTTTCCATTCAAATGCGAAGAGAGCCTGACTTTGGGGAGACAGTCTTAGGCAGAAAAAAGCATCTTTCAGATCCAGAACAGTATACCAAGTATGAGTAGGAGGCAAAGTGCTAAGGAGATTGTAAGGATTTGGCACTGTGGGGTGGATATCGCATACCCTCTTGTTAACTTCCCTTAAGTCTTGGACTGGTCTGTAATCATTAGTCCCCGGCTTTTTAACTGGTAGTAGTGGGGTGTTCCAGGGCGATTGGCAAGGTGTTAGGATGCCTTGGTCTAGGAGGCGTTTGATATGCGGCTTGATGCCTTGATAGGCCTCTCTTGACATAGGATATTGTTTGATATTAATGGGAGTAGCAGCGGCCTTCAGATGAATGACTATTGGGGGCCGTTGTTTTGCCAATCCCATTCCTCCGGTTTCAGCCCAGGCCTCCGGGTAGGAACTAAGCCAATAGTCCATGTCTTTCATAGGTACCGAGGGCTTGTCAAAAAGTTTATATTCGTCTTCCAATTTGAAAGTCAATATATGTAATGGAGTCTGGTTTGGCCCCGTGATGGAGACGCCCCCATCTTTAAAATAAATTTGGGCTCTCAATTTAGCCAATAAGTCTCTTCCCAACAGTGGATACGGACAGTCAGGCACGTGTAGGAACGAATGAGAAACCTTACCTGTGGCAAGGTGTACTTCTCTCGTGGTGGTCCACCGGTAGGGTTTACTCCCAGTGGCACCTTGGACCCACGTCGTTTTGTGGCTCATGGGTCCTGGTGTCTGTGTCAGCACTGAGTGTTGGGCTCCGGTATCCACTAGGAAGGTCACAGGTTGCTCCCCTACTTGTAGAGTTACCCGGGGCTCAGGGGGAGCTCCTGGCCCTGACTCCTCTAATCCTCATCTAATGTTAGCAGTCGGGGAGCCCGGTTGGTATCTCTCCTGGGGTTGGGGGGTCTCTTTGGGCAGTCTTTTACCCAGTGTCCTTTTTCCTTGCAGTAGGCACATTGATCTCGGTCTACACGGGGTCTGCTTTGCTCCCTGTCCCTGTTTACTTTGTTTCCCTGATGTCCTGCCTGAACTACGGTGGCCAATATTTTACTTAGTTCCCTGTTACGCCTTTGTTCTCTTTCCCTTTCTTTTTTGTCTGATTCCTCTCTAAGCTTAAGTTCTCGTTCTTCCTGCATCTTTCTGATCCTGTCCTCTCGTTCTTCTGGAGTTTCTCTTTTGTTATATATCTTTTCGGCTTCCTTCAGTAAGTCTGCCAGAGAAAAATCTTGCAAGTTATCTAGTCTCTGCAATTTAGACCTGATATCTGGGGCGGACTGCCAAATGAAAGCCATAGATACATTTCCTTTTTGGTCCTCGCTATCAGGATCAAAAGGAGTAAACCTCCGATATGCCTCTTTTAATCTTTCTAGAAATGCTGTCGGGGTTTCTGTTGCCCCTTGGGTAGTCTGTCTTACCTGAGCCAAATTAGTGGGTCGTCGCCCTGCTGCATGGAGACCCGCTATGAGTAACTGGCGATAGAGACGTAGGTGGTCCCTACCTGCTTCAGTCGCATGGTCCCAGTTTGGCCGGGTTAAAGGAAAAGCTTCATTAATCAAATTTGGGAGTTGGGTGGGACGCCCATCGTCCCCTGGCACATTTTTGCGAGCTTCCAAAAGAACTTTTTGTTTCTCCTCTGAAGTGAGGAGAATTTGCAGGAGCTGCTGGCAGTCATCCCATGTTGGCTGATGAGTTACTAGGATAGACTCAATCAAAGAGGTTAGAGCTATAGGGTCTTTAGAAAAGGAAGGGTTATGGGTTTTCCAGTTATAGAGGTCAGAGGCAGAAAAAGGCCAATACTGATATTGGCCATTGGGGCCTCCCGTCTGTCGCAGGGGGAGAACTCTGGAGGTGTCTCCTGAGGCGGTGTGATCCCGGCGTCCCCGGAGCCGTCCCACCATGGGAGAAGGATCCGGGGGAGCATTGGCGACTGGGCCTTCTTGGTTCTCGTCCTCGGAGGATGCTTGATCAGGTTCAGGGGCTTGTAAGGGCTGGGGCTGATAGGGAGGAGGCTCATCAGTCAGCAAGTCAATTAGAGTTGAGTCCTCCGGCGGTAGAACCTTCTTTGGTGTTGTCCCTGTTTTAACTGAGGTCTCAGATTTGTTAAGAACAGGGTAAAGATGAGAGGTTTGGGGAGGGGGAAGTGGAATGAGGGGAGCAGAGGGTTTAAGGGGAGGACGGAGAGGGGGTTTGGGTGGAGAGAAAGGAGCAACCCAAGGGGGGGGGTTGGAGGCTAAGTCCTCCCAGGTAACAATGTAGGGTATCTGGTCAGGGTGTCCATGAGGACCATGGGTGAAGATTCGGGTTTTCACCTGGAAAATAAGATCAGTATTAAAAGTCCCTTCTGCTGGCCAGCTGGTGTTGAATGTTGGCCATTCTGAAGTACAGAGAGTTTTCCATTTTTTTTTTTTGACTGTCACGGACAGGTTGTCTGCTCGATCTTGAACGTCTTGCCAATGATCTAGAGTTAGGCTCAAAGGGGTTGTTAGTGATTGTCCCATGTTACTTTCAGAGAGGAAATAGAGAGACAGACACAATGACACAAAAACGAAACCAAACAGTGAGATCGCTGCGCGGCTTCGGTGGAAACCGAACAAATCAGATGGCCTGGGAGAAGTTTGTACTTCTCTTTCGCCTACAAAAATGGTGTAACCCTCGGAAACACCGGGGGCCCCAAAGAAATGGACCCTTCTGATCCCTGGGACGTCTCCCAGGGTGGCAGGGGAGAAGTCCGAGTTCGTCAACTCCTTCTCAAGCTGCCTCAGAATACTAAATGACAGAACTGCCTCAGAATACTCAGAATACTAAATGACTATGCCTAGGATCATATAGTCTTACAGACGCTGCGCGGAACAAAGAACAGATAACCAACAGGACAACAAGACAGTCAGTTTGAGCTGGCCAGCTTACCTCCCAGTGATGTCGGGTGTCCTCCGGATAGGGACCGGGATCGGAACCGGAACCGGGATCTTGGATCTCGGTGGAACCTCCACAATGAAATATCCACAGATCCCAAACCCGGAATGAACCACACGAGACACTGGCTGCAAAAAGCAGGAGGCGTTTATTCTCACACAGGCGCCTGCGGGTGCACAGCAAAACCTCAGCCGGAGCTTTGATGAGCTGGCACACCGGGCTTTGGGGTATAGATCTTTTATATGGAACAGGTGGGTTAGGTCTTAGCTTAGCACAGCAACAGCCTTCCTATTGGTCCCTCTGAATTTAGCAGTTGAGTCACCTAGGGGGGTAAACTTGTTTTTCAACTTTTTGTTCTCAGAAAAACCATAAAATTGCATTCTGTCCTTTCAGTTCCTGTTTTTAAACCTAGTTCTCAAGTTTAACCAGTAGGACTGTCTAAAAGGAACATCTTGTGATAGGGGGCCCATTAGGGTTATCTACATGGAACATCTTGTGGTAACATTGTGCAACACCTGAGGTGCTACATGCTGCTGGAGGGGTTTTGACATGGGGGTTGGGTGAGGATGTGTCTTGCAGCTTTGAGGCCTAGGGGTTTGGTCATCTAATGCTGGGCCTGGGTCTTGAGGTCCTACAGCTCTAGCTGCAGAGAAAGGCAGAGGCTGTATCTATCAGATGAAATTTAAACTTCCATGTGTTTATGGGGTTATCCATTTTGAAGGTGGAAGGGTGAGGTAGGAGCTAGAGTGAAGACATAAGATTTCATGTGGTTTAACGAGAGAAAAGGTACAAATGTATTTAATGAAATTTTTACATGGCAAGCAAACTCTCAAAATGAAATGCAGACTTGAGAGAAATAGAAAAACCTGTGTATTTTTTGTTATCAGTGTTTTTCTTTTGTAGCTGGAACATAAGGACATTTTACCCAAGAGGAAATTGTGAAAAGCAAGATCTGACTCATGGGGGAAGAAGAGAGGGAGAGAGCTTCACACTACGGTTAGTAAGGGAATGTTCATCCTCCTGAGACATAACGGGGTGGTGAAGGAGGGAGCCTGTTTGGGTTCCACCTTCTACTAGAATTCAGTCTCTGCAGAGCCCCTTTCCTGCCTTTTCTTCTTTGATAAGGAAGACAGGACTGTGTTTGACATTTTAAACCCATCCCTCCAATCGCATGTGGAATTCTGAGCAGCATTAAGACTACTGTTATGAAACTGCCCTGAGATACAAATTTGCCCTCTTCTAGATCCACAATGTTTATCTAACCTGAGTTTCCTGTCAAATTTGCCAAACCAAAGAGGAGAGATAAACTGCCATTTTTAAAAAATATTTTAGTAGATTGTTAAGAAATAAGCACATCTTTTTTAATATGATGTGAAAATTTATTTTTTGCTCCATTTAGGGAGAATCAATATTGCTTGATGCATGGATAGCTCCACAACTCCTCCTTATTTCTTCTTACCAATTATTAATCCCCTAGAAATATGAACCTGGTCACAGAAAGAAGGGAGACAGTACTGTGGTTTGGAAATAACATCAAAGGGATAGTCTGGAATTCCCTTTCTGATTCTGCTGCTAACCAACTGAATAATCTCAGCATGCCCATAAAGCTGTCTGAGCCAAGTGCTTGTGGGAGATTAAACAGTGGGCTGTGTGCTCATTTTTTTGGTATTTTTTTTCTTTCTTCCTTTTTATAATTATTATTATTATTATATATTATTATATTATTATTTTATAATAATAATAATAATTATTATTATTATTATTATTATTATGTAGTAGGGATTGAACCCAGGGGTGCTTAGTCACTGAGTCACATCCCTGGCCCTTTTTTAATTTTTTATTTTGAAACAGGGTCCACTAAATTGTTGATCCTAGCTTTAAACTTGCAATCCTCGTGCCTCAGACTCCAGAGCCCTGGGATTACAATGTGAGCCACAGCACCTAGGCATGTGTTTATTCCTTAACAGCAGTGACATATCTCACAGGCACAGTTATTAGAACTGCAGTTTAAGGTTCAGGAATGAGCCCCTTGATTCTATCCTTACACATAGATTTCAATACCCACTATTTAGTAGACTTCACTCAGGGTTTTCCAGTTCAATGTGTCAGTTTATTTAATATCTTAAATGAGCCTTTTGAAAACTCCCTGATAGGCAGTATCCTTTTACTGAAGATTATCTTCAAGAAGTTCTAATGTGTATGATATTAAAATAATAACATTGATAACTGTGCACGAATGAATTTCCTTCACAAGATATCTGATGCTGTCCTAGATGGTTATCAATAACCTTGAAAAAAGGAAGAAGTTTCTATAGGAATGTGATTGATTACATAAATTAAGTTATAAGGGGACTTGGACATGGGGCACAATGCCAACTAGAAGGTTCATGATGGAAATATCTGAGTGTGGATATGACATAATATGTTGAGAGAGAATTTTCAACATTATGCATTTAAAGCAGTAAGCAATTGTATATTTTTATTTGTATTTTTAAATAGAAAAAGTGTATCCATTGCACTTTGTTTCATGCCCAATTTTTACTATTCCTCTTATTGCTGTATAACCAATGATGCACATGACATCAGCTCTGGTACTGACTCATGGTAGGCATACATAAAACATTTAAATTTTTAAAAATAACAAATAAATAAGTGACTAATACTAGAATCAGTGTAGCATCTCCATCTATAGTCTATATGGGTTTAAAAAAATATAGCAGGAAGTTCAGTAAGATATGCTTATAAAACACCTGCTTTTCAAAGCATGTTATAAAGATTCTATTCTGCCCCTTCTCTCCCTCCTTCCCAGAATTGCTTTTATTTATTTATAGTCTACTTGAATTAAGGGGCTATTTCTGCCCCAGCAGGTCTTCCCCCCCTCCCACTTCGTTCATTGCTTTGCTTCTATACAATTAGAAATACAGGAGTTACATCATTATTTAGTATACATCATAGTACTATAAATTCTATGTTAGATACCTAGTTAAAGATATAGGGGAATGAAGACTTGTGTCAGCACTCATTAAGTATGGGTGAACATCACACTAATATCCCAATGAGATTAAAGAAAATACTTTTAAACCTTCCCATTGTGTCACTGTATGTTAAACTCTTCAAATGAGAGTAGTTCACAGGTAGGATCTATCTATCTATCTATCTATCTATCTATCTATCTATCTATCTATCTATAATCATCTAAATCTTTATAAAGATAAGTGATTTTTCCACTTCATGAAATTTAAAATAACAAAGTGAGTATTATCACCATGAATGATTATGTTATGCCAAAGGACAACGGAAAGCTTCAGTGAAAACTGTACATGCATTCAAAAAAACTTTTAAGTGTTTAAAATACACTCTTATCCAAGTCCCACTTTTTAAAAGCATTGCATGAATTGCAATGTGACCCCCAAGGCCATCTCACTAATCTCGCCTTATCCAATAAATCTTGTTTGAGAATTCCCTTGAAAGGAACGAATCATGTCAGATAAATTAAATGAAAGGAACAGATGTAGATTAAGAGTGATGTACATTCTAAACCTGAACTTTTAATTTCACTAAATATTATTTTCCAATCTTCATGATCACATTATATTGAAATGTTGGAACTTCAATTTCCTCTACTATTTCATTTAATAAAACCCATGTCTCCTCTGAGCTCTTAAGGAGATGTTAGCTTTAAATCACATTGACTTCACCCTTTGCAATTTACATATGTTGAAGAAATAAAAGCCTTTTCAAGAGTCACCATGGGGCCTGAGAGGCCTCAAAGGAGTATTAAGACCTTGAGTTTTATGTAAGCTGCCTCAAACACAAACCACAAATCCTCCCTGTGGAATACTAATGGCTTTTGTGTACAGTTACAATTCCTTGTGATTTTTTTTAAAGTTGTGGAGCAGCCCGTGTATAAAACAGCCTCTGTGCGGGTGATGGAGATATTCTAGCTCTCAGGCAAAAAGGCATTTCCATTTGGTGTTATTTCAGAGTCCAGTTTACACTGAAATAAATAATGGAACCTGTAGGAACCTGGAAAATAACACATTGAAACTGCAATTCGTGTTTTCTATAAAGATTTATTCAAAAGGACATTTTAGATATCTAAAGTAGAGTTAGGAGCTTGGTCCTTGATATCTAATGGCGGATTTACTCTAATTTATCTATTTTCTCAATGCTTCATCTTTATTTTTGTGATGCTGAAGATTAAACTCAGAGTCTCCTATATGTCAAGTATCTACCCCTGAGCTACACATCCAGCCCTACTTTATGTTTTGAGAATACATGCTTTATTTATTTATTTTTGGTATCAGGGATTGAATTTAGGGCCACTTAACCACTGAGCCACATCCTCAGCCCTTTTTGTATTTTATTTAGAGACAGTGTTTCACTGAGTTGCTTAGCACCTCAATAAGTCACTGAGACTGGCTTTGAACTCACAGTCCTCCTGCCTCAGCCTCCTAAGCTGCTGGAATTACAGGCGTGCGTCACCATACTTAGCTACATGGTTGATTTTAAATATCAGCAGAACTCACAGCCAGAGCTCAAAAGGTTTGAGGATTCTGATTTCCTAAAATGACCTCTGTTCTGTCTTTATAAGAGATCTTTCTTATATGATTCACATGCCTTTATGTGGCCCAGGAAGGATCAAAACATGACAGAAAACGAAAGATGGGGTAAGAAATTATCATGGATGTTTGCTTTGGAGTCACTCAGGGTGTCTAGCAAAACCCAGAAGTTCATAAAAGCAACAATGAATAACTCAGTACGGAGCAAACAAGCCTTCAATCTTTGTTTTCGAGTCTGGCTACACAATGTATTACTTCATGAGTTAAAAATAAAAATGGGTATGCCTGGGACCTGCCCTAGAAAAATAGAATCTAGAATCTCCAGGGCTGCCCTGTCCAATACCATAGCCATTGGCCATATGATACCATGCCATACTTGAAAGGTAGTTACTCTGAACTCAGATGTGCTGTAAGGGGAAATTACACATTGGATTTCAAGTATTTACTCTGAAACTGACGGACATAATGACAAAGACTCTCTTCGACCAATCTTTAAACACGCTCCCCTGAGCTCTCTTTTCAATTGGACCTTGTCCTTGAGTCCTGTCCTTTAGACCACCAAGCCCAGCCTTAATAAAAATTCTGCTAAGTTAGTTTAGCAAGAATCCCTTCACCCTTGATAGCTTCATATCTGCTCAAGTTCACCTTCCACCCCTGCTTGTCTAAGTCCTTGAATTCCTTGAGCAAGAATCCTGTTGAACCAGTTTGGCAAGGTTTCTCCTCCCCCCTGATGTCTCCTGTTAGAAATTGTTAATCCACTGACCCTTTCCTTCTGCTTATTGGCATTCTCATCTGTCCTTGCTCTATACAGAGTTGAACTCAGGCTGTCCTCTAGTCTTGAAAGCTACCTCTCCTGCTGTCTTGGATGAGTTTCCAGTGAATAATTTGTCCTTAATAATACAAACAAATATAAAAATGTCAATGTTTCTTTATGGATCATATGTTAAAGACAAATACATTTGGGCTAGGTGTAATGGCATACACCTATAATCCCATCTATTCATCTACTTGGAGGCTGAGGAAGGAGGATCACAATTTTCTAGGCCATCCTATGCAAATTCATGAGAACCTGTCTCAAAATAAAATTTAAAAAGTACAGGCCATAGAGCTCAGTAGTAGAGTGTTTGCCTAGCATATACCACCACCACCAAACAAACAAATGAAAGGAATATAATTAAAATATATTCAATTAAACAAATTGTATGATAAAAAATAAGACCTTTTAAAATAAGGTAGATGATCACATATATAACCTTTATTATATTTTTATTAGTTAGTCCTCCTCTAGGAGTCATGCGTGGGCACCAATAATTCAGAACACATTCCAAGTGATTAGATGTGCTCTCAGGATTGTGACCCTTAATATTTAATCAAATTAACTCAGGATAAAAACATAATAGATATATTGTACAAATATTGTAGATCTTACTGTATGACAGGCCTGATGTGAGCTTCATGCTTAAACACTTGAAATAACAGCACTCTATAGTAAATTCCATTATTACTCACAATTTATCCAGGGCAAAATGAGGAGCAGAGAGATAAAGTGTCTTGTCCAAGATGGAGAGGAGTCAGGACTCAAAGTCAGGGTATATGACTCGGGTTCATGTTGTCTTTTATTTTTTATTATTGGAGGTACAGTCCTCACAAGCCCCTTACCTGTAATTTCACTTTCCATTTTTTCCAGTTACATGCAGTCAACATGGTCTTAATAATTCAATGAAATTTTTCAGAAATAAACAATTCATACATTTTAAATTATGCACTATCTGAGTACCATCATGCAATCTCACATTATACTAGTCTGTCCTGTTCAGGACATGAATTATTACTCTGTTCAGCACATCCACACTGTGTATGGTACCCATCCACTACTAATGTAATAGTCATATCAGTCACCAGATGGACCATCATGCCAGCAGTGCTGTGTTCAAGTAACACATTTTACTTAAGAATGCCCCCAAAGTAATCATGCAAAGAAGGCACCAACACATATAACATGAAAAGACAAATTAATTCTGGCACTAGATGGTAATGCTGCTGGGAACACAGGAAAAAAAAATAGTATACATAGGGTTTGGTGCTACCCATTGTTTTAAGCATCCACTGGGGATATTGCAACATACTCCTTGCATAAGAGGGAGGACTATTATATTCAAGCAAAAGCAAAGGTTATGTCCAAATGATTTTATATTTGAAATACCAGTATTAATAAAATCATTATGAAATATCATAAATTGAATACTTTTTTATATTTGAATGATTTTTGAAGCCATCATATATATACACATATATATGTGTAGATAGATAGATATACATACATACCAGTTTTACAATCCCAAGAAGCATGTGGATGGTGTTACCATCCCCATTCTATCCAGAAGGAGACAAATCCTCAAATAAATTAAATTTGTCTCAAATTCATATCAAATTACTTTTCATGTATGTCTCCTCTAAAGGATTGTCTAGGTAGCTTTCTCAATTTTCTGACCTCCTTCACATTACAGCAATGAACTATTTCAGGAAGCTCCTTTACTTGAAGTATAATCCATATTTTCATCTGACTTACATCATATGACTTATTGACAAGGGAGCTATTGAGATGGCTAGTTCAGGGATTAGTATTTGAATCTTTGCTATGGTGTTACTTCAAGTATGGCTTTTGGCTAAGAACGTGGAAAAAGGTGATGGAGTTGTCAAATACAAAGATCAATCTATAAGAGAATGTACACCAAAGCATTCTCTTCAATGCCGTTTGTTAATAGGATATTTTCTTAATTCCTTTAAAGAAAAGTCCATGTGGGTTAGCATCATAAATCTTAACTCAGAAATAGTAACTATGCCAGGATTTCCCATACCTGCCCCAAGGGTTGAGAATAGAAATAAAATTATGCTTTAGATGACAGTGTCATTTGCAGAGTATTATTATAAGGATATCCTGATATGTTGATGGTCTTTAAAATATACTTCATGCTGCATTGTATTCAGTTATAAGTAGTTGCATTGAGAGTTCAATGGAGAGTGAGAGGTTGGTTGGTTGTTTTGTGTACTAATAGCATTCCTCTCTGCTTTCGTTCTCAGCACTGCCCTTCATTGTCTTAATTTCAATTGTCCACGCTACACTCATATCAGTACAGCTAGATATTCCTCCTTGCAGACAGGATTATTGAACTAAACGGGAAAAGGAAGAGACCAAATGCTGAAACTAACGAAGCATCAGCTTTGGCATCAGTAAGCCATAACTTACTGACTCCTGAGAGACCTTAGGCACAGAATTCAACCTCTCTTGTTTTAATTTTATCATATGAGAAGTAAAGAAAAATGCATTAATTTTCTGTGTGTAGGAATTAAGTGAGATTTGAAAAAAAAAGTTATGGAACATATTGTCTAGATAAGAGTCGATAGTCAATAAAAGTGCAAATTCCATTTGGCCTTTTCTTTCCTTCTATGCATATGAGAAAGAATAGATCTTACCATATCCACAAACTACTCACATAAATACACACATGTGCACACACACACTTGGATCAGGTAAGAATGGTCCTAGTCTGTGCCCTTCTAAGAACATGAACCAGTAGTTCTCAAGGGTTCTGAGAAAAAAATTTCCAACACTTGCAATAAGCTCTAATCCCTTAACCCACAGATGATCCATATTCTGAGTTTCCGTCCAAAACCAAATCTCCTTCACTCCTGCCTGCCACACCTTGCCTCACTCATCAGATATGCTGAAACACACTGCAGTCCCTGATGCATTCTATGAAAGAGGGTTTTAACTCCTGATTATTCATCCCAGGGGAGAACTATTTTCCTGAAGTGTGCATTCTTCTGTATGTCTCCTTTGTCTTTTACGTATAAATTCCCTCTATGGTCATAGTAGTCAATTTATGCTAACTCCCCTTAACATTTGTAACTTACAGATTCCATGCTGAATTCTGTCAGGAAAATTCGTTAGAAACTAAGATTCAGAACAGGGAGCCCATGAGCCTAATAAATCAGAAAATATTAACCATTTCTTTTCCTTTCAAATAATTTCAGAAGTGCACTTAAGACCAACCTTCTCTGTATGGTAGAGATGCAAGTTGTCTACAGATCTAAATCTTTTGTTGATAGAGAATTTTAAACAGGGATATACATATTATTTTCCTGTCTCCTTTCTGAAATTTAATCTCACTTGTGCTGGCTGGTTGTCGGGATGGTGTAGTCTGAAGATTATTGAACTAAACAGGACAAGGATAAGACCAAATGCTGAAACTGCTTTTATTCTCAGCACTGCCTTTCATTGTCTTAATTTCTATTTTTTTTTGACGTCACTGGACCCTAAATTTGCTGACTCCTGAGTGACCTTGGGCACAGAACTCAACCTCTCCCACTTTAATTTAATCATATGGGAAATTAAAAAAAGGCATTAACTTTCCTTTAAGCTGTCATTTCCTAAAGGTTCTACTGGAGTGTCATAATCCACATTGACCTCAATCAAATGTCTGTATGTTAGTATTTGAGGTTGGAAGAGTCACATTTTCTATGTTGCTCCTATCCATGTGGCTTCTCAGCATTCAATAATCTAGCTCAGGATTTTTCACATGATCATGGTGGAGTTTCAGTTACATCTACAATGAGATTTCATTGGAATGGGTGTTCTTTTCACGTGATCTCTTTCTTTTTCTCACCTCCTGGAAACCAGACATGATGATGTAGAAGATGCAATTGGCCTGTGTGTACCTTATCCATAACTAAAAGATTATCTAGTCCCTTGAAAACTTATGAGGAATTCAAATAACCCAGTGGCATGACCTAGTCAACTCAGGTCAATTGTTTAAGACACATAAATAACTCTTTTCTTCTTTAAGCTGCTGTGTTATTGAGTCTCCTCATACTCCTGAAAAAGCACGTGGAAAACAAATCCAACGTGAATTCTTGAGTGAGCAACATAAAGATGAAACATATTAAGTTCAAAAATTACAGTGTCTATAACCTAAAAAGAAAATGTAAAATAGACACATTACAATCAATGGAGTCCAAATAGGAGATGTTTCAGTCAAATATCCCATTACAAATTAAGGGGTTTAAAACAAAATGGACAAACCACTAATGCTATCTCTAAGGATGAAAACTATCCATGGGAGGTCTTACCTTGATATGAAACACCACAACTATGAATAATGAAATTAAAAAGCCAATATAATGACCTGGGTTATAAGTTCGTCTTATGGAAAATACAAAATTACCGTCTTCACTCTGAAACCTTAATGAGAATATTGATTATTAAATGAATTGTACCATTTTCTTTATACTTATTTGTATATACCGCATGGGCAATTGCAATTTCTGTGTTTTACAGGATACTTGAAGTGGGAGAGTTAAGGGATAACATTTGAACATCCCATAAAACTTGAATCCTCCTTCTCTGAGGGATAATTACCTGTGGTTATTGAGTACAATTTGCTAGAATGTTGTTAGTGTTTTTAGTTGTTTTAGAAATAGTCTCAAAGCTGTTCCCAGGAAGGTAAGAAATAGGGAAGAGATGGGGGGTCTCTCCTTTTTTGACAGTAATAGAAATTTCTAATTCATTCTCCAGAGGCCAAATATGTTAAATCTAGCCAAAATTAATATCTTATAATCTATTAACTAGGAGAGTGTCCTGGGGGGGGGGGAATAATACATATTCATATTTTTTTTTCTGGAAGGAGAATGTGAGAGTTTTATTTAATGGTGAAGCTAGCCGCAGATACATATTGTCCAAAAAACAGAAAGAACCATGTTTTACTGACTGTGCTAAAGACCCTCATACACTATTTTGAAATTGAGTTTTCTTCATTTGGAAGTGGTTCCATGGTTTTAAATTCCCGTTTTCTCACCCATGGTGTTTCTTATTAACTCCCCCCCACCCCATTGTGCTTGCTCATTTAATTATCTCACCTTCTCTCCTGTGTTCCAGTTTCTAATAGGTTTTCTTTTCACAGCTCACTGGGTACCCCAGAGTTTCTGACAATAAAAGAGTTGGGCTTCCGCTTAAAGTGTACTAGAGCTGGGAGGGACTCAGGGATTCTCAATTGGGACCCCCCTCATTCTGTTCTCCAGATCATGAAAGTGACGTGCAAGATGGGGATAGCTCTGTCTAATGTCATTAAATAATGTGTGCCTGAGGGAGGAGCAGATTCCAGGGCCCAGCAGGAATCATCAGCAGAGACATGTTATCAGCATGAAGCCTCCACTGGCTTTTCCTTTCTGAGTTAACACGGCCCTGAATGTAATATTTCGCAACTCTCCAATATGAACACTCAACAGAAGCAAACGCTTCCCTCATTTTAAAGAACAATTCCCAGTACGTTAAAATGATTAGAAAATGATGACTAAAAACAAAAACAGAGGACGACTTTTCCTCTTTGTGACCTTGGTTGTCATTTATTCTTACCTACTCAAATCCTATCCTCAGGAGAGCTACACCTAACAATCTAGAATGATTTCTTCTTTTCTGTAATTCCTAGAACAGAAGGAACCATTCACTTCTTGTGTGGCAGTGAAGTGAGAATTTTTTTCTCCCTTCTAAAATGCTTTTCAGTTTCTCTAGATTCTTCTTTGACTTTTCATCCATAGACAGTCTCTTCCCTTGAGCTGGAAGCCAGGCCTTGTGTAAGGTATTGATTTCTCCATAATTCATGAGTGCAGGAAGCTGACATTGGTTGAGTACTTATTATGTGCCAAGAATTTTATGGATATAGTTTAATTTAATCTTTATGAAAACCCTTGAGATAGGACTTAGTACCCCCACTTCACATAAGAGGAAAACTAAAGCACAAAGTTGAGATGAGAGAACTCCTCTAGGGCTGGGGTTGGGGCTCAGTGGTAGAGTGCTCACCTAGAATGGGTGAGGACCTGGGTTAGATCCTCAATCCTCAGCACCACATAAAAATAAATAAAATATAAAGATATGTCCAACTAAAAGATAAATATTAAAAAAGTAACTCTTCTAAGAACTAAAATTTAGTGAACAACAGAACAGGCATTTAAACCAACCTCATCTATCTCCCAACAGTACTCTTTTTCCTAATTCTGTCAGCATTTTGTCTTTACAGTTTGTCATACTCTAGGAGATTAATGAACTCTTAACTGTAAGAATACTTACAATTTTTAGAATTTAGAATGGATGCATATATGTGTGTGTGTGTGTGTGTGTGTGTGTGTATATATATATATATATATATATATATATATATATATATATATCCTCATTCATGACTGTAAACTGTAAGCTTCTAAGCAAGCTGAATACTTACAAATGCAGTCTTTAAAGAATTGATTTTATTTTTTGGTCAGTATTTCTTTAAAAAAATACTTACTATGAGCAGTATCTATGTGTATAGTACATATCTAATTTATGTGTTGAAATGGAAGAATATGCTCAAACCAGGATGCTAGCCAGTTCTCAGAGAATCTACCAGTTATTCCATGCATTGCCTAAAAATAGTTTTCAATGCAAGGGTTAACACAAAAAACTATAACAAAGACAGTAAGTGTAGCATTTTTTTTCTTAGATATGAGAAGGGCCATTTAAACAAGAAATAATTTTAACCAAGAAAATGAACCTAATATATTGGCAAAGTAACTCTTAAAATGGTCGTGTTCTGCCAGCAGACATTGTGACTGATTGTGACATACAGACAACAAACATGAAGCTTACAAAAACATAATGTTCTAAAATAGAACCATTTAAAAACAAATCTTTGTTGTTATCTACCTAACCTCAAGCATGCTAGATATTCCGAAGTATGTTCAGACATATCATTCTGTTAATCTTATTTTATTTTATTTGGTAATGGGTATTGAGCACAAGGGAATAATAAATTATTAACCAGTGAGCCACATCTCTAGCCCTTTGCATTTTTATTTTGACACAGGGTCTCACTAAGTTGCTAAGGCTGGCTTCAAACTTGCAATCCTCCTGCATCAGCCTCCTGAGTCCCTGGAATTACAGACATCCACCATGGTGTTCAGCTCATCCAATAATCTTAAAAGTTGTGACAATTTATAGCCACCTCTAAATATTTCTGCAAATGTGTTTACATTTGAAAGCTGGAATAACCTAGGCAGAGTTGCGGGACTTTTTCTAGGAGAAGAAATGAAGTCAAGAGGAAGATTCAGAAAAGAGGTTCAGTATGTAAGGCAAAGCTTAGTTAATCACATGTTGAACAACATTTTAGAACAGAGGAAAGATTAAATCAATCAATCCAGGGATGATTCCTAAAACACATTTTTTAACATCAATTTAAATGATCATGAATTATTTTATTTCATATTTAGTAGCTGGGCATGAGAATAGTGGCAGTGGAAATGCAAACAAATCCAATAAACATTGCCCATCTTTAGCAAACAGCATTAGGGAATGCATTCAGAAAGTGTTGCACATTATATTACCTGTCTCATCATGTTTAATAATTGCAGTATCAGAGGTTGTCCAGTATTTAAGAATAGAAATATATATGCAAATTATTAGAGTTTTCTTAAAATCACATTAATAATAGTGGCTTGTCTATATACATAATCCATTAATATTCAATGACAATGATTGATAGTAATGTATCATATCATAATGCCATACTTCATTAAAGAGATTTTTATTCTCCCTATTCTCTAACAAATATTTCAATAATTTATTTATTAATAAAATATCTTGCATAATACAGGGACCAGATCTAAGATGATATGAACAAATAGCAAGTGCCTTTGCATGATGGACTTTCCGTCTAAATCAAGACCTTTCTGAGAAAGGTGGGAGCTGAAAGAGAGGCCTCAAGCCTCAAGATAGTAATATTAAGGGAAGCAGTTTGAGGAGATGATGTTTTAATACTGAATTACATTTGTTTATTTAGCTACTTTGCAGTAATACCATTTGTATTCAAAGAGAGATGCCTTCGTAATATTTTACATATATTGTTAACTTTCTACAGTTGTAAAAATATCATCACTAATAGACTTTGTTCCACTGCACTGATCTCTGCCTGCATCTCAGAGGAAGAACCTAGCCAAGAGCCAGCATTGGACAGATACTTACTAGGTCTGAATTAGCACATGAACTCTGGGATTACCTAAGTCAATAATTTACCATGCTCTCGGGGCACTCACAGCCTGGGGCACCCCACAAAGTGAGTTGAGAGCTTATTCCAAGAAGAAATTGCATCCATCTTATGTAAACTTTCCCAGCCGTCACCTCTCAGCATGCCACACTCTGCAGTGACATTCACTCAGTTGTTCTCAGGGTGTGCAATGACTGTATACTAGAAGCAATCCTGGACTGCTGAGTTCTGTCCCTCAGAACTTCCTTCTTTCCTTCTACTTTATTTTCCTCCTCTTCTTCCCTCTCCCTCTCTCTTTCTTGCTGTCCTTCTGCCATCTCCTCCTTTGTCTCTTGTCCTTTCCTCTTTCCATTCTTTTCGAATGCAGATATTTATGGATAAAACATAGCATGAATCCTAGAAGCTCAGTATTGCTGATGCTGACACACGACAACTCATACAACAAAGTTGTGTATCACTGACTCATAAGTTATGAATAGCAGTTTGAATGCCAACAGAAAAGGTAGAAAGATGATATTAGAAAAAAAAAATAAATTCATCAATATTCAATGGCCATCACTTGAATTCTTAAGCTCTCCTTCCACAAGGAAATAAAACTGCCTATTTGAAACACAAAGGAATAAATAAACATAATCTGAGTGATAGGTCTGATAAAACAGTCGGTTTGTGCCAATGTCTGATCCTAATTCTTGGACCCCGCATCACTCCATATAGTGGGTGAAACATGACCATAACTATGTATTGTTTTCTTGTGTATATTTGTAGAATTTTAATGTATATTCCCATTACCATAGTAAGCATATGTTCAGCATAATTTTAAATAAAAGTGAAAATGACATATTTCCAGAGTGGTTTATTGATAGCTGTCTTCCTTTAAAAATAATTCCAAGAAATGTATATTTGATCCATGCAAGTCTAGTACATAATATATAATAATAGTTGTGTGAGCGATTTCTATAGTTAAGCATTACCTACTCTTCTTGATTGATTAAAATAGCAGCAGCTACCAGGAATACCCTGCAGACCATCCAAGTTTCTGTTGTTGGTGGTATTTTTTTTCTATTCCAAAAGATGTTTTATGTTTTTTTTTTTAATAATTATTTGGACGGAAAGTAGAAGATGAATCTAAATAGTACATTATTTCAAGACCATAAAGTTATTTATAAAGTATTGGTATCCTATCTTAGTCATGAAAAGCTTAGACAGTCATAAATCATCTGGTCTTTGGATCAATGATTTTGTTGCCAGGAACTCACATGATAACATTATTTTTACACAATGATACATTTAT
The DNA here is from genome assembly GCF_021218885.2 of Marmota monax. NCBI lineage: Eukaryota > Metazoa > Chordata > Mammalia > Rodentia > Sciuridae > Marmota > Marmota monax. The sequence continues at coordinate 16,336,580 of NW_026695224.1, forward strand.
AGAAACAACAAGAATTAGAAATTACATTGTTAAGAAAAAGTGACAATTTTTTAAAATTTATATACCATATTAATTTCTCTGTTTAAAGATATGAAAATCTTTGAGAATTATGGCATGGAAATTCTAGGAATAGTCTCATATCTACCCTCAAAAATATTAACCACTCTATTCCCAGAAATGGGTTTTAAATGACTCTTGGGCCTAGATTGACTGTTGAGTATTGAATCATAATATGTACTTCACAAAAGAGCACTGAAGTTTAGGACACTGTGGTCCAGATCACATCATATTTGATTGTTTCAAGGCCATCAGTTTGTAACTATGTTAACAGTTATTTTACTCAGTGAAATGTAATAATGCAAAAATCAGTAGAATAATGAAACATTCTAATTGCAGCAACCCTGGACTGCTGAGTTCTGTCCCTCAGCCTCCCTCAGTCTTCTGCAAGGACCAAATCAGCATTAGTTGAACTTCAGTGCTCCAAGCAACCAGTTTGAGATCCAATAGTGCAGATTATAGTGTATCCACAGGAGTTTGGGATAAGATTATAACACTCCTTTCCACATGGTGGTGTCAAGTCTTTTCTGGCCATTTAAATTTAAAATAATTAAAAATTGAGATAAAATTATAGTTTTGTTGCCTTGGTGGCATGTTAACTGTTCAGTAGCCACATGTAACACAAGGATACTGTGTTAGACATCATGCATAAAGCACAGCTCTATCACAGAGAGTTCTTCAGACAGCAAAGTGAGCTTTACAACACAAAAAACCTCTTACTTATCAGCGCATACCCAGCACTTAGCACAAGCCATAGCCCATGCACGGGAGATTTATTGGAGAAAGCAGGTACATAGCTATAAATACTGTGTGTGCTCCAAGGAAACAAGTAGGGAAATGCATCCAAAGCTTGACCTGTATGACCTTAAAAGGATTTTTCTAAATGATGCCAAATTAATGGGTGGGGGTGTAAAAATGTGTAGTTGTCTATATTTAAACCTGCTAGAGTTATTGGGAAAAGACTGTAGGTCCCTGTTTGCCTAGAATACAATATATACATACATATATATAAAATATATTATATATTATATACATATAATGTATATAAACATTATATAATATAGAATATTCTGTATAGAATAGTCATTAGATATATTCTATATATATAAAGAAATATATATATATATATATATATATATATATATAGAGAGAGAGAGAGAGAGAGAGAGAGAGAGAGAGAGAGAGAGAGAGAGAGTAATCTAGGGTCTCAGGAAAGGCAGTTCAATGTGCCTATTTCCCTGAAACTCTGAGTATGCAAATGTAACACCTTTAAGCATTTTCTCTGCCTCATACACATTCTGTTCAACCACATTGGCAGCAGGTGGCTTTAGCAGTGTTTCTCAGGTCATTACTCTAAAGACTGTTCTGTTTTTACAACATCTACTTTTACCCTTATCACTTCAACTGTGCCTGTGTTCAGATGCTTCTGCTGAACTCCAGATTCCTGCTACCTATAGGACAGCAGAGCTTGCCTGATCTTGGCACCTAGAAGGCAGGGCAGAGGGCAAGTCTGCCTTATTCAAAAATGTGTATTTGACTGACAGGTCTTGTGATGTACTCACACATGTTTTTTGAACTCACTAAAACTAGTACTTTCATCTTCTTTGTATTGATTGCTTTCCCATCAAACTTAAAAGCTCATAGTAAACCAGGTAAAGAGTTTCCATAATGGGTCAGAAAAACAAAACCAAATAATCAAATAAAACTGAAAGCTACCTACTCCAAATCATTAAGTTGAGCTCAATATTTTGTTGTAAAAAAAGCAACAACATCAACAACAATGAAAGCAACAATTATTTTGTCCAAAGCAGGAGAGAAAAATGGGAACAGAAGAATTCAAAGATGGAACCTAGAGAAAGGAGTGGCTTTGTTGTAGACATGGAATTCTATTTGCAGCACATTCTCTGGTGCTTCAATCTGGATTGCTCACTGGTGATATTATGTGGTGTGATATCTGGAGCAGTGCATTGAGAAGAAGCTGCAGATGGACAAATGCATGTACTTTGTTAGGACATGAATATAAACAGCTACAAAAAGCCCCAGCAAATGCAGAATAGTGTGTCTCTCCAATGCTCCATGGGACCTCAAATATCTCATTTAACCATAGATAATTTACATTCTCCAATGGCCCCAGGGTAATATATTCTCACTGAACTAGCATTTATGTATCTTTAAAATCCATAAAGCAGATTATAACATAAAGGCCATCATTTCATATTAAAAAGAGTAGAAGAGAATTCCAAATGTCTTGCCATGAACTAATAAGATGAATGAAATTTGGAGTGGCATTAAGCTAAATTACATAGAGCTTAAAGCTCAGATATACGAGAAGTTAAATCTATTACTTTGGTTTCTATAGATCTCCAGTACTCATACCAAAATGAGAAGGTAAATCCTTGCCGTATTTGTTATAGTTTTTCCATTGTTCCTTCTTGTTCTTTTCTCAGGATCATGCAGTTGAATGGCAACAAATCTACTTTCTTTCAAAGTCAAAATGATTTAGCCTTTAGCCACACAAAAGCAAAATGAATTTTAGCAGATCAGTGAGGTCTATAGAGAGTTTTTCACAACTAAATACTTCTAAACATTTAAAGAAGAATTAATACCTATTTTTTTTTTTACAAATTCTCCTCGAAAAATACAAAAAGAAGATAAACTTCTCAATGCATTTTTAAAGACAATGTCATCCTAATACCACAACCAAAGATGTCACAAGAAGACAACTAGCCAAAAAGATTTTTTTAAAAATATGGCAAGAATATATTAAGCACAATGTTAGTAAACCCTAATCAGTAGCATATAAACCAAATTATATACTATGAGCAAGTGAGATTTATTCCTGGGATACAGTGTTGAATCAATATCCAGAGGTCAGTTCATTTAATATACTAATAAAATAAAAACAAAGTCATATGCTTATCTCTGTAGAGCAAAAGAAGCCCCCGATATTCTCTCATTATAAAAATATCTGACATACTAGATAGAAAGGAATGTCTTCAGTCTACTAAGGGACATCTACAACCCCACAGCTAGCATTATAGTTCATGATGAGAGATGGATGCTTCCTCCTCAGACCAAGAACAAGTCTGAGAAGTCTTATCTTGCCAATTAAAATCAACATTGTCCTGTTATAGTTAGGATAAACAAGCAAGAAAAAAAATAAAGTCATCCAGATTAAAAAGCAACACATAAACCTATCTCTATTTAGTGACAACATGATCTTGTACACAGAAACTCTAAAGGAACACACGTAAACACTATTATAATGTCCAAATAAATTTGGCAAATGTTTAAGATACAAGATCAGTATACCAAAATCAAATGCGTTACTGTATACTTACAATCAAAAATGAAATCAAGAAAATTTCATCTATCAATACTTTAAAATAATGAAATATTTAGGAAATATTTAACAAAAGACATGCAAAAACATACTCTAAATACTAAAACGTGTTTAAAGAAATCAAAGACTATCTGAATAATTGTAAAAAACAGTTTATATTCTTGGGTCGGAAGACTTAACATTGTTAAAATGGCAATACTCTCAAAAATTGACACAGATTCAATTATGTCCTCATTAGAATCCTAGATGACTTCTTTTTATAAGAATTGACAAGATGATTTTAAAATTGATATGGAATTGTGAGGGACCGAGAATAACCAAAACAATTTTGCAAGAAGAACAAAATAGGACTCGAACTTCCTTAGTTAAGTTTACTATGAAGCAGGGGTAATCAAGTCAGCAGAATACTGGTCTGAGAAGAGACGTACACATAAATGGAATAGAACCAACCTATTCCAGAAATAAACCCACATATCTATGGTCTATCAGTTTTGGATATGGTACCAAGATCTTTCAATAGGTAAAGAAATATTTTGAGCAAATGTTGCTAAGAAAACAGTATAGCTACCTGCAAAACAATGAAGTTGAACCTTCAACTCCAATCATGTATAAAAATGTTACTGAAAATAAAACACACATATAAATATTACAGACAAACACATACAATGTTTACAAGAAAGCATGGGGGGAAATCTGCATCACTTTGAGCTTGGCAGAGGAATCTTTTATATAACACCAAAATCAGGGGGAACAACAACAACAAAAAGATGATTGTATTTAGTCTAAATTAAAATCTGTTGTGATTGAAATAATCCTATCAAGAAAATGAGTGAAAAGACAACCCACAGAATGGGAGAAAATATTTGCAAAATATTTAAAAATTATATATCTGATAAGACACATGTATCCAGAGTAGTTAAAGAATTCTTGTTATAGTGATAGTTGTACATATCTGTGAATATCCAAATAGCAATGGAATTGCACAATTTAAATAGGATTATTGTATAATATGTGAATTATATCTCAATTAAATTTTTAAAAGTGAAGAAAAATAAATAGTAATTTATACGGGAACTGGCTAACAAAATGATGTAGAGATTGATAGAACTAAAGAAAATTTGATAAAAAATAAGAATTTTATGGAAGAAGAAGGTAACAATGAGTCCCACTATTATATGTAATAAGGGATATGCCAGTCTTGCCTACTGTAGCCCCAGTTTGGAGAGGTATTGCTCTAGGGTGTTTCCCTTGGTTGTATAAGGAAGAGGTAAAGAATTGCTCTCTTGCTTGTCACTAAACCTTGTCCTAATCTATTCCTTTTCTTCACTCTTGTCCCTCAGATCAGTTTTTCACTATTACATATAGTGGGACTCACTGTTACATTCTTTTTAAAGAAAAATAATTTCTTAAGACTGTATCAATGAGCCCCATTATTATATATAATTATAAGGTACAATAAAATACGGGAAAAATCCATAATAATTATTTCTTTGGGTAGCTTTAAATTATATTCCCCACACTTTTCAAACGTAGCTAACTTTTAAGATTACATACCCAAATCTGTTTGGTTTTCATTCTGGTTCTCTTTCAATTCCATATGAATTTTAAACCATATTGCCAATTCCTGTAGAATTCTTTCCCAAACCATCAATTTGGTCTTGTTATGCCTCAGTTTTATTTTAAACTTAATATGAAGCAATAGCATTATGTACTAAAGTACATTGCAAAAAAAAAAATTAAACTGAATATAATTTGAATGTCTAAGTTAGGGGAATGTATAATTAAAGTGGTACACTAACATTATTGAAACATATGGTAATATAAAAACTATTATTACTATTATGATTCTCAAAACACAGGATTATTCTAATATATTGGTAAAAAGTAGAAGACAAAATTGTACATATTTTATCCTTACTATATCAGGTGGGTAAAATATTTAATAAGTATAATAGCTACCAATAGTTGTGTTAGTTCTGTATTTGAGGATGTAATAGAAGCTTTAGAGATGTTATAAAGCTAATCACTAAGACATTAAATATCATAGATTTTAAGCCAGGCATGGTGGTGCATGCCTGCAATCCCAGAAGCTTGGGAGGCTGACGTAGGAGGAACATAATTTCAAGGCCAGCCTCAGCAACTTAGTGAAGCCCTAAGCAAATTACCAAGACCCTGTCTAAAAAATAAAAATAAATAAATAATAAAAAGGGGTGGGAATGTTGCTCCATGGTTAAGCACCCCTGGGTTCAATCCCTGGTTTAAAAAAAAAGCCATTAATTTTAAGATGTATGATCAAATTAACAATAACTCTTGGAAAGAAGGGAAGGAGAAAATGAAGCAACACATGCTAAATTCATGCAAATCAATCACAAAATTCCTTTTGATTTTAGATTTATAATTTCTAATCAAAATATCAAAAACTGCATTTTCCTAAGTTAATTGGGTCAGCCTTTTTTTTCCCCAAACTTTTCATGAGGTTAAGTTAGACAGTTGTTATGAAAGGACATTTGTTATGTCCTTTCAAAATTCATAAGTTGAACCCTTAACCTTGAATATGTATGTATTTGAGATACAGCTCTTGGTAGATAATTAAGGTTAAATGAATCTGGTTCTAACAATAGAACTCATTGCCTTATAGGACAAGGGATATAGATCCTTCCTCTTCCTCTGACTCTACCTTTCCTCTCTCCTACACCACCCCCCACTACTGAGTTAAGGCTATGTTTGAAGACATGTTGCAAAGGCAGCTATCTATAAACCAGGAAAAGAGACCTTACCAGAAATCAAATTGACTGGCACCTTGATTTTGAGCTTTGTAACCTCTAGAATTTGTGAGACATTTCTTTTAAGTCACATGATCTGTTGTATTTTTTATGGTAGCCCATGGCTAACATAATTTGTACTTAGAGTTGTAATTTTGCAGGGGAGAAGGGTCTTCACTCAGTCTTAGGACCTTTTGACATCCTTGATGATTGTTCTTGTTAAATAGGCATCACTCCTTGTTAGATATGAGGCAGTGAATTTTATCAACTGCATAGTCACATATCCATCCATCAATCCATCATGGGGTACCATACAGAACCACTCTCCTAAGCATATGTTGACAATCTAATCCTTAATGTATTCAGAGGGATGTGTGGGAGATGATTATCTTGGAGAGTGAATAAAATTAGTGCCCTTTTAAGAAAGACACCAGAAAGATGATCCCCCTTCTCATCTTGTCTTGCTCTGTCATGTGAGGATACAACACATTATATGTGGACCAGAAAAGTAGCTTTCACTAACAACTAAAACAGCTGGCACTTTGATGTTGGACTTCCTAACCTCCAGAACTGGAATAAATACCTTTCTGTTGTTTGCACCACTTTGGCTATGATATTTTTATTATAGCAGCCAGAACTGATGAAGCCATACATCAGTTGGACAATGTATATAATAGAACTCTAACTACTCTGCTGATTGAAATTTCTACCTTCTAGTATTTTTTCAGGGGAGGTGTGAGTCTACATTTAAGCCAAACAAAAACATCACCTTGTTCTTTGATTTTTGTTTGCCCTATTTTTTGATAAGCTTGAGTTCAGGACCCCCAAAAGACCATAAGAGACCAAGATCGATGTAAGTAGCAAAGAGGCATTTATTGCAAGCTAGCTCCATCCTCCGCATGCACACAGCAACTGGTGACGCTGAGAGGCCCTGAGCTCAGGGTTTGCAGCAGTTTTATACACTCTTAGGGGAAGGGAGGGACTTTACATACATCATAGTATATCTCAGCAAATCATCACACACCGCAGGAAAATTATAAAACAACTCTAAAACATGATTAGCATATTCACTGGTGGGAACAAGTGGGTAAGAGTGATTAGTTAGTACAACAGGGGGATTCATTTGAACTGATTGGTTTAAGCCGCTTGGGGAGTACAGAGTACATGTTGAACTACATAGTTTCCCAACATGTTATCAACCACCATAAACTATTGGGAGGGTCATCTGGTATCCCAGGCATTTTCACTGTCTCATGCTGATTGGTGGCTGCTAGGAGGTTGCTATGGGTCCTCACCTAGCCTGACTGAGTCAGGGACACCTGGCGCCACAGATCTCTCCTGTTATTTGCAGACAAACAACTCAGCAGGGTGGGTATGTGCCTAGGAGTGCTCTGTGGGTTTTTCCAAGGACAAGGGCCACACCCTTTTCCTTAGACAGGCTTTGCTCTGAGGTAGAGGCTAGTTCTCAAAAATGGAGTCACATCAGTTTCTCAATTTTCATTGGCTTTTCTCTTCCTTTTTCCTTCAATTGAATAAATAAAATTAAATACACACAAAAAAACATACTACAGACACGCATTCACACATATTCAACTTGTTGACTAAAATTCTGTGTTACATGATGTACTAGTGATTGCACTAGGCATTTTTGACATACCACATTTTACCTTCAGATAACATTTCATTAGGTCATTGATAATGATAGTGAGACGGGGGATGAAAAGGACAATCAGTGTAAATAATAAATAATTGGGTCCTATGGGGAAGATGGGGACAGGTTAGAAAGGAATTCAAATTCTAATACCTCCAGAGCTGTCCCTCTTCTCCTCCACCTGTTGCTGTGGTAACCTGCACCCAGGGACTTTCCTTCCTTGCAAGGGGCTGTTAATGAATGTCACCTGAGCTGTTCTCTTTCTATCCTGTCCAGGATCACTCCACCTTTGATTCCCCTTTTTGGGTCACTTATCATGTAGGCAGGATGTAGGGTGGAGGGGTGCATGAGAACCAAGGAATTTTAAAATGTATGAGAGCAGCAGGACAACCCCAGTTCTTTGGATACCAGCTCTGGATCCCCTTCTCTGTAGAGAAGTCTATCTCTGTTCTATCCTTTAAATAAAACTTGCTTTCTATGCTTGCCTCAGCGTTTCTTGTGTGCTCAATATTCACATCCTGGGAATTGGAAGTTGGCCCTGTTTGATTCTCCTCATCACCAGTGGCATCAATAGGACCTGCTGTATTTGGATGCTATTTCAGTGTGACTCCAAAATCTTTGTTTATTGGAAACTTGGTCTCCAGAGTGGGAAAGTTGAGCAGGTTGGAACCTTTAAAATTGGGGGCTTCGTAGAAGTGAGGTGCTGTTCTCTTTAGGGTCAATGTAGATCTTTGGAGAACACAGTGAGTTCCTGTCAGAGTGGATTTTCATGAAAAGAGCTCTATCTCTGCTCTCTCTGACTTCCTATCATGTCATGTGATGTGTTCTTATCATTGTGACTCCATCTGCCATAAGAGAACTTCACTAGAATGAGCACAAGCCAATGCTATATTTACATGGTCTCAAAGCTCTCTTAAAAAAAGTCCCCAGCTTCAGGTATTTTGTTATAGAAATGAAAAAACGATTAATACAGTACCTTACAAATTATGACTCCACTTCACTTTCTCTCGACATTTTCTACTTCAGGGCATGCATTTTATTTCTACACATGTTATAAACCTAATAAGACATCAACATTGTTTTCTGTTTAAAGAGTCAACAGTAATTAAATGAAGCTTGAAACATGCAAAAATTTCCTCCTTTTCTAACTACACATTTCTCCTTTCTCAGGCTCTTTATTCCTTCCTGCAAACTGGGACTTCTGATACCACAGCCCTTAATAATAAAGCTCTGCAATTATTCACGACAGATTATCTCAAGTTATTCTCAAAATATCTTTATTTTCCCTTCACTTTTTAAGTGTACTTTCATTGTCTATAGAATTCTAGGTTATAATTTTTTCTAATTTTTTTTTTTTAGTATTAGAGATTGAACTCAGGGGTGCTTAACCACTGAGCCACAAACCCAGCCTGTTTTCTTTTTTTATTTTGAAACAGGATTTCACTAAGTTTCTTAAGGTCTCTCTAAATTGCTGAGGCTTCCTTTGAACACGTAATCCTCCTGCCTCAGCCTCCCTAGTTGCTAGGATTCCAGGTGTGCACCACTGCAACTACCATGATATTATTTTTATTTACTTTCATCACTTTGATTTCTGTTCTACGTTTTTTCCTTTGAGGAGAAGTCAGCTGTCATTCTTACCATTGCTTTTCTGATTGAAATGTGTCCTTTTTCACTGATTTAAAATTTTCTCTTTCTCTTTAATTTCTGGCATGCTACAGATCATATGACTAGATTTCTTTATCTTTGTGTTTGTCCTGAACGATATTTGCCAAGGTTTTGCTTTATTTTTATTGATGCGTTATAACTATACCTACATGGGATTTATTTGCCCATATTTGTTAATGCAAGTTGCATCACTTGATTTATCTCATTCTTCATGCCAAGGTTTGTTGTTGTTGTTGTTTGGTTGGTTTGTTTTCCTATACAGTAATATATTTCATCAGGTTTTAAAAACATTAGCTGCTATCTTTTCAGGTATTTCTTTGGATCCATTTCCCTTGGCTCTAATTTGGGAACCTTACTTTGACATTTTCTAAAACTCTTCTATGGATCTTGAAAGCGTTTTCTCTTTGTGTTTCAATCTGGCCTTTTTCTGTGAACCTGTCTTAAAGTTCAGAGCTCGCTATGGACAGACTTTAAGGTGGCTTCCATGAGTTCCTCTTCGTGGAATTTCCACCTTCCTGTAACCCTTTTTCTTGAGCCCGTGCGTGTGGTTGGAACCTATGCCTTGCTTCTCTCCCCTGTGAATATGATACGTGAGAGTTGTCTCCATCGTGTTTGGGTCCCTCTCTCTCTCCATTGATCTCCTTCTGCCACCTCCTTCATCCATTGCTGGTTGCAGACTTTGAAGAAGAAATATGTCATGAACCCTACACTTGTGAGGACATTAACTGTTCAAAACCCGAGGAATCTTGGAGGCAGATCTTTTTCTTAGAGGAGCCAGTGAGAGCAGCTGTGTGAGTCCCTAACCTGAAGAACCATCTAACCCACACTCCAATTCCTGCCTCAAGGAACACAGGAGCTAATAAACACACCTTGCTTGAAGCAGCTATCCTGGTGACAAGTGTACAGAGCAGTAGAAAACTAATACAATGTCACTTTCCTCTATTTGATCAACATGGTGCTCAATTCCTCAAATGAGTCCTTTTTTCCTGACATCTTCTGTTTTGACTTTTAACTTTCTCCTTTTCTATTCCATCTGAAATTTTTCCATCTGTTCCTGCATGGGATCTACCATTTCCTGGATCTTTTAGTTTGTCACTTTTCATCTGAAATAATCTGTGATAATTCTGATATCTGGCTATTTATATGTCTACTTTTATCGTCTATACTCTCTTGACTTTGAATAGAGTTTCCCTGTTTTGTTGTCTGATATGCATTTTTATTGCATGTAAGACAGTATGTATACAGTAGAGACCAAAATATTTATAATTTAACTGCATTGAGGTGTAGGGCCTACCTTGGTCCCTTTTCCTTTGAGATGACTATTGTGGAGACTGAGTCTAATCTGTAAAATGTGTGAGGAATTTGTGGTAGTTTTGGTTAGATTCAGTTCACTAGTGGCTAAAATATTCTGAAGACAGGCTCAGTGCATCTAATTCAACAGGGTGTCTGATGAGCAATGGCACGGCTCTGGGTACCTGTATATACTCTTCTTCATAGATACCCGTCTTCTGAGACCTGGAAGTCATCCTGTTGGAACACTACAGAGCTCTCTCTCTCTCTCTCTCTCTCTCTCTCTCTCTCTCTCTCTCTCTCTCTCTCTCTCTCTCTCATTTGGAGGCAGGTATCAGGGATTAAACTCAGGGGCACTTCACCACTAAGCCACATCCCCAGCCCTCTTTTGTATTTTATTTAGAGCCAGGGTCTCACTGAGTTGCTCAGCATCTCTATTTTGCTGAGGCTGGCTTTGAACTCACAATCCCCCTGCCTCAGCCTCCTGAGCTACTGGGATTACAGGCCTGAGCCACAGAGCCCGCCTCTTTGTTTCTTTATTCCCCATCATTAACTTTCACTTTCTACACCTGCTGATGTCTTTCTGGTCTTTTGCTCAGACACTGAAGTTACCTGGTTACTATTATTGGCAAAGAATCAGTGTCCTTTTGAAGGACTACGCATGTTCTACTACTACCCCTAACATCCTGATGCCCCGAGCCTTCCTTCTTGATGAAGGATTCTGGTGCCTCAGTTCTCTCCTTCTGTCTCCTCCATACTTTGTGTGGCACCTTGATAAATTCAGTGAAGGAACAGGAGGGAGTCAGCGAGTGTTTTCATGCTTACCCCTCCTCTGAGGTTCCTAAGTGGCCTTCAAAACTGTGACAAAACTGTGGCATTTTTCTTCCAACTGCTCTCCACAGCACTTCCCACCAATGTACTCGAATGAAAACACGAGTGAATCCCTACTTTCCTGGGAAGTTTTCATCATTTTATGCATAAACCTTAACTTTTTGATTTTTCTAATGTTGTTTTGTATCATGACCAAGTTGACACCATGATTAGAGTAGGAAAAAATGCACTTTTAACTTTTCAAAGTTTTTAATCGGAAGTATTGAGGCAATGCAGGAATTAGAAACTCTATGTGTCTATTGCCAAAATTGTCTCTTTACAGTACCCTAAAATGCCCTCTACATTTCCCAAACTCTTACTTTCAAAAATCAAGCAAGAGTGAAGGAACAGAGGTTACATTACCTGTACTATTTTGAGATAGTGATGTAGGATAAAAAGAGAGATACACTGAATTTTAAAGGAAATGCCCTCAAGCCATTGAGATGCACAGTTGTAAATCCTGAGCAACATGCCCTTGGCCCATGCCCTTGTAAAATGAGGGGACACACAAGCACAGGGAACACCGGTGGGAAATTGTGCTTTTCTGCTTGGCTCCACCTCCAATTTGGCCCCCAATACAAAATCCTTCTACAAATATTCAATTCCCCACACAAGTCAGGGCTGCTACTACTCTCAATAGTCCTCATGCTATTATTTTTTTTTTGTATTTAGAGTTTTTGTATTTAGAGTTTTTTGTATTTAGAGTTTTATTCCTAAATAAACCTTTGCCTATGACTTGTTTGGCTGCTCCTGCAGACATTTTTTCTGTAACATATGCCAAGAACCCCACCTGAGTTGAATTCTCCTTCTCCTCTGGGAACTCCTTGGACCCTTCCCCAGAGTCATCTATCTGTTCATTGTGACAATTTGATACATTACTTAGCAATGTATTTTTTTATTGTACTAACTGAATACTGTCTTAGATGTTTTGGTGAGTAGCCTAGAATTCTTTGAAATTTATCTTTTAAGTATTGTTCATCAGCAAATAGAATTTCAGCATATAAAATGAGAAAGAGATGGGGAAAAAAAGAAGAAGAAAAACAAGTTTGATATCATAATGCACCAAAGTCAAGAACACTGATACCATTTTAGGAACCAGCAACATTTAATGAGTGAAACAAACAGCAGGGTGTTAGATAAATGAAGGCAGACAAGCGGGAAAAAAGACTTGATCAAAGAATAAAATATAGGACCATGATCAAAGAAAATAACCTTGTAAAGAAAACAATAGTTGATTTGCTACCGTGACACCAGAAGGTAAGGAATTTATTCAAAAAATTGAGTCAAGTTGTAGAACCAGATCTATATTTTATGAATATGTATCTTCCAGTAAATATTCTTTGTTATTTCACACAAATTGAAAATGGAGTGTCCAATAAATAACACTCTTTTCACTTCTTATGTAAAGCGATGCCCTTAAAGAAACAAAAAAGATAGTTGGCTTGTTTTTATTTACACTTATAAATAATATAGACAGAAGCTACATTTCAAGATAGAAGAAAATTCAAAGGAATACTTGTGATGTCGGCTTTATATAATTGCACTAAGTAGTCTTAATGATTTCAAAACTCTTAAATTACCCCCAAATTACCCAATTTGAGAAATGTACTGAAAATCGGTATTTCTCCTAAGAGGGTTTTACAGATCTGGCTAATGGATCTTATTGAAAATGTCTGATTTATGTCATGGCAATTTGGGGAGAGGGGCACTTTTAGAAATCATTATACATTTTTATTGGTGCCAAATTCTATACCCAGTTTAACTTTGGTAACCTCTCTACTTATTTCTATTCTATTGCTTCTAAAGTAATTTGTATGGATTTAGCATTAATACTGACTTTGGGGGAAACTAAAAAACATTAGTATATGATGTCATTCAACTGTTCATTAAATAGCAAAATGGTGTATCCTGAAAAATGAGAAAGATGGTTAGACATCTTTCTTTATAAAATGGTGTTTGTGCATTTGGCTGATTCATAGTAGATGTTTGTACCTAATCTTAGTGCTTTCTCATTATACAAAACTAACAGTTAAAGTGCAAAAGCAATTTAGAAATTAGTTTAACGGGCTTAATTATGCAAGTTAGATTTTCTTGTTTGGGTTTCAGACTTTAATTCTGCATTGTCATAGCTCCCTACTTAACGGCATTTTGTTTTGACCTGTATTGCTAGCACTGAATCCATACCCTGCATCTACCAGACAATCTGAAAATATTTCTGAAATAAATGCATAGAGTTTTTTTTTTTTGACTGGATAATCATATTTTTCACCAATGTATACATGCAATGTGTGCTTTCTCTTTCCACATATACACATATGTGGTGTATAAAGGGAATCATAGTTCATTCTGCAGAGATGTGATCCCAGAAATGCATTGTTAGGTAATTATGTCATTGCATGGACACTGTAAAGTATACTTATTCAAATCTAGATAGTGTAGACTACTACATACCTGGGCTATAGGTATAACCTGATGCTTCCATACTACAAACCTGTACAGCTACAGCATGCTACTCTACTGAATACTGTAGGGAACCAGTAAAGCAGTGGTACTTGTGTATATAAATATGGAAAAGTTGCTGCAAAAAATGTTATAAAAGATATAAAATTGTTACATCAGCATCTCCACATATACATGACCAACTCATTGCACAACATTAGGTGGCTGTGAATCATGAGGCCTTTAGGAATTTTTCATCCCCATTGGTATCTAGTGGGAACATAATCATATAAGTAAAAGCATCATTATGTGACCCACGGTTGTGTGCACTGTAGAATTAATATAAGATATATAACTATATAGATATATAATAATTAATCATTAGTTTTATGATTAAAACACTATTCTTAAGTCTTTAATTTTATTAGTTCATTAACTTCAACCATATTCCCTTGCTTTGTTTTATTTCTATATCCTTCTCTCTCTCTCTCTCTCTCTGTCTCTCTGTCTTTCTCTTTTAAGGTATCTGAGACAAAGGTGTTAAATAAACTGCCCAAAAGTTGTACTGTTGCTAACGAGAATGATGAGATTCAGACAGATTATTTCATACAAATCTACTTCTCTAAACATTCCAACAAAATGAGATATTTATATTTAAAGACAATATTATTGTTATTTCTGAATTATTAGGTAGTTGTCCTATTTATTTCATTTTATCACACAAATGCTACCATATTCACAAATAAGCATGAGATATATGCATAGCTAATAAAGACCTAGACTTTGTGGGAGTGCGTAGGAACTTTCATAAGTGGATGTGGGCATGTCTTGTTCTTCTTGCTCAGAAACTAGCAGGGGCTAATTCCGGGTTTAAGTGGGACTAGGGAAAGAAAAAAAAGGAGATCGTGGGAGAAAGAAGGAAGGACAGAGGAAGAGATAGGGTCTGTGAGAAAGGGTGTATTTTTCCAAACTGAAGAGATTGATAGCCAGGAATTGTCATTTCTAGTTCTTTACAATCCCAGTATGTTTGTGACAATGAAATGCAAAAATCTATGCAGAGACATTCTTTGTTACAGACAACATTTACAATCTGTTTATTCTTTTGCAATTGTCCAAATGATCTGTCCTGAAATAACTGATATTGCATTCTTATTGTTATCATTTAAATAAGAGAATTGATACAGATAAATGGATGGAGAGGCCGCATACCTCTGGGCTGGAGCCAGGACTTTCTACCTGGTCTTCTGCTTTCAAAATCTATAACCTTCACTGTGGTATATATTTAAACTCACTTAAACCCATGACTTAATAATAAATAATTAACTACTGGTTCTTAAATATCTAGCTTTTCACCAAACTTGGGTCTAATGTCTGAAAAACTTTTCAATAAAACTTGAAATCTCTAACCTTTTCTATATTCACTGGACATATCTGAGTTTCATAAACCAATGTGGTTAATCTCTCTATGAAAATCCCTTATGATGTGTTGTCAGAATTTCTTCCCACTTATAGTATCAGTTCAAACAGCTTTTCAGAGATAACTGTAATTCTGAGAAAAGCTTAAGTCCTTTATGGCTAATCCTGCACGTGGTACCACCATTCAGTTTATTTTTAGCATCTTTCTGTTCAAGTGACTGTCTCACTCTGACATCTACAGTGGCTTCCAGCTGCATCTGTCCTCCCAAAGGGACCCTGAGGGGAAATCAGGAATGAGTACAGGGCTTGAATGAGTTTTTTTTTCAAAGTCTTCCTCCAAATGAAGCTCCCACATTACATTTTTGGGGAACTCTTGACTTTAGTCTAGTGATAAGCATTGACATTTGGAGGTAATAAAACCTCCGTGGTAAGTCATTTCTTATTTTTGGTAGAGCTGCACAATCTCAAATATTCATGCAGTAAATTATTTTATGTGCAATTTCCATTTTCAGGGAAAGGCAGTTTGAACTGAAATTTAACATTTGCTGCATCAGCCACGCTGGTGTTGTGTATGCACACAAGCATCGATTCAATTATACATTTTTATCATTTCATTCAGAAATCATAAATTTAGCTCTTGTTATATATGAGATGTTGGATTCTAGGAATGTATGATGTGAAAAGTAGCCTTTAGTTTTTCATCTTCTATGGTCTTGGAGAGGGAATTCTGTGAGCAATTGAAAGTGCCTTATTTTTCACAAAACCACTTCTGTTCAATTTTTCAATTTTTAAAAATTTATTGCCTAATTTCTTGGGATTTTCCCACTTCATTTTCACCACGGAGTCTCAAATATTCTACAGTCTAAGGAAATAAGAAAATGAAGGAAATAAAGAGAGAGGAGACGCTGCTCAACAATAGCACAGTTTTAAAACCTGTGGGGGGGGGGCCCAGTGGGGACTGAGTCCTATCTTCCACTTCCAGGCTGGGGTAGATATAGCAGAATGAAGGAGGGGGGAATTAGGCCACTGCTAGGGGCTTGTCAGGGAAGGGTCCTTGTGGTGTCACCTTTATAAGAAACTAGGTGTTTTCAGGATGTCAGTCTCAGATTATAATTTCTTTCCTTATGATGATGGGGTGTTTGGGGTTTCTTTGCATGATGATGGAGTATTGTCTGGTGTTTAGGTCAGACTATGACCTTGAGGTGACTCTGGGTCTAAGATGGAACATATATTTTCAAAATGGCATTGCCTGTGTCAAAGTTAAACCTAACATGAAGTATTTTCTCAAATGTTCATTAATTTCAGGTTTCATACCAGAAACCATGTGGCATTATTTTGATCATTGTGATTGCAAATGTTATTATGTAATATTTCTTAACTGGTGTTTTTGGTAACACTATTATTAATTCTGCTATTGGGCTTTCTGGTTATTTTTCTCCTTTTTTTTGTTTTGAAGCTGCTGGGTTGATCAGATTTTAAAAAGACATATATAATTCATAATTAGTGAAAATTTTACTCTCTACTTCGAAAATTATTTCTTTTCTGATTTTATTTAAGATTACATCTAGAATGCAGTTTAATAACCAAGATGGTATAATCCATTTTCATCTTGATGCTTAAGCTTAGTGTGATTGCTTCCAATCTAATATTTTACTATATTAATAATGCTTATGTTTTCAGCATCTCTTCTTCTAACATCCGTTTTTTATTATGTTAAGGAAAGTTAATATTACTTGATTAATAGCTTCCTGTAGGTATGGATTTTGAATTTAAAAATATTCTTTGAGTGCCAAAAACAGAAAAGAAGCCTTTTTAACAAATGGTGCTAGGAAAACTGGTTATCTACATGAAGAAGAATGAGACTAGCCACTTATCTCTTACCCTCCACAAAAGTCACCTCAAAATGAATCAAAGATCTACATTAGAACAGAATCTCTGCAACTCCTAGAAGTAAACATAGGGTCAGCACTCTAACATACAGGGACCAGGGAGGAAGGAGGGGAATTTCAATGCGAAAGAGAGGACAGGGGAGGAAGTGCGAGAGAGTGATAATTGCCAAATTATATTTTTTATATTGTGTGCCTGTACAAATATGTAGCAACAATACCATCATTCTGAACAGTTTTATTTATTTATCTATTTAAGGTTTTTGGAGGATTGAACCCAGGGATATTCAACTACTGAGCCCCATCCCCAATTTTTAAAATTTATTTATTTATTTTGAGTCAGGATCTCACTAAGTTGCTAGGGCCTCGCTAAGTTGCTGAGTCTGGCCTTGAACTTACATCCTTCTGTCTCAGCCTCCCAAATTGCTGGATTACAAGTGTCATCCACCATGCCTGGCTCATTATGTACAATTTTAATGCACAAATTAAAAAAAATATGGAAAATATCTGTATTTCTTCAAATGATTTATTATTATTGATTCATTCTTAGGAAGGATTATAATAATTAGTTTTCTAATGTTAAGTTACTCCTAAATGTATGTAGGTCAGGTAAAGGCTCAAACTGGGTAGAAAGGAAGGGTTTAACAACTAGACTATCCACTGTGGTCAGGATCAGGAAAGAGACAAGAGGTCGCCTTGTACCATGGACTAGTAAAGTTTGTTATCCCATGGTGGAAGGGCAAGGGGAAAGGGAAGAAGATGGCAACCCAGAAGACTGCTTAACAAGGTGTGTGACCCCTATGAGAAAGATGCAGCCAACCAACAGTCACTTTGCAGGAAGGGAATCCATGGAAGAAATTCCCACCCTCTGTTTCTCCCCATGTGACCTCAAGTCAGAGAGCAGGGAAGTCTATTGATTGTGTTTTTGAGGGTCTGACTTCCAGGGCTCACAATGAGATAGAGCAAGAATTAGAATGAGGATACAAAAGACATATCTCCCTTTTTCTAAACAGAGTTTTAGTAAACTGGTATACTCCAGGTCTTGCACTATGAATGATCATTTCAATATGTAAAAAGTATTCAAAACAATGGAATTGAAACTTCATTAAGAATCATAAATCTGGCTTGGTGGTGGACGCTTGTCACCCAATGGCTCAGGAGCCTGAAGCAGGAGGATTACAAATTCAAAGCCAGTGTCAGCAACAGCGAGGCACTAAGCAACTCAGTGAGAACCTGTCTCTAAAGAAAATACAAAATAGGGCTGAGGATGGGGCTCAAGGGTTGAGTGCCCCTGAGTTTAATCCCCAGTACCAAACAACAACAACAACAAAAGTTAGGGGGAGTAACTGAACTTAATAAAGGTATAAATGTGGCTTGAGCTTGGTGTGCAAGGGAAGACTGATTTAGGATGAGGATAGAGAAGAAATCAGTAGGCATTGAGTAGGCATCATTTAGATGTTAGGTTTATTTTAAGTACAATGGCCATTACAGGGTTTTATGTAAAGAAGCATTATAATGATATCATCTGAATAATTTATTCCTTAAAAATTATAGATAAAAATCCTGTGCCAGATGATTATTATAGGTAACATGTATGTAGGTAAGCAGGGGACTGAACCTAGGGCCCTATGCAGGCTAAGCACATTCTCTACCACCCAACTACTCCCCATCCTCTTTTCCCAGAGGATATGGTGAGTGTGTATGGTTAGTAGTTGGGGATAGTTTCTTAACTATGTTTTTGTTTTCTTATTTCAAGATATCATCTTTCCAGTTTATAGTTTTCTAAATGAGGAATGCAAATTATTTTTAAATACATATATTTTTAGTTGTAGGTGGACACCATACCTTTATTTTATTTTTATGTGGTGCTGAGGATCAAACCAGTGCCTCACACAGGCCAGGCAAACACTCTACTACTGAGCCACAGCCACAGCCCCATGAGGAATGAATTTGAGATGCAATTTTTAACTCTGAACAAGAATATAGTGTGTTGAGATAGTTTTGAAATGCCTTCTGTATTTGTATTTTGGCAACTTATTTTTGTATATTTATACTTATTTTCTTGACATATTTACTAGAAAATGTTCTACCTTATTGATGGTTAATTTCCTGAGGAGCAACAATGTTATTATATCCAATCCGTGTGTTTATTTTCTACTGCTTTATGTTTGTAGTTGTAATGAGTCGTCACTTTCCTGTGCTTTGTTCCATTTATAAAAGGGTATTGCCTTTACTGTGTTTTGAGCGTAACTCATAAATATCTAATTTATTATTATTTTAGCCTAGTAACCATATCTTTTAAATATACGAATTTGTTATGAGCACCTTATTGATAGGCATTTCTTATTTTTGGCATGCAGTTACAAAAAATTAACACTTGTTAGCCATATGGAATAGAAATTCTAGGTTTCTATAGACCTATGATATATGATTACAAGAGTAGATTTTTACTTTTTTAAAGTTTTTATTCCTATCTTTCATCTAAATATATTTAATTCAATGAAATATTTTTTCAAATATAATTTCACATTTTAAAAATAATGATTTTTTCTCTATGACTTCATATAAAATCACTTGGAATATATTTCAAAAATTTGCAAATCAGATTGTGACGTTTAATATGAATACCTCCTGATTTAATTTAGTTTGCTTTTCATCCTGAATTGAATTGGCTATTTTCAAAAACCAGTTGACTATATACATGTTGGTCTATTCTGGACTCTTTTTATATGCCTATTTTCACACTGATAATTCATTGTCTTATCTATTGTATTTTTATTATAAGGCTTGGTACCAGCTAGTATAAGCTATCCAGATTGTGTTTTCTTTTCAAGAATGTATAAGCTATTCTTAATTCTTAAATATATTCACATATGTTGTAGAATAATTTCTTTAATTTCTATAAAACACATGCTGGTATTTTGTCTGGAATTCTGAATCCATAGATGAATTTGTGAGGAATTATCACATTAAAAATATTAAAACTCTTGTCCATTAACATAGTATATGTCTCCATTTACTTAATGTTCTTCATTTTTATGTTATATTTCATGTGTGTTTTATTTTTCCTCATGGAAAAACCTTATACAACTCTGGTTAAGCTCATTGATTAGTTTTTCATAATTTTAAGTTAATTTGTTGTTGACGTCAGCCCAAATTATTATCACCAAAAAATTGATGAGGCTTATGGGTATGAGTATAGAGGTTATCATCTAATTATCTATAAATACATCCAATGTTTTTTTTAATTCTACTAAGCAATTAATTTGTCCAGTGAAATATAAACCCCAGAGCAACTTTTAATGGAATCCAGAGTGACCAATTGTTGAGAAATCAAGATTAGGTCCTTTCCTAATAGAGTAACTAAGAACAGAGTAGGGTCGAAGAGCATGAGAAGAAGATTAACATTAAACAGGGATGAGAGGTGGGAGGGAAAGGGAGAGAGAAGGGAAATTGCATGGAAATGGAAGGAGACCCTCAGAGTTATACAAAAGTACATACAAGAGGAAGTGAGGGGAAAGGGAAAAATAATACAAGGGGGACAAATCAATGCCAGTAGAGGGGGCAGAGAGAGAAAAGGGGAGGGGAGGGGAGGGGAGGGGGGATAGTAGAGGATAGGAAAGGCAGCAGAACACAACAGACACTAGTATGGCAATATGTAAATCAATGGATGTGTAACTGATGTAATTCTGCAATCTGTATATGGGGTAAAAATGGGAGCTCATAACCCACTTGAATCAAAGTGTGAAATATGATATATCAAGAACTATGTAATGTTTTGAACAGCCAACAATAAAAAATTAAAAAAAAAAGAGTCAGATTTGGGGATCAAGTACAGTTCATGTCTACAAGCTTAGGGGTACTATAAGATGTCCAAAAAAAGCATGATAGCATAGTGGTCATGAAGACAAAGACTCATAACTTGAGTTTTCAAAATCTTTCATAAAAGACTGCATGGAATTTTAAATTGTGTTTTTAAGTGCACTATTCCATTCAAAAGAAGCATTTTGAAAATAAGATAATAAAAATGAGTCTTCTAGTTTTCTTTCCAAAGTGCCCTATGAGCCCCTTCAATTTGTGAATTCAAGTGCTTTTCTTCTTGTGCAATATTTTCTTTAAATTTTATTGCAGTTCGATTGTTTTGCTTTTCTTTTTCAGAGACAACAATGACACACATATTGAGCCTACATTTTATGTTGTCCATTCCCAATATATTCTCTGTGAACTTTTGTACTATTTTGTTTCATTCATTTTTCTCTCATTTGCTGTTTTCAACCTTTCTTCCATTTTCCTTATTAAATTTTTATGAGTCTCTCCATCGCATAATTTGGAAAGTACCAGTCACTCCATAATTTAGATTTTGCTGCTGGTTTAACTTTGTTTTCCTTCCATTGTGTCTGAGTTCAACCAATTCTTCATTTTGCTCTGCCTTTTAAAAATCCATTAATATTCCAGAACAGTTTCTTTTTTAAATACAAGTATGGTCAAATATTTGCTTTTGTGGCAATTCTGTTTGGAGTGTTTACTTACAGCTTTTTTTTTTTTTTTTGGCTTAAGAGGTATTTTTTTTAATATATATATTTTTATTTTCTATTTCCTGGAGGAATTTTTCTCAGTTGATCTCTTTGGATTTCTCTTTTCCTTTTTATGTTTAATTTTGACAATCTCTCTGTATGGACTTGTTAATCTCCCCCTTGTTCACATATTTGACATTTTGAGGTTTTTACCAAAATTCCTAGTTAAATATCACCCACTTCTGTCTGTGCTGCAAAGGCCAGATGCTGGAGTGGATTTGTTTGTTCTGTTGGTAGGGGGTCGAGTAGTGGTTCCTCCAATGTTATGTCTTTGTTTTGCGGGAACCTAAATTTTCTTTTTTTACCAGTTCATTTCCAAAGGACACTGGTTCTTTTCATTTGAATTATTTTATTTCTCAGAATTTTGTATGTTTTATTTAAACCAATGTTGTTTTCATGAAATCTCATACTTAGGCCCACAATAAACAGGCCATCACAGAGACAGAAACTACCACCAGACAGACCCATGCACTGGAAATAGTATAAAACATTCAATGTTTCTTTCTAGTTACTTATCATTCATTACTGAGTATGCTTTGGGTAGAAATCCAGGTATTAATTCCCCTTTTTTTGCTGGTCATAAAGATCTTCTTTTTATCTGATCCAATATCTCTATCTCAACTCCTGTGTATCAATTAAAATCCTTCTGCTTATTCCATTTTTGTCACCAAATATATTTACTTTTATTATTTTCTCAGATGGGGTCAGAAGGAAATGGGAATAATATGACAGAAGAAATAATTTTTAAGTATTAATCTTCCTTAAAATACCCATTCTGCAGAGATCCATATTCTCTAAATGTTCTTTGAAATTTACCAAATTACCTAAGCTTTTTCATATTATTTGTATATCTTACAATTTTAAGAACCTATTTGATAATCTCAGTGGGGGGTTAACACTAATACACTGTTTGCAGAGATGGAGACAATACTTAACACCAATAAACTTTTTTTTCATGTAATGCTGGAAAAGCAGAGAAATACTTAAACTTTTAATTGCATCAATTTGTACTTTATACAAAGCTCCCCCTGTGATAGTGATTCATAGTGATTTGGGGAAACCAAAACTGGAAATCCTGCACTAAAAGAAATGTGAGTGAAAAAATTGGTGTAGACAAAATCCCTAGTTGGCTTTTATATTTTCTATTAGGAAGCAATAAAGGATTGGGCATCAGGGAACATGAATGCAATCAATTTCTCTACTTTGTATATTCCACATGCTTCTTTCCTGATGGGCTCCCCATAGTGATCAGTCCAAAAAAAAAAAACAACAACAAAAAACAGCAATTCAGATGGAAAGAATCTCTATACTCATGACCAGAGATAGTCAAAAGGTACTGTTGGAGCATTTGGCTATGTGCTGAAGCTTGGATTGGGGAGGATACCCATGGCACAGTTGATAGTAACAGCTCCTGAGAACAGAAGGTATATTGAACCCTGAGGCAAGGGCAAAAAGAGGCTGTAATGAGGATATGTAAGACCATTTTGAGATCTTGACCAAACTGTTCACCATTTACTGATGCACTCAAACAAGTGTGGTTTAATGTCATTGTGACATTGAACCAAGCAATGAAGAGAAAAATTTAACAGAAATTTAACAGACTATTGGGTCGAGACTGTATTTCTAAATCAAGCATAGAAATGAAGGGAACCTCATATATCCTAGAGAGAGCTAGTATTCCCAGACAGTGAGAAAGGCTCACACTTCTACACTCTATGCATTTTCTCATTTCCAAATTGGATTGCTTGAGTGAAATGGTTGATGGTTTATCTCAGCCTAAAAGTTAAACACATACATAAAAATTCTGTTACTCATTTCCAACTTATAGATCTCTTGAAAAGTTTTGTCATCATTTGCAGATTAATTTTTCTCATCTAATTATTTGCAGACAATAATCTTTATGTCCAACTTGTACTTGGCATTTTCCAAGCATTTTCACATGTGTTATGATATGAGATTGATCATGCTGAGTTCAATCTCTGTTATATGAATATTCTCATCATGGTTTATCCCTACCTCTTCACATCACCCCAGCAAACTCTGGTAGTTATCAGGACAAGATTTCGCAGGAATATGGCAGAGACATTGATAATTGAGTTAAGGGGTCTGTTCAAATATGTTTGTCTTCATAATCCATAAATAAAAACTCTGATCATATGTTTTGAAAACAAATCCAAGGCTCTTGATGGCAAATCTCATCTCTTTAGGTCAGGAATTGCTGATAGGTTTTATGCTTGGACAGTGTTTGAGGGATTGATAGATTGAACAGATTGTTGCTTAAATTATAACATCTGACCAAAAAAATGAGCATTTACTATGTGCAGGGATCTTATTAAGTACTTTCAACAACACATCTTTGTTATAATTACCCCCAAAAGAAAGAAAAATCTCCAATTTAAGATAAGGCAGCAAAAAAATGCATTTAGCAGAAGGAAAATATCTTCCTTCCTTGAGAGCAATACTGAGTTATTTTCTGTTTAGTGACATAAGTTTTAGGCACTATCAGGTTTTCTCTGAAGCCATTTATACCTTAAACTCCCGATGTCACCTTCAGCTTGGAGAAGCATAAAGGCCTTGCATCTCACCATAGCCAATCTCACTTCCTAAATTCCCACCTACTAATGCAGCTTCCTGAACATTTATTTTTCTGTCTTAGATCTGGTTTTCTGATGCTTTATTTTTTTATTTTTTTATTTGAGATATATATATATATATATATATATATATATATATATATATATATATACTTATCTATCATTTGTCTCCCTCTTATTTCCTCTTGGTTATCTTAATTTTTAATTAACTATTGTAGGTGTTCACCCAGAATGCTTTAAACCAGCATTTTATACAACTATATTCTATGGATCAAGGAACATCTAAAATAATAATAAGTTCTTTAGGAAAAAAATATGTTCATTTTATTGAGCAGAATATTTCCAAATATATTCAAGTTTAAATCTCCTCACACATACAATTTATTTTTAATACTGTTCACTTATATTCTGAATAATAATTTGTTTAGTATTTTATTTTCTGTGCATATATACAATGTAATCTGTCTCCAGCAAATCCCAGACAATGAAACATTGAATTTATTAGTGAGATCAAATATCCCCTCAATAGTCACCAAAGGTTCTTTTAAGGTTGGCTGTCTTCCTTTCAGTTTTTAAGAGCATATCTACGGTCACACAGTATCTACCATTTGGCTCCTTCTGTTCATCTGGCTGTTTTTGTTCTCATGACCACTAACTATTTCCAGGGAGGTTACATGGTCACCTTTAAGACCTCCTTCAAAAAACCAATCTAGGACTAAAGAAAGAAGAATCTAGAAACTCACCTGCAACGGACTGACAGTATCTCCCGAGGAAACTGCTAAAGAGCATCCACTGCTCGGTTCCTTGGTCCTTGTAGGATGACTCTCTTAGATAATAGAGAAATGAAAGTCCAACCATGTCTACTGTTTGACATGCCCGAAGAGGACCAATTAGAAGAGGACTCCCCTTTAGATTCTTTTCCTGGTAAAAGACTTCAATACAAGTGACTTTCAACATAGACTTGATAGTGACAACTTAATTATCAAATACTCTGGAGAGAGTGCAATAACGTTAATGCAACTTGACACATAATTATCATTTTTCCAATAGAATTACCATGTGGTTATAGCTCAGTTCTTTTTCTGATCGAGTATCTGAAGTGCACCTGTCCCCTCTGTTGTTAGGTTTATCCTTCTTTCCTATCCTCATCCCTAAGTATATTTGCTCTCCAACAATGGCCAATCAGACACTAGAGAATAAGTTTCCAGCTGATAAAAATCTTATACCTTTTCTTCCTTGGAATTTTTTTTGCAGTGAGAAATATTCCAATTCCTAAAGAATGATATAAGCATGGACATGAATATTTACTAGGTAACTGTTATGTGTTAGACAATGAGCTAAAAGTTTTGACCGTGAGAAATAGTTATTTTATCCTCAAAGATAAGGGAACTCAGGTTCAGATAAGTTAAATAATCTTGCCATAACCACAAGGTTTGCATTAATATCTGATATTTCAATCCACTCCTGTGCACTACAGTGAAAGCTGTTCTTAACCTTAATTGTACACTGGAATCACTTGTGGAGTTCTGTAAATAGTCATACTGGATTCCACAATCAGAATCTGGAGTATGGTCTTGACATTTAGATTTCAGCATTATTCCCAGGTGTTCTTGATGCATCTAGGGTCCACAATCACTACTGTACATGACTTTTATAAATTGGTAAATTGCCAAAAAAATATGCTTATTTATTTTTTAATCTACAAATCAAAAGAGAAGTGCATAACAAAGTGAGGAAAAGTCCTATTTACCCAATGGAAATTGTATAAACTCCTTTACTTACACAGGGGAAAATAAGTACATAGAGAGTGGTATGTATAATTCTGAGAAAGTGAACTGTAGTAAGGGAAATGTTTTTTTGGAATTAAGACAGAACTTGGTTTAAACAATCTCAGGCAAATCATTTATTCCAGAAAACTGTGAATCTTCATTTCCCCATATTTTCAGTTCATCTCTAATACTGTTAGTATTAACTAAAGATACCTGACTTCTCTTTAAAAATAACTCCCTACAAAACAATCTAAAATTGAGACTATTTCATAGTGAAGTTTCCCTATGAGCATACAAAGAATAAGCGATAATTTGCTGTTAGATAAAGTAGCGTATAGATTTGATTAAAACTGTTTGTTTGTTTGATTGTTGTTGATTGTGAACATGTTTGCTGGTTTTCTTACTGCTGAATCTGCACATTTCTGAGAGACATAATAGTTTTTACTTGTATCAGTGAATTCGTTTATTTCTCTTTGCAGTTCTGTCAGCTTTTATCTCACATATCCCACCACTCTGTTGTTAGATGAAAATACACTAAGGATTGCTATATATTCTTAGAATATGCAATACCCTCCTTAATCCCTAACATGTTTCCTTGCTCAGAATCCTATACTAAGATTAATATACCTACTTCCCCTTTCTTTTGATTCATTTTAGCATGGTATCTTTCTCTCTTTCCTTCTTTTTAATCTATATCTCTTTATATTTTTTTTTTCTGGAGACAGCATATAGTTGCATCTTATTTTTTTAATCAATTCTGACAATTGCCAACATTTCACTGATGTATATAGGCCATTGATGTTTGAAGTAAGTACTGATATACCTGGAGTATCAGCTATCATACTTGTTGCTGTTATTCTTTATGCCTGTTTTTTGACTTTCCATATTTTTTCTACTTTTTGCAGTTTTAATTGTACATATTTATTATTCTAAATTTTCAACTTTTTTAGTATATCAATTATTTCTTTATTTTCTTTATTTTTACCTATATTAATTGTTACTTGAGTTTGCAATATACATTCAAAGCTAATTCAAATCAGTCTAACTTCAAATAATATAGATCTTCAAAATGAATTAAGAAAAAGAAAAGTACTTTACCCTTTCATGTTCCTTCTTTGATGATCTACCTTTCTTTTTTTAAATTTTTTTTTTGTAGTTAAAGATGGACAGAATGCCTTTACTTTATTTTTTAAAATTTTTATGTGGTGCTGAGGACCAAACCCAGTGCCTCATGCATGCTAGGCAAGCGCTCTACCACTGAGCTACAGCCCCAGCCCCTGATCTACCTTTCTTTATGTGGATCCATGTTTCTAACCTACATTATCCTTCTTCTTTGTAAGGAAGTTTTGAAACAGTTTTTTGCAAGCCAGATCCACTGGCAACAAATTTCCTCAATTATTAATTTTTCTGAGATTTTATTTCTCTCTCACTTTTGAAAAAATATTTTCCATCGGTGTAAAATTATAGCTTGTAATTTTTTTCTCTCCACATTCTAAGTCACTCCATTTTCTCTAGCTTGCATCTTTTATGAGAAAAAACCTATTATGTTTTCTATCTCTGTTTCTGTACAGAAATTTGCTTTTTTCTCTTTAGTGACTTTCATAGTTTGTTTCTTCCTCTGTGACTTCTGAAATTTCAGTATGATATACCTACATGTCAGTGCCTATTGTTTGCTTGTTTGTTTTGCTCTACATTGGTTCATCTTGATGTTCTCCAAGATTCCTGCTTATCTGGCACTAAGCTGGTGAAATCCCAGTCATTATTGCTTCAAATGGTACTTTTGTTTTTCCTCTTCTTGCATCCCCATTATGAAATTGTTACTTGTCTGTAGTTAACCAACTGTTTGGGATTTCTATTATGCATTTTTTTCAGTCTTTAAAAATTCTCTTTGCAGTTCTGAATGTTTCTATTGTCATATTCTCAAGCTCATGTATCCTTTCATCAGCCATATCAAATATACTAATGAGCCCATCAAAAGCATTCTTTATTTCTGTTACAGTGTTTTTGATTTCTAGCATTTCTTCTTGATTCTTAAAAATTTCTCACTTTGTCCATCTGTTCTTACATTCTGCCTGATTTTGCCATTAAAACTCTGAGCTTATTAATCACATTTTTTGTTTGTTTGTTTCTGTGTTTGTTTTCTTTGATTGTCACTTGCTGGTCTGAGCACTGCAGTGTTCTTTCCATAGCTTTCCTTTGTGTCTGGTACTCATTTAGTCTCTTCACACTGATTTTTGTCCTTTCGTAAATCTTGACATTTTTTTTTTCTGGATTTTGTTGTGGTGGTAGTTGTTGACATGAGACATTGGTAAAAGGAAGTGCCTAGAATAGGTCTTTGGTAATGTAGTGGGAAGGTGGAATAGAAACTTTCTGTAGTTCTGTAATTGAGCATAGGGCTATGAACTTCATTAATTCATAGTCTGTGAATTTCAGCAATGCTTCTCATTTTTCCTTTCCCTTAGGTAAGTCAGAATGAATGAGTGAGCTTTCTAGTTGGGCATTTCCCTTACCACTGTGGTATAAGGGTAGCTAGAACTGGATATTCCCTTCCTTCACTTTGGTAAGATCCAGAAAAACTCCGTGAAGTGAATACTGGTAAGAGTTTTTTGCAGAGCAAGGCTTTGTGAAAATCAGAATACTTTGGCATATTTCAAAATAGTTCTTCCCCACCTCCTCTCCATGAAGGCACAACGGGATTTTTCTCCAGTATTCACTAGAAGGACATAATAGATTTCCTGGGGTTAAAACTCAGAGGAGTTCAACATCTCCCTGTGAATTGGTCCCCTTGGAGTTTTTAACAGAGTTGCCCATCTGGAGCTGCGAGCTATTTCTCAATCAGGATTCATATTTTTCCTATTTGGGCATTGGTTCTCAAAGAGGTTTCTGCTTAGGTAAATTGTGGTTTTCTGTCTTTGCTTGTCTGTCTCTTCAATTTTTAGGGCAGTGATTTGTGCTTTGATTTTGGTTCCTTGATCTTGTCAGCCTTTTACTCAGGGTCAGAATGGAGTAACCCCACATCTAAGCTCCTCACTTGCCAGACTGGACACAACACCTCTTACACCTCTTAATTCCTTTTTCAGTATGTTTTGTCATTGTTTAAGAAGCAGTATAGTGATTACATCTTGGTTAAGCTTTCATTTGGTTTGAGTTTTACTGGGTGCTCTTTTATTTTATAGGTTTATGGATGCTTACATCAGCTTCTACAATAATCCTTCTGGGGAAATGATCTTTATTTCTAGTCACACCATTAATTTTGTCTTTAGTTATTTGATTTGTAAAAACCTACAGTGCACCGTCTTTGAATAAAACTCTTCCCATGAAGCAGAATCTCTTTTCCTTCACCTCTCTATTACATGCACACTCACACACACACACCACTACCCTTGACCTTAAGCATGTGAATTTCAGGAGGAAAGTCACAAATAAATAACAATTGATTTAAGACTAAGAGACAACAATAGCCCAAGACAGCATCATCTTTTAGCAAGGGGGTAAAAATGGAGATGAATTTTGCAACGGTCATCCTACTCAGTGGAATTGACATGATGCAAGGGTGTGGAAATGGAAGTGAGCAATGCACATAGTAGGTTTGGGAATTTGCAATTAACTGAGCATTGTCTGAACATCTGATACCTTTTGAACATTGACAGAATATTTTGAACCTAGCATTTCCTTAATAAATATGTAGGAACTTGAAAATTCCTTCTAGAGCTTCTTGAATTTAATCCCATTTCCAAATCATGCCATGTTCTATTTTTTGAGGCCCAGCAACATGAATGGGGGACACAAGGAGCTCACTGCTGAGTTGGCAGTGGGATTAGTCCTTCTTCTCATACATTATTTTCCCTGAAATCATGAATTGGACTTGGGCATGGAAAATACAGACAGGTCCCATCTCTTTTTAGAAATAGAAGAAAATATTTTCTGGAAAATCAACACAGAAAAACAACAGAATTGCCCTTTTCTGGGGCAGGCAAATTTAACTCGCAAGAGATCTCTGTAAATGTTTCTGTTCCCCATCAGTATCCATGTAATGAATGAGTGTATTCATTTGACACTATGGGAAATGAAAGCCATCCCCTTCAATTGTGCAGCAAAGATAAACAGAGTTAACACGAAAGGGGGGACTTCTGGAGACAGAAACCAGGGGTAGGTGGTCAAGGAAAATAGTCAACTTTAAACTCAATTAGCTATATTGAACTCAGTTTTAATATTGCTAGTTCTACTATTTTGATGGTTATTTCCCTTCTGATATATGTACTACTATCCTGCATACTCCATAGCAAAATGTGTGTGGATTGTAATAAGACACTAGGGGTGTGGACATCATGAAGTGCTAATTCCTGAGCACACACTGTGACTAATCTTCTTACATTAGAATACTAAAGTAGACCTTTAGGCCTGCTAGCCTATTGGCCCTACAAAAAAGTAAAAAAAAGAAAAAAAAATAGCCTTGCTATAACCTACCTGAAGCATTCTGGTAATTTCTTAAATGGATTCCTTGACTTATAGAGTTTAGTTTCAAAAACACTCTGCACACTGTTATCAAGACAATTTTCATGAGATTTAAGACAGAAGATTTCAGAATCCTTCAGGGCTTTCCTGGCTCTCAAAGTCATTTATCACCCCATGATCTCTTTTTGAAAACTAATACCACTTTTCTCCTTTATTATTGGACACCCCGTGTGTTCTCTGGGTCCCCCATGTACTTCGACAATTTACCATTGTTCATGAAGTTTCTCCCACCTGAAATTATCCTTACTCACATTTCTTTCAAAGTTTACCCCACCAAGCCCATCAGGAGTTCTCAGATCTCTCTAGTTCAAATTAAAGTTTCCTCTTTCTTTCCTGATCTCTCATTAAAAGTTTAAACCTTTATGTCTTTATTGTGGTACTTTGAACAATACGCTTCATATCTCAATTTATCTTAGTAGATGGAGTGTTGCCAGCAGAGAAACTCATTATTTTTCTGCGTCTGTTTGGACTTCTGTAACAAAATACCACAGATTGGCGGGTACCGATAAGCAACAGAAACTTATTTGGGAAGTACAAGATCAAGGTGCTAGCAGATTCATGGTCTCTGAAGCCCTGCTTCCTAGTTCATAGATGACTTTGTTTGGGCTGTGTCTTCACATGGGAAGAGAAAAGAGAGCTCTTTGGGGTCTCTTTTAGAAGCACAATAATCCAATTCATGTGGACTCCGCCACCATAACCAATTACCACCAGAGGCCTCAAGTCTTCATAACATTATTAGGACTTCAACATATGAATTTGGGGAAGGGCACAAACATTCAGTCTAAAGCACTCCCCATGTCACTACAACAACCCCAAATCACATAGACACATTTCCTTACTTATTGTAACATTGTCAAATTCTGTGGGTGTGCTTACTTTTTCCTTACATATATTTCCTGAGGAATTCTTCAATTAAATCCTAAATTGGGGCTCCTCATTTAACTTGATTCTCCGTATCCCAACACATTGCAACATGGAGATTACTCTTTGATTGTCATCAGCGGTATTAAATGGTTACAAAATTAATCCTGGGAAGATAATGTAAAAGAACCCACCTGCATTTTTCCCCCAACCACTCCTAATTTTGTGGCCTCTTCTTCCTCTCCTGTACTTCTTTATTTGCTCTGTTCTTTTTTTATTCTATCCTTTTTTGTGCTTTAAAATTTTTTTTCAGTTCTGTACAGTGACTCAACTATGCTTTATGAATTTGTTTTTCAAAAGTGAAAATCTCCTCCAACACCCCACAATATGAAATAGTTAAATATTTTATTTCTGCATTACTGTAATCTTTCATATAATATGATCATTATTAGTATTCATTTGCAATTATTATTTTCATAATAAGTAATTGCAAGCTCTTCCAATTCCCAGACTGCTATGTTTCTGTGAGGAGTTTTTAAGACAAGAAATGTAGAAAATGACTCTGGATCAATCTGAAGGAGTTCTCCATATATATATATATATATATATATATATATATATATATATACACATATATATATATATATATATACTGATTTTTTTCTCTATCTTTTAACTTTCCTCAAGTATAAATTTGAGGGGAATTTCCTCTTGATCATTATTTTCTGAGGTATCTATATAATCCATAGCTCCAATACCTTAAACAAGAAATGTCAATATGTGCTTGAGGATGTTTATCTTTCCTAAATTCCTCAGGGTGTGCCTCCTCTTTCTACCTCAACTAAATTTTTTTATCAAGAAGAAATACTGGAGGTTTATATTTTAGGTGCAGAAATTTCACAAAAAATAACATTTCCCACTGCCCCCAATGAAGAAAGGCAAAGAAGCACACATATCTCCATGGCTTTTGTGTCAGTTCTGAATTTTGAGATATGTTGGCCTTACACCTATGTGCCCCATGCATAGACAGTACTGTTTGCAATCTAAGTCATTATGTTCTTAAGACAGGGAATATTGTGAAGAAAATCTACTGTATAGTACATTGTGGGTACTACATGAAATGACGTATGGTTAGTGCCACACAGGGTGGTGCTCAGTGCGTGTCTTTTTTTATTTTCTGCTGGATGCATTTAAAGAACTTGAGCAGAAGGGGAACAGATTTTGGCATCAGACAATTCTAGTAAGCTCTCTAAGATTAGGAACCAGGAGAACCCTTATCTCCATATGACTCCAAACACCTAGCAGATTGGGCCCAGCAAGAATGTACTTTTTGAATAAAACCATGAGGAAAATAATAATTTTAACTGGGATTAATCCAGTTTTTAAATCCAATATTTAAATATTGGCTCTGTCACTTACCAGCGGTCCAGTTAAGGCCTGGGTTATTAAAACTTTAATTTCTTCATTGTTGAAATAAGGATCCTACTACTGTTTTCCTGAATTTTTACCATTTTTAAATGAAAGCACATGGCAAGTGTTCAAAATGAAATGGATGATAAATAAATGCTTCTGGAAAGAACAGACAGATGAATGAATGGATGGAGAGATGGGTAGGTGGAGGGAGGGGTGAACTGGAACAACTGAAACAACAAGTAGATGATGAAGTACATGTGGGTATAGTCACTTGTCAGCCTTAGCAATACAACTTTGGATGACAATTGTTAGCCTGTAAACATAACTATAGGCTAACTTAAAAGTCAAATCAAGCTGTCCCCATTCTGCCCAGATGCCTCATCCTGATGCCCTTCCTCTTCCCCCTTCCTGCAAGGGCCCACTCACATAGAAGCTGACACCCCCACCCTGACCACAATGCTCACAGAGGTTGACCTACTTTCTGAGAATGTACAGGAGCTGCCATTTCCAAGAACTGGTGGCAGTGTCCTTGCTTCTCCTGCCCCTGCCCCTTTGTGGTTCTTGAGGTTTTGAAACGTGCTCTCCACCTGCAATTGCAAGGGCCCAAACCGTCCCCAATGCATTACCTAGATTCTAACTTATAAAAGTTTGACTCAGAGGAAATCTCTCTGTGCAGAGGCAAACTGTCAGGTTCTTCTGACAATAAACTTGTTTCTGCTTAGCTTTGGTATGTTCGAGTGATCAGTCCTGGCCAGTTTCCTTTCAACAATAAAATTATTATTGTCTTTAATTTCTGACCTAATCCCAAATTTGTTAGTAAAATTCCTTATATCCCTTGCACATAGAGTTAAAATGTCAGTTTCCTTCTACCAGCTCACCCCAGTCCTTCACTTACCCACTGGAAGTCACACTTATATTCAAAAAGAAATAAACTTTGAATGCAAGCATCAGATACTTGCTCCCACAGGCACCAAACTGGTGCCTAGGGTTCATTTTTTATTCCTGTTCCACTCAGTAGTTGACATATTTGTGAATGAGAAGCAAAAAGAAGGCAATCATTGGATTTGGAATTATATTCCAGCCTCATGAATTAGACTTTTAAAATTCATATTCTGTAAGTTATGAGAAATTCTATTTTTTTTACTGATGGAAGTTTAATGTCTGGATTTATTCTCAGTTTGTTAAATAAGTCCCTGTTTGCTTTTCTTTTCCTTTGTTCATAAGTAACATCAGCCTTAGATTATGGTAAAAATTTGGTGCGCTCCTCTCACATGTTAATGTTTGTCTCTGTTTATCAGCTTTATCTTATACATTCATTGTTTCTTTCTATACAATTACAGAGTCTCTTTTAAATAGGCTAGAATACATTCTAATGTATGCCTGTACTGTCCTTTTGTATGTGTGTAGGTGTATGCCTATGGATGTGGATGCCTACACTCACAGTTGAAAGAAGCTATTTCTTTTTTAAAGGGAAGAAACATTAGCCAGCTCATGTTCCAGACTATATACTGAATTACTTAACTGACTAAGTTCATTAGCATTTCAGTAATGTAACACTTTAATTGTGCTATGAAATTGCTTTCATCTTCCTCTCCTCTGTAATGAGAAATGCTTCGTCCTATTGTAAAACTTTTGAAGTGTTGTGCACAATTCTAGGTCTCTGTGACCCTTTCAAACACTATATTTAGCTGGAAAGACTTGCCACACTTTTAAGGATGACTTCCCAATTCCTTCACATACCCGATTCCAGGCTAATTTCTCAGCCCATCACTTTTCATTCACCATTTCTAGATCCTAGCTCCTTGGAGTGTTTCACCCCTCATCAGCATGCATACATTTGTGTCACGGGATCTAAATGTCACACCCTTTAATAAAAATTTGTTACATATGGATCTTCATGAGTCTGACTATTCAAGTAATATCTGTCTCACTCAGGAAGACTGAAAGTTCCACAAGGTCAAGATCATTTCTATATCTCCTGACTTTTTTTATGTTCAGGGTCTTGTACTCCTAATCTAAATGAATGAATAAATGAAATAATAAATCAATTTCTAATTGCATATAATTTTAAGGTTCCTGACTAGCAGAGGGAATATAATTTGACCATAGGGATTATTAGACTCCCATCCTAGAGCAAAATAAATAAATAAATAAATAATGCAATATCTCCATTACAGTAAGACTATGAATAATGGAGGGTACTTATGCCAATACATAAATATAAGTTGAATTAAAGGTTATTCTGTTGATAATGCCTTATAGACTCTGGGAAACCTCAAGAAACAAGTCAGATCCTCTTGTCTTTTCTAGCTCTTTGATTCTTTTGTAAGGGAAGAACTTGAGGCCGTAGAAGTCAAGCTCACAGAAATCAGTGACAGATACACTTGTTCATCGAAATGTGACAGCTGACACCCAGGAGTTGCTTTTCCTGCCATCAGTACTCCTGCCTCCCTTCAGTCTTTAAGACTGTCTCCTTGGTTTAAGTGTCCTCTCTCTTCAAACCTTCCCCTTGTTTGTAGCTGTCAGGCAACTATCATAGTCTAGACAAGCTGAGATCGCTAGCAAATAATTTGGTTTTTATGGCTCTGCTTTTTACCTGGGAATTGTTTCTTTATTTCAAGTTGTTTGGGGGATATTCCAATGGTAGACTTTTGTTTTTACGTTAGTTTCACAACTAAATAATTGCATGAGTCTTTTTAACTCCTTGAACTTTAATCTTCTCAATTGAGAGATGAAGACAGTGCGTTCAATTGAATAGGCTATTTATTATAAAAATTGCATTAGAAATGAAATTTAAATTCAAATGAAACAAAAATCAAAAAATGGATAAATAAACCATGTTTTATAACTTAGCTCCAAAAATCTTATCTTAAACATCCACTTCTAATTTAATATAAAAAATTGTGGACAAGAAACTGGGAGAGACAGGGCAAAACATTAAGGGCAGAAAAATTCTGTGTATAGAGAAACAAGGAAGAGATGACAGTAGTTAAACTTGTAAATTATAATAGTTGATGAGAAAAAAGGGCAAGGTGTATTTTTGATAGATTGAAATCAACAGCTTTGAAAATAAAGTCTGCCTTCTCTTTTTAGAAAAGTCTCCTGAAATGCATGATTTGCACATGTATTTAACAGTTATAAGGAAAAAAGGCTAATAAATAATTTATTGAGTGAATTTTATTCATCTTAAGACACTGACCTTTCTCTACAAAGATAACTGTAGTTGCCTCCAGCTACGTGAATCAGTTGAGTTTTTTTTTTTTTTTTTCCATTAGTGAGAGCAGTTTTGGCAACTCTATTCATGAAATTAGATGTCAACCAAATGCTCAAATATTTACGAATTGACATTTTGTGTCTTTTAAATATTCAGCCATTCTAGGTGCATCAGTCTTCCCTAGTGTATAGCTATTAAGAATGGGTGGCAAGAAAAGTCACAGAAATAAAAGGAGGTTTTATAACACATGGCTTGAAATCTTAATGTGGTGCCTCAGATCTATCAAACCAATGAGCATCAAAGTTCAGTTTCAGCATCAGTATTTTTATGATAATTTTTTTTCTTTTTTTCTATTTCCTCCTGTGGCTGGGTTATAGAAGGCTGCAGGTAATGTTTATGTTGTAAAATTGAGGCCAGTAATTTGATCCCCCCATAAAACTCACTCACAATTACAATAGCATTGAAATGGTACATAAATGAGTTCTTCATAAAGCAGAAAAGAAAAATGGTACAACAGTTAAGCTTTTTAATGATGGGCACTAAAGCAATGCTGCTGATTAGATTCTTTGCTAATTACCTTCTGTTACTTAGATTGGATGTATTTCAGCAGAATAGAAACATCTATTCATAAATAGTTGTTTTCTTGGTAGCAATATGAAAACATTTAATTCTAAACTTAGAAATTACTTCTCAGGGTTGCACCGTCCAGTCCTCAGTTTGTCAACAAAAGGAATCATGCCCCATCCAAAACATGGCCACATGGCTTCCACCCAGCTGGGGTATATATACTATATGGAAGGTGGTAAAAAGAATGCAATGGTAATATTTGAGCTGATTATAAAAAAAATCCCTGGAAAGTGCCTTCTAAGGAGAGAATCTGAAATGTGAAAGCACTGAGGTGAGATGAGCTAGCGTTGTAAAATAAAAGAGAAATTTGTCCAAGATGGATTTGAGAGTTAGGCAGGGTCAGCTGGCAAGGGGAATGTAGGGCCAAGAAAGCTATCATAAAAATTAAGTCATAAAAATTAAGTCTTAAAATCTGCACCAAATGGAGAAAGGGATGTAGAGAGTAAGAGTAAAAATAAAAGCCACATTAGAAGGTTGTTAGGGACTGAATGTATTTCTTCAACATGTATATGAGGAAGCCATCCACCGACATGTAACTGTAGTTGGAGACAGAGCCCTTCAGGAGATAAAAAAGGTTTGATGAGGGCATCAAAGTAGAGTCCAAATCCAATAGGGCTGTCGTGCATTTAAGATAAGTCACAACAGAGGTTAGGAAAATATGTACACAGAGGAAAGGACCCAGGAGGATGAGGATGCAGAAGTAGCCTTTTGCAAGCCAGGGAGAGAAGCCTCAGCAGAAACCAATCTCTCTAGCCTCTTGGGCTTGGATATCCAGCTTTAAAAACTATAAAATATAAATTTCTGTGGTTTAAGGCCCTCAGTCTATGTTTATGGCAGCCCAAGCAGACTAATTCAAAGGTTATCCAGTAACTCTTATATGTAATAAAGGTGGCTTAACTTATGTTGATTAATACCCAGATGGAGAGACATAAGCAGGTTTAAGACCAATATTCAAGGTCAAACTATCTGCCTGCTAATGAACTGGGCAAAGGTTATAAGGTAAAGAAAAATGGCAATCACAGATCTACAGGTATATGGGTGTACCATTGCCTACTCAGAGACTCATGGAGGAGGAGTACTGTACAGGGTGAGGCAATTGATATTTCTTTTATGTTAACTCTGAGATCCCATTGGGTATATGGTAAATGATTCAGAAATACACATATTTGCAAGTTGCTGTCATCTCTTGCAAAAACACCAGTATTCTACTGGCTAACTTCCAGTTATCCAGAATGTAAGACTTTCACCTTGAACTTAAAAATGTGTGCGCACGTGCACATACACAGACAGAGACTCTTGTCACATTTCGGTTGTATTAAACTATGACTACATTCCAGGATTGTGTTATTCCCTGGTGAAACAAAGGACCTAAACTATATTAAAATCTTACAGCCTAGAGGGGTATAAGGGTATGGAATGAGGAACAAGAAAATAATTAGAATAGAAGGTGAGAAGCGTTGTCCTGGCATTACATATGAATTGGAATGTGGCAGGGAAAACTAAGCTCCCTTGAAGCTCACGTCCTCATTCTCAGAACCTGTGAACACATTATATTATGTGGCAAAAAAAAAAAATGAAGTAAGATTGTGGACCAGCTGACCTTACAATGGGAGTATATCCTAGAACATGAGTTCTTAATGAAGGAGAGGGAGAAGAAAGGGCCAGGGAGAAGCACCCTGAAATGTGTTTGGCTGGCTGCTGCTGCCTTTGCAGATGGAGGTTAGTTGCCATGAGCTAAATAAACACCCTTGGCATCTTGAAGGTAGAAAAATCAAGGGAGTGGGTTTTCCATTAGAACCTACAGACAGAACACAGTGCCACAGATATCTTGATTTCCTACCAGTGAGAACAGTGCCAGATTTCTGACCACCTAGAACTCTAATCAATCTGTATTAAACAACTAATATTATGGTAATTTGTTTCATTATCTCTACAAAATTAATACAAACATCTAATGCAGACTTCAAGATCCAGGAGGAATTTCTTTAGGAAGTAGCACCCAAGTTGAAGACTGAATGATGAATAGAAGTTATTCTGTCAGGAAAAAATGAGGTGGGAGAAGCCCAACCGGTGATCTCCTTACCGCCAAAAAAGACTTGTATTGAGGGGCATATTGAACAATCATATTTACATCATTATTCAGCAAATGCACCAAATAAATAGTTGAAAACTCACAATTATGATCTCATTTAGCAAGATCTTCAATATCAAGACTTTATTACAAAGGCCATCATCATGAAGTTTTATAAAAGAAAGATGACTCCTGATTCCACTTTGATTATTCTTCAGATTAGTTCAAACAGTATTCATTTATGTAAATGTATAAAACAAGATGAAAAGCAAAGACTGCAGTGGCTGGAGATATAGCTCAGTTGGTAGAGAGCTTGCCTTGAATGCATATAAGTCCTTGGGTTCAGTCCCCAGCACTACAAATAAATAAATATTTTTTTTTAAAAAAAAGTATTGTAGCTAGGTGCAGTGGCATATGCCTATAATCCCAGCATCTCTGGAGACTGAGTCAGGAGGATCCTGAGTTCAAAGCCAGCCTCAGCAATTTAGTGAGGCCCTGAGCAATTCAGAGAGACCTCTCTCTAAATACAAAAAGGCCTGAGGATGTTGCTCAGTAGTGGAGTATCCTGGGTTCAATCTGTGATATCCCCCCTCCATAAAAAAGCAAAGACTACACACAGCTATGCCAATAATGATGAACTACAACCCCCTATTCATGCATAAGATGCCTAGAGCACGTTTATTTTATGAAGATAAGCACATACTTCAGAGTGTACTGCATGAATTGGCCTGTGAGAGGTGGACCCCCTGAGGAATGGAAAAGAGGATAAGTTCACTGACGAGAAAAGTTGAAGAAGTGATCTGCAGAGAAACAACCAACTAAACACTTAATATATGAAATATTGAAATGAAAGAAGTGGGGATGAGAGAAAATAATTTATGGAAATTTAAACAGAAAATAAATCCTCTGGCACAATGAAATCCCATTATGACACATTTGTTCATTTCAGAGTTTCTAATGTACCAGAAATTAAATCATACAATTTAAAATGGAACTTCTTTTAATGGAAAATGTGGTCTAAATGGAGTGTCTTCTCCACTCACACTGGTATTACAAAGGGAATACTGTTCTTGTTGATGCAGCAGTGCACAGAGCACCTGAACTATGATATAGTCTAATAAAAAAATGTTTAGCTATTAAATGACCAAGAAACTTAATAATGTGATAAGCATAGAAAATATTAATATGTGTGTTAAGAATTATTATGAGAGATCTGCTATTGTACTCCATCTTTCTTTAAAATTCATGGTAAATATTTATTATTAAATAATACAATAATTAACTTTCACAGTGATTAAAACTTTTTTTTTAAATCAGGAAAATCTCCAAAACTAATAATGAAGATGATTGTTTATTTTTGTTGTTAGGTACAACTGCCTTGACAAAGCCATTTTAGGTTTAAGGAAATAGAGATAGACTCACATTATTAGCTCTTCTGTACCTCTACCTATGAGAATTCCTTAAGGTCCTGGGTTTCTCATGAAGGGAGAACAGGTTATAGACAAAAACAAATGCAGTTCCAATCTCCAGAACCACTCCCAGCCCTCTTAGAAATCAATGATATTCATATCAAAGACTTCCAGTAAACAGTTTAAATGTGTTCAACACAGGGCTCTATAAATAGACTAGACTCTGCAGCTGATTTTCATATATTACATATTCTATAGCTACTTCTTTTTATCATACATAAAACTGTTGCAGAAACATGGCCACAAACTTAGAACTGTGAGAAGCTTAAGAATCTCTGAGATGTTGGTTCTACCAGGATATTATCAGCTATTTTAATCAATTACCATCTTCTGGTTGAATAGTGATCACTTACAAGTGTTATTACCATGGGTCACTTATGAATGTCATGTGATAGACTCATAACTTACCTGAAGTGATATAAAACCATGTATTTCAGTCCTAATGACCACCCCTTTGTGTAGATAGAGTCTGTAGTATATCCCACTTATTTTAGCAGTTAACATGTACCTTCAAGTTATAGTGTTTACTAAATGAATGTTAGGAACATGAAAAGAAAATATCTCAAATTATAGAATATGAAATAAATTTTGAGCAAAGAAGTCATAATGTTTGAAAAAAGCATAGTCATGTTATTGAGCTTGCTTGTAATTGAAAGGACACCAGATCCTCAAAGCTAGATGATTTGACAGCATAAGTCTCTGTGGATTTATAAAATTTAAACTGAAATATAGTTGAAAAAAATGAGCAATAGGGATTTGGAGATGTATTTTCTTAGTTAGAACATGCAAACTATTAGAAGAGGAAGTTAAATAAATAGAGTATGAATTGAAGGATGGTGGGAAGGCAATTATGAATAAATATTATTAATTGTGATACAATAGCCAATGTATTTTATGAGGAGCAGAAGATAGATCAAGATGAATGTCCATAAATATTATTTAAGCTGATTGACTTTATAATTTTCCAAAGACATATTAAAGTGCATATGTCAGTTCCTTTGGAAATAAAGTGCATATGAATTAAACACTTGGTGGAAAGAAACTTTATCAAATTATTAAATGTAGTTATCTGCAGTATTAATAGTACAAGTAATCTGATGACAGCTAAGCCTTTTTTTGAGGGGTATGGTATATTTCCCTCCCTCCCTCCCTCTCTTCCTTCCTTCCTTTCATCTGACTAATTGTATATAAAATAAAGATGATTGTAACACCTGCTACATGGGGATAGACTGAGTCATAAAATACAGATACCTAGGAGATAAGCAATATGCTCTATTATTTTTAGAGATGCTAATACTTTACAAACATCATCCAAATAGTATGTGAAGGAGCCATTTTGGACATGGTCCAAGTTCAAGTTTTTAAATGTTTTGCTTTATGGCATCCTAGAGTTCAAATATGGTAAATTCAATAAGTGGCAGGGTCGATTGGCATCACCTTGGACAAGGAGAGCATTTTAGCTGCTGTGCTGTCTCACTAAGGAACCTTCTACCTTGGTAAAATCACGTAACTTTTCTGTGATTCAAAGTCTTATTTCAAAAAAGAACCTAGAAAAAAAAAATGTTTGGAGGTTGACTCCTGGTACATGAATAGAAACTGACCACATTATATCATTCTGAAGGACTACACAGTTTTATTCTTTGAATAGTTGTTTTGTAGGTACCTAGGCAGAAAATCTGTAGCCCAAACACACCGTCCTTACCTAACTCAAGTATTTGGTGTCTCACTGTCTCAAGCAGCATAGAAGCTAAGAACATGAACGTGTGCTTGACTTTTAAACCTGTTCTTTACATCTTCAAAAGAGCAATAGAACAAACAAAATGTTTCCTTCACAGTAAAAATTGCCTTTTCTGTGTAAATTAAAATAAACACTAAATCATACACACTCAGGGACACAAATAATCCAACTGAATTCAAGTCAAAATTAATTAAATTTCAAACTAAGACACTGCAGTTATTAAGTTCACATTAGGCATATTTGAAAGCAAAAAATAGAATATTGGATTATGAATACTTTAAGATTAACATTACCTCTATCTTTTATGAACTGTCAGAATATAATAAATTGAATCTCCTTGTCTACTATGATTTATATTTCTATATATTGAAAATATATATGTATATATGTATACATATATTCTCCCCAGAAAAAGTCCTGAAAATTTAGTGTTCCTAACTCCATTTTGTAAAGAAGGAAGCAGGAGTAGAATGTGTCCTTTCAATTTATCTTTCTTTCTCCTTTTTCCTACCTTCCTTCCTTGTTCTTTTGTAAGGACTATATTATTTCCCCAGCATTGCAATAGGAAGCCCTGAAGACAAATGCTAGACTGTTAGTGAAGGGATCTGGATTCCAAACAGCCCAATTTGTAAAAATTCAAGTGGCCTGCACCATTCACTACACCTCGTTAGAGTCATTCTGACCTCTCATCCTTCTGAATATAAATCAAACAGTTGTTACTACCTGCCTTGGACTTTTTCACCTTATCTGAGAATTACATGTAAAGTGTGTTGGAAAGGAAATTATCTGAGGCGAAATGAAAATAGATATGTAAATTCCATTTCCTATCACATCCAATACTGCATCAAAGGGATATAGCTTTTCATGTGCTCATTCCCAAAGATATATCAAGCAACAACCAGGCATTTTGAGAGAGCTGTGAATAAACAGAGAATGCAATGTTACTGCCACAGGAGCTGACATTTCAGTGTAAGGAGAAAAATAAATAAAAGCAAATTGTCAGAATTAGTATGAAAGCTCTTAAAAAGCAGATGTGGTAAAGAGTAAAGCTGCATGTATAGGGCCACAGAATGAGTCATCCAAAATGTATCTAAAGAGATGACTTTTGAACTGGGCAGTAATTAATGAGAAGCTACCTATGAAAAGAGATAGTAATAGGATGTTTAAAGCAGAGAAAGAAGCACATACAAAATCTCTGAATGCCAAAAGTTTCCAAGATTCCAAATCGGTGTGGAGGAGAAATGTCCCCAAGTGACCCTTCTTCTTGGTATTGATATTCCTGGTTAAACCCCACCTTTTGAGTGTAAGTGTGAGCTGTGGTTTTCTTCTCATCAATGGAAAAGCTGCAAGTGTGACCAAATGCATCTTCAGTGATAACACTTGATTAAAATGTATCTCTGTCTTGGTAGCAGACAGTTGCCCTTGTTTACCTTGATGAAGAAAGAGGTCATATTGGGGAGGCTCTTCTGATGGTAAACTGGGGATTTACAGCCAAACAGAAATTGCG
Source organism: Marmota monax (assembly GCF_021218885.2). Classification (NCBI taxonomy): domain Eukaryota; kingdom Metazoa; phylum Chordata; class Mammalia; order Rodentia; family Sciuridae; genus Marmota; species Marmota monax. Next base: position 16,380,311 of record NW_026695224.1, read on the forward strand.
AATGGTCCCTGGCCAGCAACCAGTGAGAACCTGAATCCATTAGTCTTGGATGCAGGTTTCCTCTTTGGTCCAGCTTTCATATGAGACCCCAGTTTTTGCCAGACTGTTGATTGCAAGCTTGTGGCACACCCTGAAGCACAGAATCCAGCTAATCCCAGTCTTAATTCCTAGCCCACAGGAACATTGAAATAATAAATGACAGTTGCCTTAGAGCACTAATTTTATGGTAATACTGTTAGAAATCGAGAGATAACTGATGGGTTAGCTTTGGCTGGAATGTTCTGAAAGGGATTCAGGTGGAATGAGGTGAAGACGGAGACATCAACCTGGGCTTGGTTTTAGAGTGTACTTTGATCTCTGAATAGGAGTTTTACTTATTCTCAATGCAGTGGACCACTATCAAAGGATGTAAGACTGGCCACCTGATCTGATCAGCCCTTTTAGAAGATCACTGTGATCACTGTATGATGAACATTGGTTAAAGATATAAAAATTATAAAACCAGTAATTCACGACAGGGACAAGTGCTCTGAGAGGTCCGATGGTCAAATTAGCTTTGCTAAGGAAGAACTGAACTAACCTTTGAAATTCTCACAGAATGTGGATGGGCCAAAAAGGAGTAGGGGAGGGCTATGATCCCCAAAGACACTGGAATGAGTCAGACATAACTTTCCTATGTTCATATATGAATATATAATCAGTGAAATTCCACATCATATTCAACCACAAGAATGGGATCTTAATTAGAATAAGTTATACTCCATGCCTATATAATATGTCAAAATATGTCAATATACATCACGTATATCTAAAAAGAACAAAAAAATATCTGAGTAACTCTTGATGTGGGAATGAATGAGCATTACAGAGAGACCAAGGTCATGTGTGACTATAGCAAAGCATCCACATCAAGAAGTAAAGTTGATCTGGATTAAGAAGTATTTTACTTTCACCATCATCTGAGGAAAAAATCAACAACCTTAGACTTTGACAGTCTGATTCTCAGACTGAAATATTCATAAGTATTAATAATTAGCCTCCTGTGGAAGCCCTTCCAACTGCAGCAATGCGATCAAGGTAATTTTTTTATCATTCACTCACAGAAAGAAAATACTGACTCTATTAAAGAAATACATTTGTTGAGAAAACAGATTACGTGCATCATATGAAATATCCTGATGGAGTGAATCACATCAGAACACTGGATTTGCTGTAAACATATGAACAATAGAAGATAAAATATAATGGTCTTTAATTTTTTACCATTTCAGTGTATTGGGAAATCAAACTGTAGGCATTTTATTTATTTATATTTGGTAATGAGGATTGAACCCACAGGGGCTTTACCAATGAGCCACATCCTCAGCCCTTTTAATATTTTATTTAGATAGGGTCTTTCTCTGTTGTTTCAGGTCTTGCTAAGTTGATGAGGTTGGCTTTGAACTTGTGATCCTCCTGCCTCAGCCTCCCAAGGTTCTGGGATTATAGGGGTGCACTACCATGCCCAGCTGAGCATCTTCCGTCTACACTGGGTGCAGAAATAGAAGAATGAAGAAGCCAGTAGAAAATGCATAGAAGTAAACATTTGAGAACCTGAATGAAGAAATGCCTCACATTGTACTGTAATCAAAAAAGAAAAAAAAAAGAATTTAAACAAACTAAAATAATTGCCTCCGCATGTTTGCATTCTTCTTTGTGGAAGGTAAAAAACTCCTGCAACTATCTTCTGTTTAGACAGAAAGCACATCAAGCCTCATCATAGGTTTCTGAGAAACAATGTTTACAAAATATGTCAACCTCATGAAACTAGGACAGTTCTTCATTAACACTCAGGTTTTTGACAGTTTCTGCTCTTGAGAGAACCAAGTCCAGGCATGAAAGGTGGATGGTGAAGGCTTGATTTATTATCAATAGTGAGACAGTCCATCCTCCTGGTAACTCTTTGTGGTACCTCAGCTATGGAGAACACAAACCACAGAAACCAACAGTATATACTTCACAATTTTTGCTCCAAGGATCCACTTTAGACCTCAAATACAGCTCATTTTTTTTTGTGTGTGTGTGGTTTAAAGGAAGTTTGATGAAAGAGACTTTAAAGCAACAAAACAAAACAAACAAAAAACTAGGATTTGCTAATCTCTTTCCAAATTGGGTGCTTTGGCTAAGAAATCAAATACCTTACAGTAAATTGTGGTTCATTATGGGACACTTTATAGAGTTGTACTGATAATTACATGTGAGTAAGCACCTAAATACTACTGTCAAACTTAATAGGTAATTTTCATTTACTTTCCATGCTATTTAATGTTTATACTATCTTTGTAATTCATATAATCTGATTTTAAAAAAGTAATTTAACATCTTCCAACATAAATGTCTAAATTTAAATTTATTTTATATATTACATTTTATAGAGTCTGCATTAATGATAATGAAAAAATATAAAATAAAATGAAAGTAAATCAAACATAATTTTTAGTGGTGAGAGATCACTGTTATTCATTTGTTGATGTATTTGATATGAATTTTACATCTAGTTACATGGCTGGGATAATGTATGGATGCTAAATTTACTTCTAAATTTTATTCTTTTAAATTACAACATATTTTGTTCATTTTCTCATGTAAATATGTACATACTTGTATTCTTGTTTTATTTTTCATTGATAAACTCCAAGTCCCTGATATAGAACCTTTAGGTATTAGACACACAACAATATTTATTTTGTGAATGAAATACTTATCTTTGTTATTCTATTGTTTGGATTTTCCACAGATTATTTAACAAAATACACATTTTTTTAAACATATGTATGACAGTGGACCAATTTTTATTTCCTAAAATTTCTGTATTCCTAAGAGAATATTTGATACAGTTGGATTAACTGGAGTCAAAGTTTCAGATTCAAGAACTGGATTTTTTATGTATTTATTTTTTAATTGACACAAGAAGCATATGAATTTCTGGGTGCCTTATGGTATTTTTAATGCATCTATAAATTGTATAAAGTTCTATTTGGGATATACATATATACATATATCTTCAAATATTTATTATTTCCTTCCAGTTTCACTCACATTGTCACAAAGGACAGGATTTAATCATTTTCCTGGATTGATAGTATTCCCTTGTGTATGGATACATCAACTTCAGCCATTTGCTGGCATTAAAGTTGTTTCCATTTTTTGGTTATTATGACTTGTGCTACAATAAATATGGAAGTGCAGATGTCTCTTGGATATGCTGTTTTCATTTCCATTGAATATATACCAAATAGTGGGATTGTTGGATCTTATGATGATTCTACTTTTAACTTGTTCAAATACCTCCACAGTATGTTTTTATGATTTTGTTTTCTACCAGGGGATAATTTACTTTAAACTAATTTACATTTCTATCACTATGTGCAAGGATTTTATTTCTCCACATATCCACTAGCACTTATAGTCAAGAATTATTTTCTTTCCTGCCATAATTACATAGGGCTGACATACTAGCCAAACTTGATAAATTATAATTAGAGAATAAATATTCTTGTTATTGTTAAAGTAAACAAACCCCACTTTAATTTTCATTGTTTATTCTTACTCTTATTACAAAAACATCAAATCACAAATATGGGGCATAAAACAAATAATGCATATTTGTAAGTAATGCTTTCTACAAAAATATCATAGCAACCTGTGAAAGAACTAGGTTTGGCAAAGATTTGCAAAAAGTAGTTAAATTCAACATTGCTGATAAATCCAAAGCACCTAAAGAAGATATTTGAATGGTCAGTAAATAAGTGAACAGATAGTCAATATCATTCATCCTTAGGATAACACATATAGAAACTAATATGAAACACTGCTTCTACTTCACATCCACAGGATGGCTAAAATAAAATGACAATCACAAGTGTTAATAAGGATGTGGAAATATTGAAACTCCCATACATTTATTGTGGGATTGTAAAGTGGTAAAACCACGTTGGTCAAAAAAAAAAAAGTCTGGAAACTCTTCAGATGATTAAAGACAGGGTTACTATTACCATCTAACCCAACAATTCCATTTCTGGATATATACCCAAGAAAATTGAATGTGCATGTTCACTCAAAAATTTACACATAGATATTATAATAGTTCCAAAGGAGAAACATCTCACTTACATATAAACTGAAAAACTAATAAACAAATTTTGGTAGGGGCCATATAATATAATGTTATTCAGGCATGCAAAAGAATGAAGAAGTGATTCATTCCACACTTGGATGGATATAGAAAACATTATGCCAAATGAAGTTCAAGACACAAAAGATCAGGTACTTTATAACTACAATATAAAGATGTGTCCAATATATGCAAATTCATAAGACAGCATATTAGTGATCATCAGGTGTTGATGAACTATTCTAGAATCAAATAGTGGTCATGATTTTACAACTTTGTGAATATGTTAAAATTGAGTTGTATAATTTTAAAAGGTGAATTTTGTGGTGCATGAGTTATATTTTAATAAAGCCATTATAGAAATAACCAAAATACATTGTCTACATCGAGGAAAAAAAAACCCACTGTGAATCCAATTTCGCATTGTACCTAATGGATTCTTTATCAAATCCTGTGCAGTGGCAGATAACTTAGTATCTCCACAGTTACATGACTCTAAGAAGTCAGATGAATGGGACTGCGAGTGTAAAGCCATGTTTTAAACCATCATCCTCTAATTTTAAACATGTCACATATCTCTGGAGTGGACTCTCACGGCCACAAATCTACATAGTTTGAACAATCTTTGAAGAATTTTGACTTTGAGTCCCTAATTCATGATATATGTCTTTGAAAAACATGAGAAGTCTATATAGCCTTAATTAAACCATGAATTGGAGAGGCAAAAAGAGTACATCAGGAAAGGGGTATATTTGCTTTTGATTCCCTCCACATATGGATCTTTATGCTGGGCATCCTCCCCCATCTCCAACCCATCCATTTATCTTAACCTGACTCAGAAACGTCAACCCTGTTTTACGCTTGGGTGTTAACTCTTCTGGCCATTCTATCTTTGTTTAGGTCATCATTCCCACAGTATATGTCCCCTGGCTTTCTGCTCTGAATGAGACAGCTTTCTTCCTTCCATTACCATGGTGCTCACAAAGTGTGTCCCAGTTTCCATTGACTTCACAAACTTTGAGAGGAGGTTCTCTTTGAGTGTTGCTTTCACCATCACATTCCTAAATCCTAGCAGAGTGTGTGGCACCTGATCTATATTCAATAAATATTTGCTTATGAGATAAAAATGTTTAATGGCTCTAAGGAAGCGTATATTTATTAGACTATTTGTGCCACTGGCCAATGTCTCAGTCACTGACTAGTGTCTGATTTGACTGTGGTAGTATGTACCAACAGATAAGGGTCAGACTAATTCATTTTAACCACCTAAACACGTTTCAAGTATCAAAACACAAGTTTTCTCTCATACATGACCTTTCCCAATGAACTATTAATCTTTCCATAATTGAGCTTTATTAGCACACACCTCAAGTCAACTCTTTAGAAATGTCAGGCATCTCAAATAAACAGGGACCATCCGAATGGTATGACAATGTCAGAAAAGGAGGGAAATGCATCACAGGCATTTCCTAAGGAAGAAAATATAAATTAACAATGACTTTATCAAGATTCCACAAGGAAAACAGATTAAATAATCACCTTCAGCCATTTCTCTATATACAGAAACACTATGTCTTCCCGGTATCTATTTAATTAAATAGTCTTTACACAAAATCAATAATTAGTCACTCTGAAGACAGTTGAGGGATTTTAAGGTCAGTACAAGTCATAAACAGTCAGCTTTACTAAGTCAAACCAAATCACTGAATAAATTACAAAGGAAACTTAGAGTTGGCAAGGGGAGGCTCTATGGAACTTAAAGATGTTTCTAATTTGTATTTGTTATTCATAGGCAGTTTTGCCAATCGAAAATCTGCTACCTTAACAAACCACTTAGTAGCATGCAAATCATTGCTTTACAGGTAATTATCTTGGACACTTTTCTTCTTGAAAAGTTTGTAGTGACAAGAGTAGCAATGATTTATTATATAAGTATTTTAAACCAAGGCAATTTTCATAAACAATTTCTTATATATGGAAATTAACATCAGGGATTATAATTCCACATTTTAGAAATAAAAAAAAATGATAATGTTAGGGGAGAGATAACTTCACCCACATTATAGAATTATTTAGTGGGCAGAGCTGGAATTCATATCCAAGGGTGTTTGACTTGAAAGCCAAGTGTTTTCCTCTAGTAAGTTAGATCAAATGAACATATGAATAAGTGAGTTAAGGAATGAATGTATTATTTTATGGACATGGTACTACTTTGGACATAGTGGAGTAATCACTTTATTTCAATTATTTTTTTAAAATCTTGTTACAGAAATTTCAAACACTATATATTTGATTAGTCTCCCAGGTAAACGTAATTCATCATCAATACTTATCAATTCAAGGATCATTTTTTTGTGCATCGCTGGATTATTTTGAGGCAAATTTCAGACATATCTTTTCATCTTTAAATATTTCACTTCATCTGTACAGCACAAGGGCTTTTATATTTTTTAGTATTCACAATGTCATTTTCATACATTAAATAATAATTTGTTAACATTAAGCATATAATCAGTGTACAAAGCCCACAGCTACTCCATTGATATTATACTGATTTTATGCACCAGAATCCATAAAAAGCCATATATTTGATCGTCTCTGTTTTCTCTCCCTCTTTTTTTCTTCCTTTCCCTCCTTTCTTCTTCATTTTTTTCTTTTTCTCAGAACCTGTCTTTCCCAGTCAAATTAAATGTGTTCCATATTTTTATCAGCAGTTAGGTCTAGGTCTCAACCTCAGCATTGTGGACACTTTTTATGTTATTTGGATATTTCTTTGCAGTAGGCATCTTCTTGTGCATTAAAAGATATTTAGCAGCATCTCAAGTTTCTACTCAGTAGATGTCATTAAGGAATTCCCAATTGTAACAATTAATATCAATATTAAACAAAAGTTTCTACTCTGTAGATGTCATTAAGGCATTCCCAATTGTGACAATTAGTATTAATATTAAACAATATTAATCCACAACATTTATTATCCGCACGATGAGATTCTCTTGCCTTTGACCAGTAGGGCCTCTTCAGTCTGACCATGGACTCCTTATGTTTTGACCTAACTGGGGCAGTGATGATACCTTCCTTATTGTTTTTCTGTAAAGAGATATTCCAGTCTCATCTTTTTAAATTCCTGTTTAGGCATAGAATAAGACACTTCTCCAAGGAGTTCTTTCTTAAACCAAAACAACAACAAAAAAACAGTACTTAATTTGTATTAGTTATATTTTATTTCTTTGGATTTCTATAGATTTTTGTTTATGCCACTTGGCCAGGACATTAAGGAAAGGGGAAAACGTTAATTTTTCTAAGTTTAATTTTAGCAGTTCCTATAAAAGGAATAAACACTGAAGACATGGTTCATGTTACTCATCCTAATAACTTCAATAGGTAATAGAGAGGGAAAAAAAGTAGCCAGTAGAGTACCCAGTTAATAGCTGGTGTCTCAAAATGATTACTGCATAAAGAAATAAATGATTTCTAGTTAATTAGTCCCCATGACATTAACATCTGTGCTATCTCAGATATCAAATGCACATGGTTTCACTAACTTCCTTTCTTCTTCCTTGACACTCTATGTGGGATGCAAAGAATGCCACCATTTTGAAAAGGACATATATCTTCTTTATTAAAGGCACCAAAAAATACATTAAGCCAGGTGGATATGATTTTAAGTTAAAAATAAAGCTATCTGTCCACATTAAAAAATAATAAGAGTCAAAGAAAATCACATTAATTTGCACTACCTGTAGAACAAATTAGCAAATGTTGTGACCATCTGTGAAAGACACCAGGGCCACATAAGACATGGAATTATTTAATGTGTTAAATCCATTTAAAATGTTTGTATCCTGTTAGTTCTAACATAATTACTATGTTAATTTCTGTGTGTTTTGCATATTAAACGGAGCACACTCTGGGAAGCTAATGGCCGCTATGTCAGCTTTTTATTAAATCACAAAATAAACATGCACAATCCTGCTTCAGAAGATAATTAGTTTAGTATTTCTGCCAGAGTTTAAATATTGGGTACGCTTTGAAGACTTGACTTCCATTTGGGGTGGCGGTGCGCAATCGGGGTCTTCCTGAGTGTTCACATCCTTCTCAAGGCAAGAGCACTTGCAACGGGAAAGAATTCAAAAGTTTCATTTCTATGTTTCAGCCTGCGTTTTCAGCACCGCAGTTATAAAAATGACAAAATGACATTTATAGCATAGTTCTACATAAAACTATACTAGGTATGAGGGAATAGGACAGGGGAATATAAAAACCAGTTCCTTAGTGGAAATCACTTCAGCCAGCCAAGTTTGAAATATCAAGAGATGGAAACAACCCCAGAGAACCTAGCTTTTAAGCAGAAGTCACAGAATGGCTGACCAGAAAGCACGGGCTTATTCGGGCTCCAGAGAGAACATGCCCATCTGCTAGGTAAAGATGAAAATAAATCATACCAAACAACATCAAAAGCAAGACCAAGACCAAATAAGCCTGTGGATAGCAGCAGACTCTCTCTAGTAAGCTCACCTTCTTCTCCCAGTGACCTCATTGGGACCCTGATCCACATAGGGTGCTTCATGCTAGGCCCTGGGAGCATTTAAGGTCAAGATCACTGCTGGAGTGGAGGGCTGCAGAGTATATGGTCTGTTGGTCTGTTTTTTTTGTATGAGGGAAAAGTGCTATTGTAGGAACTCTAATGGACTTATTTAATTTAAGCCCCATTAAATAGAGTTTGTATCATCACAGGACTGTCCCTTTAACTCTGAGACTTCATTTCCATTTGTATTAAGTAGAAGCAATACTAAATCTGTCATATATCTGACGCAAAATCAAGTGAGATAATTTATGTAAAAAACAAAGACCTACTTTTGGCATATGGTATATGCATTATGTGTATATAATTTATATATACTAGAGTTATAATTGCATTGTATTGTTTGTTTACTTATCAGTAGTGGTTTTTTTAGGGGCATAAAAATGGTTAGTTTTTTGTTTGATTGGCTGGTTGGTACTAGGAATTGAACCCAGGGAACCTCTACCACTGAGCTACATACCCAGAATTTTTTATTTTTATTTATTTATTAACTTATTTAGAGACAGGGTATAGCTAAATTGCTGAGGCTGGCCTTCCATTTGCTATCTGCTTCTGCCTCCTGAGTCTCTGGATTATAGTTGGGCGCCACTGAACCTGACTTAGTTTTATTTTTTAATGCGATAGAATAAAAATCTAAGATGGCCAGAAGTAATTTTAGCTTTTAATGCTGAAAAAGTGTTAATATTATTTCTATAATGATATTAATATATTTTATTAAATTTCAAAGCACCTCTAATGTATAAAAATAAGTACTCATTTTATATTTTTATTTTATTATATAATTAATATTAACATTATTCAAATAAGTTTGTTTTCTTTTCCATTTCAGGCATAGTTTACATGTTTTGCACGATTTTAAAGAGAAATCCGGAATCATAGCATGAGTACTGGTATAGATATATCTAATGATCCGTAACATGAAATCCAAAGTGTTAAAGGCACTGACCAAGCAAGTCAGTGACAAAGGGACAGCAAAATCCCAGGTCTCCTTGTGTCAGATGGTGACTTTCCTTGGAAGAGTGGAATATTAAGTACATTTGTCCCTTCTGATTGGGCCTTTCTTCCATCTCACTCATCTTTCACTCTTTTTTTTTCTTTGTTTTTCATTGGAAGAAAGTAAAAAATTCAGCAGGTGAAAAGAAAGCTTTCAGAATGAGTTTCATCTCTAACTTCTAGAATGAAGTTAAAACATATGTGGGTTTACATAAAATTTGTACATAAAATTATTCAAAAGCCTTTGAATTCATAAAAAAAAATGCTTATTAATTTTTGTTGACTCAGGATCATTATGGTTTTCATCAAGGATTACCCTTGGCTATAATAAAGTGGTGCCTGTTGGCAGCATCCTCAAAGTGGATACTGAAGATTCGTGATGAAGCCTCCCTGGACCTGTGGATGCAAAATTAACCACCCTTCTGCCAATGTCCCCAAACTATTTCCTTGCAGTTTAAATGACACCACTTTTATGCAAGTTTTTCTATTGAATTTTTGTGAACACATCACTCCAATGTGTGGCTTTGGCTGAGGCAACCAATTTCTTAAAACTCAGTGTCCTGGTCTGTGAAGTTGGAGAAATACAATACCTGCTTTAATACATCTGCTGAAAGGATTTAGAAGATAAATTTGGCCAAATAACTAGCACAAGGTCTAGTACTTACTAAATTCTTAACACAATCGGGGATCCTTCACTCTGTATCCCAGATTCATTTATTAACACTGTTTAAAAAAATATTGAATAAGTCAATTTTATTTCTTGTTCCTTAAAGATTTCTGAGTAAGTAAATTTCTAAACAATTACTGGCTGCATTAATCTAATCAATACTTCCTTGAATAAATCAGCATAGTAATAAATAATATCACCAGACAGATGTTTTTCTTTCTTGAACCATTGTCCAATTGTTTTAGAAAACAAGTTTCCCTTGATCCCAGCTCCTCACCCCCCACAACACTTGTCACTTTACCAAATTCCTTTTTCTCTCGAACTATTGTCACCTAAGATTTCCTGAGAAGTGGGAAGGTATTTTCTTTCAGAAGCACAGGCTTAAAATTTAAGGTCAGTCCTCACAGATTCTCAGCTTTCGCCTTTGCCCCTGCCCAGTCAAATGTCAAAACTGAATGAGGTTTGACCTCTGGTAAAGTTATTTCTCAACATCCTTTTTAGAATCTCACATAAACAAACTTTGGGCAAACTTTTCTCATTGGTGGCTCTGGCAGAACAGTATTCTCAATAAATGGAGCTTAGCTTCTAACTAGGAATATTCTCTTAAAATCTCTGGTTTATTTACAGAGCAATGTTCAACATTCATAGTGCAACATGCTCATGGGACCTGTGGGGTGACCAGTTGTCCAGGACAGTCTGGGATCAAGGGCATTTTTGGAACAGGGAACTTTCAGTGCTAAAACTAGGAAAGTCGGAGGCAAACCATAACAAGAGGGTCACCCTATATTGGAAATGGCCATGAAGAAAGTAGTTTCTGTGGGCAACATTTATTGTCATTAATGGAATCACGTGTTTATTATCCAGCTGGTGTGCTCCGTGGCATTTTCCCCAGGATGTGAGCTCGTTGACTACAGAGACTTAGGTTAGGATTCCAAGTACTGAATGATGTTAAAAATTTTACAGAGGTGTACTTCATTTTTTGAAAATGTCACAGGTGATAAAAATCAGACTCGTTTATATCTATCATATTATAAGTTTCAAAATTCAGACTGATGTGTAATCATTGCTAATGTTTTCTGTTCAGCCACATACTGCTAATCTCTGTCATGTTATTTTCCACTGACTGAAGTATTTATCCCTGTATTACATTTGCTTCAGTTCGTTTTCCCTAGATCCTAGAAAGGGCTTTAGATGATTCAGGCTTATGCTAAAAGGAAGTGACACCATGGGGTCCAACTACAGATGACTTGAGGGGTGTAATTCAGAGGACTGGCATCCATAGCCCATCCATAGCAGAAACTTCTAGGTCTTGCTTCTGGTCACTTCATTTGGCAGAAGGGCCAGGCTTCACCCACAGGGAGTTCCTCTCTTTCCATTTATGGCCCACTCTAACTGGCTTGGGCACAGACCATAATAATTGCATTCCCTTTTTATCTAATCATTTCTTCCAAAGAAAATAATTTCATGACATGTCTACTTTGAAGCTACTATTCAAAAGTAGGCATGCTTTGCCCAAATTCATTGCAACATTTTATATATTAAATTAGAATTATTTAAATTCAATCATTGACTATAATCTCTACAAGGGTAGAAATGTTCGTGTGGATCTTTAAACTCTTGACATAGAGCACAATGACTGGAGGAAAATAGATCTAAGTACATATTAATTAACAATATTGCATGAGCTTTTGTAAAATATTAAATGGATGAAGGTTTTATTAATTGTAAGGCATAAAAATACTAGAAATCTTCAGTACTTTCTTTTCACTCTTGTTCATTTTTTTCATTTTACTTGTTTTAAAAAATGATTACCAATTCAATCAATTATTTAAACTGTTATTATTATAGCTTAAGTACTTGTTAAAAGAGCAATTTGAATGTGCCTAATTACATTTTTTTCTTTCAATGAAAATTGTTTATGTGTTATTGAATTCTCTTTGAAGAAATTTTAAGATCTAAAAGCAAAGAAATAGGAAGAACCTTGCATCATAGCTCTTATATTTTATTTCTGAAAACTCACTGTGTAAGGTCAGGTTTTCAGTGTGTTTTCCTTAAACCTCCCTATGAAACAAGCTATCACATGGCCTGGCCATGGTAAAGCTTTGCAATTTTCTTTCAACATTGACTCTTTTCAAATTTACAGCAGTGTTGTAGCAATTTTGGATATCAACCTTAATTTACAGCCCATTTAGACAGGTAAAGTTTTACATGAAGTGGTAGTACTGATTCTACAAAAGTGATATTAGTGTCAGTAGGGTCTGTTTTTTCATGAGTATTCTAAATTTCCTATATGTCCTGAAGTTCAAAAATGGTTCTGTCACATATCAACAGTGGCCTTGGGCAAGCCTACAGAAATATGCAAGCCTCAATCGGTTCTTCTGAAAATTCTTACAAATAACACCTCCAGTGCAGGCATTTCCAGAGATAAACAAGACAATATAGATTTATTGCAGAGTACCTGTTCTCAAGGAATGTGAGTTTACTTCTTTTCTCTATTTATTCCTGGAATTGTATACTCTTGCTGAATGCTGTTCCTCATATTTTCTCTGCCTTGAATTTGCTGCCTGTCACCTGCCATTCCAAAAGAGGAGCTCTTTTAAAACATCTCTCTTGTATCTTGACTAAGAGGGGCTCTTTTTTTCTCTGTTCCTAGACTCATCATTAAGCTCACTGTGATGAAATATATGACTTGTCTCTGTTAATATTCTATTTCCTTCCTTTTCTATGCCACATCGATGAATCTTTATTATTTTAGAATATACAGTTATTGTCCAAGAGATAATAAGTGCTATGATTTCAAATATCATTTCTTATAAACAGATCTAGTTTGCATGACCATAAAATGGCAGATTTTTTTTTCAACTTATAAAGCATGTTCCATTCTGGCCCTTTAGTATGTTTTTAACATTTTATTTTTGAAAATGGACTGTTAAATATTGTGGCAGTTCTGAATAAAAATGAAAAACATGAACACACAAATGCCTGCACCACACTCATGTACACACACACACACACACACACTCCTTTGGCCTAAGGAATAGAATGTACAGAAGTATTTTATCACACAAAGGCAACACAGACTCCAATAGGCATGAAAATTTACCTGCTCTTACATATATATATATATATATATATATATATATATATATACACACAGATACATATATACATACACATATACATATACTATGTGCCAAGTATGATTAGTATGATTATTTAAGACATTGGGGATACACTGTTTACACTGTTGGGCAATATAGAATGAATATATATATATATATATATATATATATATATATTCATGAAGTCATTGTGTTTTAGATCTAGGGGGACCTCACTGATAATAGAAATTAAATTCACAATTGGGAGTAGGATTAAACAAGGATACACAATCACTTGCTAATTTATTGTGGAGAGAAAGTATTACCTTCTGTGCATTTAGTGGTATGTCCTGATAATGGCCAATTCATGTTCTAATATCCCGTAAAGTTTCTGAAGGGCCATTAGATAACAGTACCCTTGATCTTTGTAACAGTACACAGTGATTAAGTCAATTGGTTTGTTGACGAACACAGAATAATAGCTAAAGCCACTCTTTTACCACACAGTGAATTAAGTTGCCGAGTATTATTATTTAAGACATTGGGGATACACTGTTGAGCAATATAGAAAAGAAATCCCTATTCCCATAGTGCTTGGCTTGTAGTGTTTCTGAAAAATAATAGACAAGTAACCTAGAAAATAGATCACATTTTCACAGATTGGGAGGAAAGCAACATATAAGATGAAGAATACAAGGGAAGAACTGCTCTAATGTGTTAGGGAAAGCTCTGAGGAAATGACTGCTGAGGTGATAAATGCCAGCAGAGAAGGAGTCAGGCTTCCAAGATTCGGGAAGAAGTGAAATCCAGAGATAGGGAGGCAGAGGAGCAAATATGTTCAGCAGTGCTGAATCTCTAGTCTTAATTATCAGAACAGTGCTCTGTCCCAAATCAATTCCGTCTTCTTTCTTACCTGTTTAGAGAAGGTGCTTTTAGATAATATTCTATCGGTGTGAATCCCATATGTACTGATACTTCCTATGTGACACTGCGAGGACCCATTCCATTTATAACAGGCCATCAGGTTTCTCTACATATCCATGATGGTGGGAGTTGGCAGATGAGACTCTTTGTCATCTGTCATCTCACCCTGTTCCTGCCCAGTGCATTAACATACTGTTTGAGCAGCTGGAACTCTTTACTAATGAGGTCAGTTGCAAATGCAATTCTTGTATGGATCACTTGGCTTTTTATATTGTTCTGGCCCAAGGATTCCTCTCCAACTGATCACAGATTCATTGGGTCCCTCCAGGGCAGCGACTCCATCATTCATGTTCCTCCTTCCTATTGTGCCTTTCCCCTCTATGCCCCCACGTTCCTATTCTAGTACCTTACACAAAGTAGATGTTCAATGAATAGTTTCTTTATTATTATTTTCATCTTTTTTTATGATTTCAAAAGAACAACATGAAAAATTGACTTACATCATAGCTTAAGATTTATGAAACATTTCTTTGATAGACTTAGCATTTCTTGGGGATCATATTACTTAAGACTATCACTCCGTACAGGTGTCATTTTTCCTTCTCTTTCCTTTAAAAAGCATTTTGTTGCGCCTGACCCTTTGGTTCGTATTCTTTCATGCTCAGATCCACCTCTCCTTCAAGGAAAATTCACATGTCACCTCTTCTGTAATCTGTTCTTTTTTCCTCAATAGCTCTATAACATGTTGCAGCTGACCATACTAAGTTTCCAGTATCTGTTACATCCTGCTTTGTGTAACTTTGTGTAAGTTTTGCATGTCTTACCTCTTCTGAAGTTTTAAGCTCTTTGACTACTGATGACATCTCTGAATTCTCCTTCAAACCTCCAAAGAATCCATCTTTCCAGGGACAAGCACTAGATTTGTACTCATTCAGAACTGGATTCAAATATATATATTTTTCTCTACCTTCTTCTTTAAAAGAAGAACAAGAAAACTCTGTGTCCTATGATTATGTAAGATTTAGTTTTATCATCTGAAAACAGTGTGCTATAATCTTCAACTCCTGGGCTAATCACAACACTAAATGCATTAATTAACATATATAAAAACAGTATTATATGGGATTCTAGTTCTACTACTTATTAACTCTGTGATTAGGAGAAATATTTAACATCAATTAACCTAAGGTTTAACTAAAATAACTTTAACTTTAGCTATAAATATTTTTTTAAAATGACGTTTCCAACCTTTTAAATTCATTTTGGAAATTAAATGAGATAATGAACATAAAGTACCTAAAGTACTTAATTCTCAACACACTTAAATTGATCAACAAATGTAATTTGTTTATTTATTTTAGTTTTCATTTTTCTTGTATGCCAATTACAATATGGATCTCATGGAGGAACTCACCAAGTACTATTGAGTACTATAGTTACTACTTCAATATTTATTTATTATCATTTGTGTGTTTGGATGATATGACAGGCCCTCTACATAACATTTGTGACATTAAAGTGAACCCAAAAGACATAGTTGCTGCCAGATGAAGTTTATAGGTTAGGCAATAAAATATACATTAAACATATTTTATATATATATATATATATATATATATATATATATATATATATATATATTGTACAGAGCTACACACATTCTGGATTATATAGGTAAATAACTCTGAAAAAAAAAAAAGCATCAGTTTCCTGAATAGATTCTGGGTCAGAAATCCTACCCTACAGAGTAAATGTGTTCTCCTTTTTTCTACAGGAAATAAAACATTGAATTGGGTAACCCAGACAGTTTCTACATTTGGTTTAAAAATCAATAAATTCAAAGAATGCAAAGAACATTTCCTGGGCAAAACTCTCTGAGAACTAAAGCAAATGAACAAAGGATTCATTCCTGGCAGTTTCCCTCACTTTTTTATTGCTTATACAAACTGCTTTTGCAAGATGTACTTTGGACAACTGAATTATGAGCCTTAACTTTAGAATTGTTCATCAATTTATCTTCTGTGACTCAACAGGATCTGACCAGAAGCCAAAGTCATAATTCAGTTGTTCTAAACATATAATATCAAGGGGGAAACATCCTGCAAATGAAAACTTGGAAAACACAATTCTGTGGAAGCATTTTGGTTTTTTCTTCCTCTTACTTTATGAAGAGGATTTTAAGACCTTCTAGAGTTTGTGTCAGTGGAGAAAGATGAATTTAGAAAAAAAAGAGAGAGAGAACTTTCCAAGTTGATATACCAATTTTATTCCCAAGAGTAAAAATAATTCATTTTCACTGTATGGATAATAACCAGTTGATATTTCACCTCTCTTTTAACTACCTCTGGTCTTATAACTTATCCAATTTCATGTGATTTTCTTTTGCAATTGTCGTTTAGAAAAAAAACTCATACTATACACACATTTTGTGCACATTGAAATAACAGACATTTTTAACCAGTAGCATCATTACATGTTAATCCAGTGAAATCAGGAATAGTGAATGTTCTTATTGCAATATTAGTGTGCTCATTTACCTGTTAAAATTAAGAATACATATTAATAGTTTGTTTCTCTGAAGTAATTAGTACTATTATATTGGCATTGTGAGCAATCAATATATGCCAAAGAAAGAAAAGACATGGAAAAAGGAAATCCCTGATTTCAAAAGTAGACATCATCTACTATGAACATCTTATTGAATTTCACCCCTATTTTTTCTTTCACTTTTTTTGTTCTTATTGTGCTTTTGACTATTGTTTCTATAATGTTTGTATTATATTTGTATATACTTTGTGAATCCTGTTATTTAAATTTGAAATTATAAGGGCTGTGTTTTCTCATGGTATTCCTGAAAACATAATTTTCATGTCTGTTTCATGATCTCCTAGAATGTGTTCAGGTGTGACAGGAAAGACGTGAGTTTCTCCATCCCTTGGACTCCTTCTATCCTCACTTCTTGTTGGAACAATATCATGTAAACAAGGTGATTCAACAAACTTGTGCTAGGTGTGGTCATCAAAGCTTGCAGGAGGAAAGTAGGATGCCTTAGGTGGTTCTTGTTGAATGACTCCAACTAATGTAGCTAGAACACAGTGTCAGAGGAATGAAATGGGACTTACCAGTTGATGGACAAAGTAGAACAAAGCTGGACTCTAAATTGTAATGGGAAAGAAAGGAGGAAGAGATTTTCAGCCATAAGCATGTAATTTTAGGTTATTTCTGAAGATTAACTGAACTCAAAGGTCTTCATACCAACTGCAAAATACATGAGCATGGAAACAAATATTTGTATTTAAACAATAGGTTCTCAAATGATTATCCCTTGATTGCTTGTTTACAAACTCTAATGGTCTTTAAGTCCTTTTTAATGTGAGCTGATTTATATTTTGTTGCCACTGAATATTATTTACTTTGATATGTATTTACTTAGTCTACAAGTCCGATATAAGCCAGTACTTTATAATTGTGTGTGCATAGAAAGATGACATTTTTAATGAATGGCATATTGACTTGGAAATGTCATTAAAACTTGTTCCATACATTCATGAAACAATCAAACAAATATCAACCAAAGAAGTGGCATGAATTCATAACACAGACACTAAATGCACCCATTTCAAAAATCTTTTTTGTGCCATGGTTTAAATTCCTGATGTCAATTGAATCACCCAGTGCCCAGGAAATGCAGGGAAATGAGTAATTACTCATCATCTGGTCAAAAGCTTTCTCAGCAATCAATGTAAGAACAATTAAAAGGTTGGGAGGTAGGGATGGAGGTTGTTCTTTGAAGGAAAATGCTGAACCAAAGGGAGAGTCCCTTGGAAATTAATTAGAACCCAGCTGGAAGTCAAAATAAAGATCCTAAATGATCCTGTACTCCCCACCCATGTCATACAAATGGAGCTGGAAACGCATTTTCTGATACCCTCATTCTGAATTAATCATTCCTGCCATGGTACACACATGGCAATTTGCTTCCAACACCATTTGGAGTGCATATTGCACTGGCTTCTTTTAAACTGAGTTGTATGCTTGCCTGTCTTCCTCACTGAATTATAAACCCTTCCAGGCTGAATGTTTATCTGTGAGCAAATCTCTAGTCTGTAGCATAATAGCTTAACCATTTTGTATTTGATAGAAAGCATTTAAAATTAAAATGTTATGTCTTTGAACATAAAAGATTATATTTGAGAAAAATGTGTAGAATATCATCTAAGTCTATTTATTATTATTGCTGATATCACCCTTTTTTATGAAAAGGGAAGTCATATGTGTTTATATTAGGGAGGAGAAGAAGGCAGACAAAGAGAGAGAACTGGCTCCTATTGCCTTTAACATTTCTTTTTTAAACTTACTCCTCAATATGATATGAAACAGGTTATATTGAGCAATTATCCAGATATATTAACTTGTTTGCCTTTAATTAAACATAGTTTACATTTTTAAACATATGAGTAATTTAGGACAGCAGATATAAGAATAAAGACTACGATACACATATAAATAATGAACTATTTAAAACAGAAAAGACTAAAACATTTTCCCCAAACCAATCTGCCACTTACAATTTCAGATTTAAAAAAAAAAATATTTTCAATTGAATTCTATTTGGTAGGTTTGGGCAAAAGCAAATGTATTTCCACTTCTGAAAACAAAGTTCCTTCCTTCTCCAACAATTAGAATATCACTGATGAAGTAATTATCATTTGGGTGTATTAGGTTGATTTACTACCACCAAACTATGGAGCCTGAGAGGGTTGATATGATTTCTTTTAACACAATAAATGTGACAAAAAGAATAATGATGTTGAAAACTAACACTTGGCATCATAGTATAGCTCACAAAGCACTTTCACATAGTTTGCTAAGTAAAAACTCCTGAAACATATCTCAGAATATTGATCTTCCAAAGGCTACACTACAGTTGTGGGGTTGTGGTAGGCTTTGAACAAGCACATGGTAATTCCACAACCTGCTCTTTCTGGTGCTGTTGTATTTTACCTTCTTCACAATGATACAACAAAAGTTTTGTCCTGAAATAAAAATTTAATAAATATTTACAATCTGTTGGCCTTTTAGACAAATCTTGAGATGGTATTTTATCTTTGTAAAAGTAATGTAAGATAAGTAGCATTACCCTTATTATGTGTATGATAGAATCTGACTCAGGACTTTGATAACTCATAGCCAAAACTAGGATGGTTGATATTCTAGCTGTTGTAGTCTAACTTTGGATCTCTGAGTCTTTTCACTGGGTCTTTGCATGGAATACAGAAGGTTTCAAAAGTAGGAAAAATAAAAAGGAAGTGTCGATATATATATATATATATATATATATATATATTAGGTGGGCAAGAATTAGGAACTTTGATCTAGAAAACCTAGAGACACTATGGGAACACTTTGTTTCAACAAGGAAGGGTTCCAATTCATGATCTCTGGAGTCAAGTTTTAGCAATCGTACCATAAATGGTTCAGAAATATCAAGGTTCTTTGTTTGTTTCCTTATTTGTTTAAAGTGAGCAATGAACAAGCATATAATCAATTAGATAAAACTGATTGGCACAAATACAAATATCAAACACTATGGGAGAAATGATAATTGGACATTCAGTCTCTCAGAGTTTTTTTTTTTTTTTTACCATCTTTGACCTTGAACCTTAAAGACTAAACTTCCTACAGTGAATAGGGACTATTTTAGAAACAAGAAAGACCCCTGATTTTATATGACAATCGTGAAGACTCAATCTTGTTTCCACTTTGTTTCATTTCTTCTCTTTTTATACCTTTACTTCATTCTATTGGCTTCAACCTTACTGACTCTTGTATGACCTGTCCTCCAGTATTTCAGTTTTAGGTGGTCTGTAAGAATTTCTAGTGGCACATTCTCTTGGTTTATCCTACTTCTGGCTGTGTTGAATTGTGCAGGAGACATACTGAAAGTCTCCAAAAAATTCAGGTCAGCCATCTAGGAAAATGGTGGGTTGTGTTTTCCCAAACCCTTTGAAGTTGGGAGTGAGCAGGCCTAATGGTGAATATTACGTATTAACTTGGAGAGTGTTTGGAGAGGAGAATAATATTTACATTGATGATCTTTGAGTAAGCAGATTATCTTCTGTAATTTGGATAGACTTCATTTAATCAGTTTAAAGCCTGAATGGAATAAGAAAACTGACTTTTCCAAGGAAGAAAGAATTCTCCATCAGGCTGCCTTCTGACTGCACCTGTACCATTGGCTGTCCTGGGTCTCTGCCTGCTGGCTCTCACTGAGGATGGGGACTTGCCAGTTTCCATAATTTCTTGAGCCTATTCCTTTTAATAAGGTTATTTTTTATAAAGATGCACTTCCTGTTGGTTCTGTCTCTTCAGAGAGCCTTTGCTAATACAGCATGCAATGTTTTGTCAAAAAAAACAAGAGTTGGCATGATACCTCACTCTGGGTGAAATTTTTATAAATAATTCACAATGCTTCAGTTTATTCTTGAGTCACTGTGATAAAGGTAGATGTACATATGAATTGTCACAATGAATAAGACTCAACTTTAATCCACAAAACTGTCTTTGTATTAGTAACTGGGATTCAGGGATTTTCGTTTAGACTATACCAAGTCTGTATGAACTGCTACCAGGAAATAAGTTCTACCTAATTCTGTCCTTTAAAAATGAAAACTTTGTGATTTCCCTTCAGGTTTTCCCACCTCAACTCTTAATGTGTATAGATTCAGAATTCATGAACATACATGCAAATCATAAAAACTTCCAAGATGAACATTTATTTTTTAACTTAGTGTAACATCATGCCCAGAGTGTGTTTCATCATTTCAAAGTTTAAGCCTCTTCAAGCAACCAATTGTTATCCTTTTTTCTTTTTTTATTTCCTTATTGTTTTTTTTTTTCACAAAGGGAAATGAGCTGTAGATCTTATATTTCATAACATTATATATTTAACGATGTCCATAAAGAAATATATTTGCTCAAATGTGATGTGCTTATTATTTGTGTAGTTCAAGTGTAGCATTAAAATCAACCTTTTCAGGTTTGTATATGGGAAATGCAACTTTTCACTTTCCAAAATCAAAGGCTAGAAATTACCTGTGCTAATATTCATAAGGCATCTTTGACATCAATTTGCACTTAAAAACATCCTGATATGATAAATATAAGTGCATCAGAGATAAATGGGCTGAATGTCAGAAGTTGAACATTTTAAACAAAAGACAAGAAATAAAAAAAAAAATGAGGGGATGTATGTTGTGCTTTGCTTCACATAGAGCATTTGGAAATTTGCCTGACCTCTCATTTTTATTTATTTAAATTAACAGCAGCAGCATTCATTGCCATCTGGCCCCCAGGCACAGTGAGCTAATTAAAAAAAAACCTTCAAAATATCATTTAAACCATTTTAAATAATTCACCCAATGCAAGTGTTGAGAAAGCATCATTTGGATTGACAAACCAGAAGAACTAGGCCCCAGGGTTCAGTAAATCTGGATTTAGCTAGAGATGTGCATTGAACAAATTTGATCAGGACTTCCCTGGGAATAAAAACACTTTCCCAAGGAAGAACTTGGGGTGAGAATGGAAGAAGGGCCAAACCTAATACTGAATGAAAATATTTAGGAGACTGCTCACTTTGTCTTCCTAGCTCAGATTATAAATTTTCCCAATAGTTTCAGATTTTCGTCTTTGAGTCTCTGCATATTAATTCAATTTGGAATCTTATTCTACATTGGGATACACACTGTGAAAGTATCAGCATCCTATTTTCATTGTCCATTCTCTGATTGCTCATTGGAGACTTTTCATTTACTATGAAATGTCTTGAAGCTCTCATGAAAGGTGATGCTAAAAGAATAACCTTAATAAGTCATCTAGTTCTCTCAGCTGCACACATTTTGGCAGTGAAGGAATATTGCTTTCCACCATCTGTGCAGAATAGAATTTGAATTTTTGCTCAGGGTCAGTTAAAATGTACTTAAAGCACAATGTGTATCTAGGCTTTCATTCTTACTCTAAACCCTTATTATGCATTGTTTGGAATTTAAAGTGGTTGCACTAAAATCTTCTCTCTCTTCTGCAGCTGACATATTGTACTAATAAAGTTCAAAATACATTGTTTTCAGTAGTAGTTGGTTATTTCATTTTTAGGGCAATTTAAATCTAACAGCATTTTGTGTGGCTCATTTTTAAAATGTACCATGAGAAAGGAATAATTTAAGAATCCAGGAAAATATTATACAACATAAAATGTAACCAAGGGACTTTTGTGTACTAAGGAAAATTTTTCATGGCAACCATTTGAGACATATTATCAACTACGTTTTGAAAGATGAGGAAACCAAGGCTCAAAATGGATACACAAATCTTAAGATATAGAACCCAATTATTAACTTAGGTCAAGGTTGTGAATATATTCTGTGTATTGAAGAAACATGTTCCAGTTATTTCTCTCATTTTGGGTAGACCTGTATACATTTGGATTATGTGACAAAGATTGTATTATGCTCTTTGGAAAGAAAACAACTTAAAACAAGAGGGCTTCTGTTTTGAGACTTTCTAAGTATACCTTCCAAGATTGCACCATAGGAAATATTCTTTATGTTAGTGCAAGGATAATGCTTCTTCTCAAACACAACACGAGTTACATACTTCTTTGTTTGTCTCTGTTATATTCCTGCGTCTACAGGATTTAGTTTAAATCATTTAACATAATAACAATAATCACTTTTGCCCATTTTTACATCTTTATCTCCAACATGATAATGTCTTTATGTCTTGTGTTTTAACTTCATTGACTGACTTGTATCTTCCAGAATATGATTCTTCTAGAATTTGGCTCAGTTCTGATTTCTCTACCTGGTTTTCTTTCCATAAGTTTAAAGGTAAGCACTTACTCATTTATCAAATATATTTTGAGGTGAAACACTAAATCTTTGTCATGAATTATGTTCTTATTTAATTCCCCTGCACCACACCCACACATCTCAACTGTAGCTCTTAGGTGTGCACACTTTCTTATGAGGTAGATTGAATTTGATAGCCTCAGGGCCATGTTCAAGGTATAGGGTAGAATAAAAGCCATTGAGTTTTTAAAGAGCAGAAAACTAAAGAACAGGCTGAAAAAGTAGATGAAGAGAAAGAGTGAAATTTGTAGTAGGAATCTTTATTCAATAAGTAGATTTTTAACCACTCATTTAGAAAAACCTGTGTGGGATGAAAGATGTGTTAATCTACTTCACTATAGTAACCATTTTACTCCTTTATGAATTCTACAACATCATGTTGTAAACATCAAATTTACACAATAAAATTTATTTTTTTAAAAAAAGTTTTGTGAGGGACAATCCAAATGACTCTTGAAAGAAAACAGCAGGAAGCCCTTCAGTAAATATTATGGCAACCCAAGGTAAATAAATTCTATGATCCTAAAGATTAGCTAGCTGTGTTTTGTGAGGGAAGATCATTTTTTAAATTTGGCTTTCATTAAATTGGTAGACATTGATCCAGAAAAATAAACAGGTCATATTTGCTTCCTTTTACACAAGGAAGGATTGTAATAGAAATTCAACGTCAGTTCTAACAAGTGCACTTTAGTTATTGCTAATAAAAGAGAAAAACATAGTTGTTCACACTGCCATCTTACTACTAGCTGTTATGATAGTTGCTCTCTGTCTGACACACACACAGACACACGCACTTACAAACACGTGTTCTTTTAAAATACATTTTATTACTTACAAACACAGGGTGACTGATATTATATTTTCTAGATGTTTCCTTTTCTTCTTTTTTTTTAGTTACAGTAATAATTAACATTTATTCAGATTTTGTTTGTTTGTTTGTTTCAGTGAATGCCCTCATTTTATCTCTGAGAAAGAACACATAATAAAACACATAACAAACAAATAAAACTGAAAGCAGGATGTAATGAGCTCTAGAACAATATATGCATTACACTGGGATAGGATTAGCTCCTTCTGAAAGTGGTAGGGTTTAGTGCCAGAGATATGAGTGGACCCTCAGGGACTTGCTTTGTGGAATTCATCCAAGGACTGACACTAGGAAATAAAAAGAAGAAAGCAAAATAGAAGAAAAGGAAGATGGTCATATCAGGGAGGAGAGCCAGAAAAAGAGGAGCAAGACTAAGGTAACCAGAAAGAAAACAAATATATGCTTTTCCAAGTGCCTCTACTCCCTGCATCCCCCCCCCCCCAAAAAAAAAGTTCTTCTTATTCAGGGAATCAATAAGAAATCATTGATTGGCAACTGTGGAGGAAGATCAGGTAGATGAAGGTCCATGATGATATTGGGAAAATTCAGAAAGACAGTTGCTCTGCAGAGATGAATCAGTCCTCCAAAACCCTTACACACACACACACACACAAACACACACTTCTGTTATGGTTTTTGGACTGTGTATTTATTGTGAAAGATATACCTTGGAGAATATAAAGTTAGGGAACATGAGTCTGTGTGTTCCAGAGTCCCTGAAGAGATGGGAACCTGAGAGTTGGTTACATGATATAGAACAAAACCCCCAATATCAGAAATGTCAGTGGGAAGCAATTGTAAGCCAGGAGGTCTTTGTGAGGAGAAAGGGCTGCAGTTGAGATGATGGCTACCATTTTTTTTTTCTTTTTTACAGTATGGAGGATGAAACCCAGGGGCACTGTACTACCAAGCTGCACTCCTGAGTCCTTTGTATTTTTTTTTTTTTTTTAGTTTGAGACAGGGTCTTACTAGGTTGCTGAGGCTGGCTTCAAACTTGCTATCCTCCTGTCTCAGTCTCCAGAGTCACTGGGATCACAGAAGTGTGCCACCACACCCAGATGATGGCTGCTACGTATAAAGAAGACACAACACAATGTTACTAGGAATCTTAGCATTCAGACAAAATGGGTATGGATCTGGGCATTTCCCAGTCCTAGGTGTGTGACCTTGACCTTGACATGCCGGCATGTCCAGCCTCACATCTGGCATCTAGTCCCTTCATCACAGCACCCCACTCCCCTCTCCCAGTTCTGCTTCTCATTCCCTAAGCCTTCTGCCTACTAATCCTTGCTTTGACCTCAAACCCTACCCCAGCCTATGTAATGGATTTACAATGAGAGGCACAATCACAACCCTCATGTGTAATAAAGTATTTTCTAATAGCTGTATTGAAAAATTAAATAGTAGTTAATATTTTATTTAACTCAATAGGTCCAAAGCATCAGCATTTTAACATGGAATTTATATTAAATATTGAAGCATCAGCAAGGTATTTTACACTCTTTTTATTTTTTCATATTAAAGACTTAGAAATGCGTCATATGTTTTGCACTTAAAACACACTGACTTCTGTGTGCACAGCCCACATTTCAGGCCCTGCTTCAGCTCGCGAAACTCCAGTGCTTGCATTCAGCAGTGCCTTTCCTTCATCTCTCCTTGGGAAGTGGCTCTAATCCATTGTAATGGCATAGAGAAAAGCTGCTCTTTCAGGTCAGATTTTTGCCTCCATAGTATATACTCCACAGTGCTCTGCATGCCTTTATTATGGCAGTTTCATGCTAGCAAATTACTCTTGGTGCTATCAGTTTAAAAGCTGTCACTCCCATTAGATTAAAAGCTCTAGGACTCCCCTTTATGTGGACAGGCATCCTGTATCCATAGGGATGGGTTCCGGCATCTCCTTTGGATACCCAAATCTGCAGATGTCCAAGTCCTTTGTATCAAAGGAGAAAATCTTTACCACATTCACCTCTGATAAAGAATTAATCTCTAGGATATGTAAAGAACTCAAAAAACTTAACACCAAAAAAACAAATAACCCAATCAATACATGAGCTAAGGAACTGAAGAAGAAATACAATAGGTCAACAAATATATGAAAAAGTGTTCAACATCTCTAGCAATTAGAGAAATACAAATCAAAACTACTCTAAGATTTCATCTCACTCCTGCCAGAAGGGCAATCATTAAGAATACAGGCAACAATGAATGTTGGTGAGGATGTGGAGAAAAAGGTACATTCATTCATTGCTGGTAGGACTGCAAATTGGGCAACCGCTATGGAAAGGAGTATGGAGATTCCTCAGAAAACTGGGAATGGAACCACCATTTGACCCAGCTCTCCCACTCCTCGGTTTATACCCAAAGGACTTAAAATCAGAATACTATAGTGATGCAGCCACATCAAAGTTTATAGAAGCTCAATTCACAATAGCTAGACTATGGAACCAACCTAGGTGTGCCTCAATAGATGAATGGATTAAAATGGTGATATATACATATATATGTTTTCCAATGAAATATTACTCGGCTTTAAAGGAAAGTGAAATTATGGCATTTGCCAGTAAATAGTTGGATTTGGAGAATATCATGCTAAGCAAAATAAGTCAATTCCACAAAACCAAAGGCCAAATGTTTTCTCTAATATTCAGATGCTAATTCACAATAAGGGTGAGGGGGCATTAGGGAAGAATAGCATTACTTTAGATTAGGTAGAGGGAAGTGATAGGAGGGGGAAGGGAGGGGATGTGTGGATAGGAAAGATAGTAGAATGAAACAGACATTATTACTATATGTATATATGTGACTACATGACCATATGATTGTGCAACATGTATTCTCAGTAAAATGGGAAATTATATCCCATCTATGTATATCAAGGTGCATAAATGCATTCTACTGTCATGTATAACTAATTAAAACAAATTAAACATTATATTAAAAATTGAATAATTGAAACAATATACTGTAACAAAAAAGTATATAGTAATTGGTAATATGCATAATTCATTGTTTTTACTATTAAAAAATAGGCTTGTGCAACTACCAAAAAATAAGTCATACTATTCATATATGTTCTATGCACATTCACCTGTGTCCTTTAAATTATCTCTAGATAATTTATAACACCTAATATAATAGAGATACTATGTACATAGCTGTTATATTGTATTGTTTAGGGAATATTGAAAAGGAAAGACTACATATACTCAGTACAGGTGTACCCACTGTCAGCCTAAGCACACAGTGCACAAATGAGGCAGGAGAAAGCAGTGCTCAAATAAGAAGTGCTGGAGAGAGGGTGAGGGTTGGTGAAATGGTGGAAGATGACAGCAGGCTATGCCTACACATCATTTCCTTTGTGTGGATTCAACATAGTGCTCAGCATGAACCAATTTCAAAGTTTGTTTTTTAGAACTATTTGGAATTTTCTTTCTAGGTATTTTCCATTTGTGGTTGGTTAGTTGAATCCCTAAATAATAATTATTATTTTCTAACCCCTAGCGCTTACATAATGCTCTTAAAGAGGAGTTATATTCTTCAGTGGTTATCATTATTTAGTGCCTCTGAGCATAGGGTACAGATGGATGTTACAATTAATTCTGAAATCACTGTTTAATAGTCATGTGTCCTTTGTCTACTTTCTTAAGCTTGCTGAAGTTACACAGAATTCTCACCTATAAAGTAAGGCAGACACACTTGTGTTAAACATTGAATTTTGCCAATTAGGTTTGCTTTGTTTGTTTTCTTTGGGTTATTTATTGATATACAATAGGTAAATGCTGTATTAATTCTCTTTTCTGTCCTTTCTTCTAAAAGGCATTGCACTTGTATAATTCTGCTTTTGGTTTGATCGCTCTTCTGTAGATTTCACAGAGCATACTTAGGAACACAAACCAATTTAAAGAGAAAAATGTAACTGAATTTTAATAGTTTTTTGGTGTGTGTGTTGTGAAAGTTAAAGACGCTGATTAAAAGTGTCCATTTTTTCAATAATTTCTGGATCAATATTCTAGATATTTAAATATTTAACATTTTTTCTTTTCTAATATTTTTGGTACTGGGGATTGAACCCAGGAACACTTGACCACTGAGATAAATTCCCAGCCCTTTTTAATTTTATTTTATTTTTTAAATTTTGAGACAGGGTCTCACTAAGTCACTTAGGGTCTCATTAAATTCTTGAAGCTGTTCTCCAACTTGTGATCTTCCTGCCCCAACCTGTTGAGTCACTGGGGTTACAGATTTGTAACCATGTCAGCTAGATTGTCAGATATTTTAAGGTATTTTGATCCTTAGAAATAAAAAGATTTATTTGTGAATACGAACTATCATCGGGAGATAGAAGAACAAATCACTTTTGCTGCCAAATATAACAATATTTTAATGGAAAATATTACCTTTTGTTATTTCTAATGTTATAAAATCACAAGTGCTAGGGAGGGATATGTTTGACATTAAAATCATTGAAAAAAGGAAGCAATTTAAATGACTCTGCTCAAGCTGCTAGTGCACCATACCACATACTAGTTGGCTTAAACAATCGACATTGATTTTCTTACAGTTTGAGAGGCTAGAAGTTCATAATCAACGTACCAGCAACTTCAATTTTTGGTGAATGCTCTGTTTCTGGTTTGCAGAATATTGCTGCCTTATTTCTTGTCTTGTGTTGTTAAGTAACCTTTTCTCTGTGTACCTAGGGGAAGAGAGAGAGAGGAAAATCTGGACTCTTCCCTTCTGATAAGGACGCGGACCTTATAATATTATGATATTACAACCTTGCTTAAGCCCTTAACTCCAAAAACATTTGTATTGGGTATCAGAGCTACGAATTTTGAATATTTCAGTATTACATTTGAGTTCATAATATCCTGACCTCTGTTCTTCCACAATATATATATTTCTTGATGTGAAATATATTCACTTCCAAAAAACCTGGAAGTCTCAATCCATTCCAGCATCAACTCCAAAATCTAAAATCCAAAATTTCATCTAATTATCATCTAAATTAGGTATGG
The DNA here is from genome assembly GCF_021218885.2 of Marmota monax. Classification (NCBI taxonomy): domain Eukaryota; kingdom Metazoa; phylum Chordata; class Mammalia; order Rodentia; family Sciuridae; genus Marmota; species Marmota monax. The sequence goes on from NW_026695224.1 coordinate 16,409,526, forward strand.
GTAAAACTTGATGTCGGATCCACCCTGATACAAAAGTACTCTCTAGCTATGAAGAACAAGACATGTGCTTCCGAAATAAAACGATGTGACCAGTGTAAGATAGACATTCCCATTCCAAAGGAAAAACAGGAAAGGAGAAATGGAAGATGGTCCCTAGACAAGTCCTAAACTTAGCAAGAAAAATACCATTAAATTTTAAAAGTAATCTTTTTTGACTTGAAGTCCCCCCTTCTGGACCACCTGGAGCAGCAGTGTTACCTCCATAGCCCTAGGTGTCAAGCCTGCACCCTTGGCTCTTTTTTTTTACCTGTGAGGCATTAGGTGAAGACAACCTGCTGAGAATGAGGAGATAGCCCCGCCATTTGAGACCAATAAAGACCTATTCTTGTCTCCTGGGTCTGTGGTGGAGTGGTAACTTTGATTACTGAATTGACTTTGAGTCAGTTTTACCTTATCTTGAAAGAGAGCTCACATCTGCCACTGGATTTTCCCATTCTGTAGCATCTCAGAAACTAAATAGCCATCCTTCAATCTCCCATTTCCCCCACCCCTTTGTCCCAGCTGATGATGTTTCTTACTAGCTCAACCTCTGAGCTGCATATATTACAGAATAGTTGTGAATTTTCTTGTAAATAAAATACACTATATTGCATAAAGTACAGTAAGGTTATAAGTAGATGTTATACATAATCCAAATTTAAAAGGTTCTATAGCTCTAATCCACCCAGGTCATTATTTGCTGAAATTTGTTCCTTTATTTAGCATTTATGTATTTTGAGCATCCACTCCATTTCAGCTTTGATAGGTCCTTTGAATTTATTTTAATAAGAAAGCAAAATTCAATGAATAATTGTGAGTAAAGTTCATACCTAAAAAAAAAACTGTAATGTTTTAATCAGATTGTTTTTTACTGCTATGACCCTAAATGTACATTTTTCCCAGAAGATGGCAACAATACTTGTTCTACAAAATGTTCCTTAAGGGGCAGGCAGCATCTCTTCGAAGATTTATGAAAGATCCAGGAGGCTGTGGCAGGAAGATAGCAAGTTGAAGACCAGTCTCAAGGTCTTAGAAAGACTCCCTAGTAATTTAGTGAGACCCTGTCTCAAAAATAAAAAAGAAAATGTACTGGAAAAAGTAGTTTAGTGGTAGAATGCCCCTGGGTTTAATCCCCAGTGCCAAATTTTAAAAAAAAAATGTGCAAATGTATGGTTGATGTCCACAGTGTTTGCCCATGAAGCACAAGAGAGGTGACTTTAGCATGGAAAGTTTGGAGATAGATGTTTCCCAAAATATACCTCTGCACTGAAAGCCCTTGACAGGGTCCCTATAAAGCACCAGATTTTGAACATGACCATATCTTGACAGACCTGCCAGGCTACATTAGCTACAAAACACTTGTAGGGATTGACCTACTGACCTTATTAGTGGCCTCACTCAACATTATCCATCTGGAAGCAGAAGCATGTCTGCCAAACACAATGGTCAGAGCTTTGGCACAGCTGAAATGGAGCTGTTCTTTCTAATGGTGCCTTGCTAACAGGTTCATTTACCTCCTAGGACCACTACTTGAATGTTACAGTAATGTCATGCTTAGTGGCCTGGAAAATACATAGGCTTTGGAAGGACACATACTAGAGTTTGAATGGATTTGTCTGCTTAATTGTTCATCAATTACAGTGCCACCTTCAGGCTTAGATTCTTTTAAATCTATGAAATGGGGACAATGATTTTCTCTCTCATTGAGTTGTTGTGAGCATTAGAGATAGTGCCCTGTGGTATAGGTCAGAATCATTGAACTTAATCAAATGCTTCACAAAAGAGATCTTACTTCTTTGAGAAAAGGACACCAAACTTTGGGATAATTATTATCCCACTTTAAGAAGGAAAAAATAAAGTTTAGCAAAATGAAATACTTTACCATCTGTGACACCCTAAGAAGCATCAGAAATAGAATTTGGGGTTAGAAGAAAGACCCCAGAATTTACTACCAAGGAAAATTCCCTTCTGGTGCCATTGCTGTAACTTACTTTCTTCTGTTTGCGGGGACTGGCTATTGATCACCCACCAAATTTGAAATGACCTGGGCAGAAGCTTCAGAAAGTTTGCCTAAATATAGCTCATATCATATAAGTTGTGCTCAAGTCCTTTTAAGTATGACAGATAGATATGTGAACTGATTTATTGTGGTCCTTAGCTGCCCTCAACTGTACTAAGCTTCCTCTAGAAAGCATAGTAGTGGAATTACTTGAGCTCAAAGCAATTTACCATTCACTGGGCTAAATGTTTTGCAGAATTGGTCTCTATTGATTCATTATCCTTAAAGAGTTCCCCTTTAAAGGTAGATGAATAAATATAAGAAACTAAACTTAAAGCATAAAAATTGGCTGAAACAACATTTTCCAAGGGAAAATGCAGACCTATTTTTTAGTCTGTGTGTGTGTGTGTGTGTGTGTGTGTGTTTCTGTGTGTTGATCTCACTTTGTCTAATAAGGGAATCTTTCTGCTCAGATTCATCCTCTTAAAGATGTGTATCATGAAGATTTCTCCTAGAAAAATTGAGCCACACACAAAGCCAAAATGAATGAATGAATGGTGGTATATTTTCAAAGGCACCAAAAGAAGTGCTAAAGATATTAGGGGATACGGTGACCAGAAGTGTTTTCAACAGAATCACTCAAAGAGAATTCAGATCCAAATGCATTTGGAAATGCAATGTTTTCTGTAAAGACCAGGTATGTGTTTCTCTATCATGAAAGAAAACATCTGGGTCAAAACTAATCATGGTTTTCAAAAAAGTCCTCTTCAATTCAGAAATACACCCACTACTATATCTGCTTTATGAATAACTATGATCAAACTACTTAACTTCACAAAACTGGGAATTAGATAATTAGCTTAACCGAAGAAGGAAAGTTATGAAAGAAAAAGGATTTTGAAGATTTCAGGCACAAATCTCAGCTTTACTGCTTATTACATATTATCTTATAAACAAAAATTACTTTTGAAATTAGACTGATATGAAAATTAATTCATGTTATACACACGGAACTTTGACACAAACATCAGTACAGATGGTTCCTGGCTTACAATGATTCGACTTAGGATTTTTCTAATTTACGACGGTGCAGCAGTGATAAGTATTCAGAAGAAACCATATGTCCAATTTTGGATTTTGGTCTTTTCCCAAGCTAGAGATTTGCGGTACGATACTCTTGTGATGCTGGACAGTGGCAGTGAGCCACAGCTTTTAGTCAGCCAAGTGACCACGAGGATAAACAACGGGTACTCTATTTGTACTGTGTTACTGAGCTGTGATGTTTGATGTTAGGCATATAAAATTAATTCATGTATTACAATACTTTCAATTTAATGAAGGGTTTAACAGGATATGACCCTACCATGTGTCAAGAATCATCTGTGGAATATGATATGTCAAGAAATTTGTAATGTTTTGAACAACCAACAATAAAAAATTAAAAAAAAAGAATCATCTGTAATCATATATGATGCTTATTTTTCCTTCAAATATTAGCCTCCAAAATTTTCAAAATTCTATTATTCTACATTTATGAGAGGAGAAACCTTGATTTTCATGTGGAAGTCACTTAAAATCCTGGGGCCTCACTTTGCCCATAGATTAAAGAAAACTAGATCTAGATAGTGAAAGACATTTTAACCCCCTCGTATACAGTGATGGTCTTCTGGAAAATTTTATTGAAAATAATTCTAAGTCTATGTGAAGTCTCTGTTGAAATAAAATGCTGTCATTATTAACTCTGCCAAGGTATTGACATGCTGCATACATTCAATTCTGGAAGAGATGATTCATAATATTGTCTCCAGAATTAAAAGTTCAGGGTTATGTTAAAGTTTTTACTGGAAATCAAGTTTGAAAAAAAAAAAATGATGTGTTCCTTTAGTTCTAGTGTAGTAACAAGCTACTTTCATAAATAGAAGTTCAAAAAGCCATATGTGATATGCTAAGGCCTGTGGCAGACTTAGTGGTAGATATAAATTTGAGAAAAACACCCTGTCTTCAAAAAGTAAAACACTATCTAATAAGGATTAACAATGGAACTGTATACTTATACGGGGAATCTCTTCACTAAAGCATTTATAATGTCCCTGAGAAACTTCATGGACACAGAATGTCATGCTCACAGAGTAGATATTTGCAAATATATTAGAAAGAATGTCTCTACAAATTATACAATTATTTATTACATTCATATGTAATGAACATTTCACATGAATGATATTGATTGCAACAATTTGTGCAATCTCACTATAAATCATGAATTAGAAAGTACTGTGATTTTCCTTTGTTCTATTTATAAACTCATTCAGAAAGGTCAAAGAATGTATCCAAGGTCACACTATTTATTAGAGCAATGACTTGAAGTAAGATCTGCTCACCAACAATTTGATTGCTTTTACAGGCAGTTAAATTTCCTCTTGTAAAAAGAGAATGGATGGTTTTGTGATAGAAGGGGGTTAACTGAGTCATGGTTGCCCAGTGAAAGAGTTGTCTCTCTGATTTTTTTTTTTGAGTCTTACAAGAAAAAACAAAACAAAACAAAAACATATTTCTGGCATCAGTGTAAAAAATTATCTATCTATCTATCTATCTATATCTATATCTATATCTATATCTATATCTGTATCTATCTATCTATATATCTATATCTATATCTGTATCTATATATATATATATATATATATATATATATATATATATATATGGTAAATAAATTAAAACTGAAAAATGTCCAAAGAAATCTAAGTAGTTTCTTAATTTTACAATAGGGAAAACACAAAACAAAAACAAAATAGGACCTGGGCTCAGAAGGAGAGTAAAGCCTTGAAAAGACATCAAAAGCTAATTGATACCCATCCACCAGGAAGTGGGCTCTTTTCCTGAGCTGCTTCAATTTTACAACACTCAAGCAGTATGTAGATAATTTCATTTGCAGCTGGGAGGAAGGTTTAATGGGTTGAGAATTTCCAGTCCTATATGTATTGTGGCTTATTTGACTTATTTGATTCTTCGGGCTTAGCACATTAGGAGACACTAATGGTAAAACAGAAGGCAAAATTATAGAGATCAAATTAATTTGAATTTTGCTTTCAGGTACATTTTTGAAGAAACTAAGCAAAAAAAAACAACAATAAAAATTTCAAAATAAAACAACAAAATTTCCAAACATCCTATATGTGCAATAAGTAAGAGTACTATATGCTAAAGAAGAGAAGCTAAGACAGAAGCCTATGTGACTGTTAATGTCCACGGCCATAGGAGCGAAGGACATTCATTGTGGAGAGTGCCTACACAATGACAGAGGCTGCACTGGGAATAAATGAGTGGAGAATGTTGGGAAAATGGCAATGCTGTCAGAACTGAGAAAGAAAATTTAATACATTGTCTGCTTTCTAGAAAAGCAATTGATACATAGACCCATCGTCAATTAATCTAATAAATGTATTTTTCAGCTTCTCACCTGGCCTAAGCATTTTGCTTGGTACTGTGAATTTGTAATGAATGAAATAGATTTGTGTGCAGACCACTTGACTGAATTCCTATTTCACAAATATAAGCAAAATTGAGTCTCAAATATCAAAGAGATTCCCAGGTTATCAAGGTTATCAAGGACCAGGTTATCAAGATGTTTTGATAAATAGTGACTCTGCAGAGTTGAAAATAGTCGTTTTTCTATTAGTCCACAACACAGCCACAGGACTGAGGCTTTACTGAGTCTACATTTGGGGCCATAGAGCCCCAGCTTGAGGAGGGGGGATGTCAAGAGAAAGGGATCAGGAGACACTGACAGGCCATGACACGTTTATTACTGTATTGCAAATCCGTCATTTCTAGCTGTTGCTATAAGAAATTGCATATAATGCAATGTTTCTGGGTTCTGAGGTTTAATTAGAATCTGTTTCTGTAATAGTGTATGAAATGAACTTTATGCTCACATAAGGATCTGAAATAATAAGTAATCATCCAAGAAATTGAATTTTCTGAGGTAAAATAAAAATGGTCATTTAAGTTATAATATGGACCTTAGATTTGGATTAAACTTAGAGACTCTTTCAGCCCCATCATTTCATGGTGAAAGATCTATAAAATAGAGATGGTAGAAGAAGGCTCATTTAAGGTTACCTGGGTACTTGGTGGGATAAGAATCTTTTTATTTTATTTTATTTTTTAATTTGTTCTTTTTAGTTATACATGATGGGGCAAGATCTTATTCTCCTGGTTTTCTAAATACCTTTTGTGTCATGGCATTAAATTTGTCAAGATCATCATTGTTATCATATCTCCCCAAATGATCTACCTTTAATCCTTCAATTCTCTCTTTATTGTAGCTCGTCATTTGAATAATTCAGAACCTGTCCCATCAGTGACAACCTTGGGAGGATTTGTAGCTCACTGGTCTCAACAATATTAACGCCATGAAAACAAAACTAGCTAATTCCTCCTTTTTTCTTGAATCTGGTGAAGGCACTTTTATCAGTAGGGAAAGATGGGCATTCAAAAGAAAAATGGGGCACTTCCCCAAGAATATGGTAAAATCAATCTTAGGAAAAGAACAATATTTGGAACTATAACATATCTACAGAATCAATTTCCTCTGACATGAAACTCTACTCATATAATTTGCCTATGCCACAGCTTTCAACGTCTTCTAATTGCCAAATAAATTGTCATAATTTATCATTCTGTTCTTCAAGAGCTCCCCAACACAGGCTGATATATCTTTCCTCAATTTTCCCTGTAGCACTAAAATATATACTGTGACTTGACTAAATAGTATTCATGTTGATTACTCATAATGTCCACTTCTACACTTTGAATGTTTTAATTAATCAATGAGTATATAGTAAAATAAATTTGCACATTTTATATCTCATTGTAGTTGAACACAGAAACATTTTAGTTTACTAGATTGCTTTTCAGGGTTTGTCACAAGGATAATATTTACATAGATAATTGTTGGTTCTCAGTTGGCACATTCATGCATCAGAATTTAATACCCAATATGGTATCATTAAGAGATGGAGCTTTTAGGGAAATGATTAGTCCTGAAGGTTACCACCTCCTATATGATGTTTGTCTGTCTTTCTAAAAGAGGTTGAAAGAAACTATCTTGTTCTCTTCCATTATGTGAGCAGACAAAAAAGAAAAAAAAAAAAGCTTTTTTTATGGAATAGGGAGAAAGCCTTATCTTCTAGTTCCTTGATCTTGGACTTTCCAATCTTCATACCCTGAGCAATAATTTCTGCTGTTTATAAATCACCTACCTTTGGGTATTTCATTATAGCAACTGAAACTGACTCACATAGAAATTGATAACAAGAGTAGGATGCTACTATATTTGCTACTATAAAAATCATCTGAAACTGTAGAAGCAGCTTTGGGACCAGGTAATGGTTAGAGTTGAAAAAGTTAGGAGGTACATTACCAGGTGAGATATCTCTCAGTTTTTATCTTCTTGGTCAGGAAGTATAGAAGTCAGGATGTATAGATAGAATAAGCATGAAGTTCATTCATTTAGTTAGTTAATTTCACAGAGGATTATATTAAACTTTATTTTGCATTACTGGAGATCAATCCCTGAGTATCACATGTGCTAGGCAAGCACTCTACCACTGAGCTGCATCCTCAGTTCCATAAAGGATTTATTTACTAAAATGAAAGTAAAATCCAATAAATGTGGAGTCAGCCCTCCTAAGGGATGAAGCTTTCATGTGATGAGTTTTTATATTTGTCCTGGAACCCTCTTCTTATGTATTATGTATATTATTTGGGGTGGTTACAACTATTTCATGCTGTGACTTGGTGGGTCTGTGCTGATTTTGCCGCATTGGGAAACCAGATCTATGGAGGAGGAGGAAGTAGTGGTGTATGGGTGGATGCTCCATCACCCAGGTGTCATCACCTACCTACCGTCTCTAACAATCAGACCATAAATGATAACTCAGGTGGGGTCTCAGCTAGAAAGAAAGCCTCAGTCTTCTCAGAGATTACATAAGAGGTCATGAACAGATGTAGAAAGACAGATGAAGAGGACCTTTCATATGAGTCTTCTCATGGAAATGAGGATATGTTAATGGAAATTAGAGGAAAATCCATCATTGTTGCAAAGTTGGAAAAGAACTTGCCTCAGTCATGTGTGTCCTGTTTGGTTCATGGAAGGCAGAGTTTGCAAGCTTATAGGAAATCCATCAGAAGAAATATTTAAGCCAATTGTTGAGGGTGGGGTGTGGTATTGATTATAGTCCAACACAAGAGAAAAACAAATTAAAGCCACAACTTATAAGTATAAAGGAAGCATAATTTAAAGGTTTGGAAAATTCTAGCCATATTGCAAAGAACAAAAAAAGATCTTTAGAGAACAACTCCAAGGGTGTGGCCAGGTGACCATTTGATAAGGGGATTAGTATGGAGTATATGCATGTTGCTTCTCATGTAGATAAGGGAAGAATGACCCCATAGTCTTTTCAGAACTATCCAGGCTGCCACATCCAATCCAGGTCCAGAATATAAGCACCTTGAAAACTGGACAATTTCAAGGGTCTGCTCTCTGTATTCTGGTGTAACTCTCCCTGGCTGCCCCAGTTGGACTCAATAAATTCCAGACATGGCTTAGACCACTCCTCTGGAAGGCATATACAGTAAATCCTGGCAGGGTACACAGAGTCATCTTTACCAAATACCGAGTGCATAAAACTGTAACTACCCCCAAATAATATAAATAATACATGAGAAGAGGGTTCCAGGACAAATATAAAAACTCATCACATGAAAGCCTCATCCCTTAGGAGGGCTGACTCCACATTTATTGGATTTTACTTTCATTTTAGTAAATAAATCCTTTATGGAACTGAGGATGCAGCTCAGTGGTAGAGTGCTTGCCTAGCACATATGATACTCAGGAATTGATCTCTAGTAATGCAAAATAAAGTTTAATATAATCCTCTGTGAAATTAACTAGCTAAATAAATGAATGAACCTTCATGCTTATTCTATCTATACTTCCTGGCTGAAGTCTTCCTTCCCGGAAGATAAAAACTGAGAGATATATCACCTGGTAACAAGCTCTGTGCTTTCCCCAGACTGTACCTGCAAACTTTTCCAACTCTATCCATTACCTAGTCCCCAAGTTGCTTCTACATTTTTAGATGATTTGTTACATTTAGATGATTTGATTTACATTTTTGTGAGGGTGTGGCTACCTCAACCTGTATCTCATAGAATGCTCCAGAAGTCTTTGAAGCTAAAGCTATATTAGGGAATGAGCCCTCATTAGGGAATACCTACTGGGACTGTGGGTGCAGGGTTACCCTGAAGACTCCATTATAGGAGATCCAAGGGCATAAAGCTGCAATGTATAAAAGCAACAGTATGGGTGATATCCTACAAAGCCAGGGGAGTTGAGGCTCCTATTAACCTTGAGAGCTCAATCCCACCCCAGCATGCCCAGAAGGTAGGACTCCAAGTTCAAGATTATTCTGCAGCTCTACGATTGTATTCACCATGTTGAGTTTTAGCATTTATCCAGACCTGTTTACCTATATCTTTCTTTCCTTCTGTCTTTTGGCAATGAAAATGTCTATCCTGTGATTCTCCCACCATATATTTTAAAAGGTGATTTTTTTTTTAATTTCACAGGTTCACAGCTGGTGAGGAATTTGCCATATGATAAACTACACTTTTGAGCCTCACACATATCTGATGTAGATGAAAATTTGGATTTTAGAATTTGATTTGGTGCTGGCACAAGTAAAGATTTTGGGGACTATTAGGATGGGAAGGAATATATATTGCATGTGAGAAGGACATTAATTTTTAGGGGCCGAATACTATGGCCTGAATATTAGTGGTTCCAATCCCAAATTTCTGTGTTGGATTTTAATACTAAATGTGATAGTATAAAAAGTTGGGGGTCTTTGGGGAGTGATTAAACCATGAGGGCTCCATCCTTGTGAATGGAACTAGTGTCTTTTAAAAGAATTTCACAGTGTTCCCTTGCCCCTTCCTACCAGGTGAGGACAGAGCACTTATTCTTATTCACCAAACAGAGAGCAAGCCCTCACCAGATACCAAATCTATTGATGCCTTAATGTATTGATGCCCAGACTCCAGAACTGTAAGAAATAAATCATTGTTTTTAAATGCTTCACAGTAAGATATGTTATTATAGTAGCCCAGGTGGACTAAGAAGACATGATCCAACTTTTTTTCTGTTAATGCTCTTTGTGTGTGCTCTCTTTTCTTACTTAGCATGGCTAGCTGTATATCATTTAACTGAAATTTTCAAGAAAATCAACTAGGAGTTTCATTAATTTTTCTCTTTTGTCTTTCTTATTTCCAATTTAATTGAAGTCTGCTCTTATTGTTTATATTTCTATTTTTCTGAACACATTAGGTTAGTTTAAATTGTTCTGTATCTTTATGTATCTCTGAAATTTAGGTTATATGTTTCTTTTAAATTTTTTAATATGCATTTAATGTTATAAATATCCCATTCTAAACTGATTTTTACACAGCTCACAAAATTCTGTCACATATTTATTTCAATTTAAAACAAGACATTTTAAAAAAATCTCTTGAGAACTATGTGTGTGTGTGTGTGTGTGTGTGTGTGTGTGTGTCTCTTTGTGTGTGTGAAATCTGTAAATATTTGAAGTTTTCCCAACTCTTGGATAGAATTTTTTTGTTTATTTAATTTTGTTTGGGTCTGAAAACATAATTTGTATGATTTCTATTCCTTTAAATGTGTGAAGGTGACATAATGTGTTCTATCTCAATCAGTATTCTATGTTGTTGGTGAATGGAATGCTCTATATATGTCAACTATATCAAGTTCATTCTTAGTTCAGTTGAGGTCAGCTATACTTGTAGGATGGTTGAAGTATCTGTTACTAAAAGAATAAAGTCTCCAGTTAACAATAGTAAGTTTATCTATTTCTCTATTCAGTTCTGTAAGTCTTTATCTCCTTTAATTACATATTCTGTTGTTAGGGATGTGCTATGATTTGAATAGGAAATGGTTCCAAAGATTCATATACTGAAGGCTTGGGCCCCAAAGAACCATGTTCAGAGGAGGTGTGAACTGGTACCTGTAGGAGGTGGGAACTGGTTGAAGGAAGTAGGTCATGAGGCCCTGTCTTGGAAGCATATTTCTTGTCCTTGGCTTCTGCCATGACTGTGCAGACTTCCACTTCTACATCCTTCTGCCATGCTCTTCTGCCTCACACCAGACCCAAAGCAATGGAACTGGTCAACCACGCACAGAAACCTCTGAAACCTTTGGCCTCTCTGCGCCAAAGCAAACCCTCCTTTCTTTAAATTGTTTATGTTCAGTACTTTGGTCATAGCAATGAAAAGCTACTGTTTCTTGAAAAATTGATGCCTGCATGATGCTTCATTCCTGTGGACCTGGGGTTTAGCATAGATAGCGTTTACAATGTTGAGATATGTTCCTGTTATCCCTACTTTTTCTAGTGTTTTGAACATGAAGGGGGTCTCTATTTTGTTGAATCTATTTCTGCATCTATTGAGACGATCATATGATTCTTATCTTTAAGTCTATTGATGTGATGAAATACGTCTATTGATTTTCCTATGTTCAACAACTTTCCATCCATATGATGAACCCTACTTGATCGTGGTACACTATCTTTTTGATATGTTTTGTATTTGATTTGCCAGAATTTTATTGAGAATTTTTTGCATCTATGTTCAATAGGGATATTGGTCTCAAATTTTCTTTCTTTGATGTGTCTTTTCCTGGTTTTGGAATCAGTGTTTTTTTTTTTTTTTTGCTTTTTTTTTAATTGGTTGTTCAAAACATTACAAAGCTCATGACATATCATCTTCCATACATTTGATTCAAGTGGGTTATGAACTCCCATTTTTTACCCCAAATACAAGTTGCAGAATCGGTTACACATCCACATTTTTACATAATACCATATTAATGACTGTTGTATTCTGCTACCTTCCCTATCCCCTACTATCACCCCTCCCCTTCCCTCTCATCTTCCCTCTCTACCCCATCTGCTGTTGTTTAATTCTCTCCCTTGGAATCAGTGTTATACTGGCCTCATAGAATGAGTTTGAAAGTGCTCCCTCTTTTTCTATTTCCTGAAATAATTTGATGACTATTTGTATTAGTTCTTCTTTAAAGTTCTTGTAGAACTCAGCTGTGTATCCATCCATTTCTCCACTTTTCTTGGTTGATAGGATTCTGATGGTGTCTTCTATTTCATTGCTTGAAATTGATCTGTTAAATTGTGTATAACATCCTGATTCAATTTGGGCAAATCTTATGACTCTGGAAATTTGTGAATGCCTTCTATATTTTCTATTTTATTGGAGTACAAGTTTTCAAAATAATTTCTAATTATCTTCTGTATGTCTGCAAGTGTCTCTTGTAATTTTTCCTTTTTCATCACACATGTTAATAATTTGAGTTTTTTTCTCTCCTCTTTGTTAGCATGGCTAAGGATTTGTCAATTTTATTTATTTTTTCAAAGAATTAACTTTTTGTTTTGTCAATTTTTTGGATTGTTTCTTTTGTTTCACTTTTATTGATTTCAGCTCTGATTTTAATTATTTCCTGTCTTCTATTAATTCTGGTGTTGGTTTGTTCTTCTTTTTATAGGGTTTTGAGATGTAATGTTAGGTAATTTATTTGCTGACTTTTTCTTCTTTGAAGCAATGACCTAACTCCATGCAATGAATTTTTGTCTTATTACTGCCTTCATAGTGTCCTAGAGATTTTGATAGTGGTATCATTGTTCTTATTTATCTCTAAGAATTTTTTAATATCCTCTTTGATGTCTTTTGCAACCATTTTTCATTCAGTAGTATATTATTTAGTCTCCAGGTGTTGGAGTAGTTTTTTATTTTTTATTTTATCATTGATTTCTAATTTCATTCCATTGTGATCTGATAGAATGCAAGTTATTATCTCTACTTTTTTTCCTATTTGCTTAGAGTTGCTTTGTGGCATAATATATGGTCTATTTTAGAGAAGGATCCATGTGTTGCTTAGAAGAAATTATATTTGCTTGTTGAAGGATGAAATATTCTATATATGTCCATATGTCTAATTATTGATTGTATTATTTAGTTATTTAACTTCTTTGTTTAGATTTGTTTGAAAGATCTATCAAGTGATGAAAGAGGTTTGTTAAATTTACCCATAATTATTGTATTGTGGTCTATGTTACTCTTGAATTTGAACTTGAGAAGAATTTGTTTGATTAATGAAGGTGCTCCATTGTTTGGGGCATGTATATTTATAATTGTTGTATCTTGTTGATGTATGGTTCCCTTGAGCAGTATGAAGTGTCCTTCTTTATCCCTTTTGATTAACTTTAGGTTGAAGTCTACTTTTTTTTGATATGAGGATGGAAACCCCTGCTTGATTCTGCAGTCCATATTAGTGGTATGATTTCCCCAGCCTTCAGTCTGTGTGGAGGTCTTTTCTCATGAGATGAGTCTGTTGTAGGCAGCATATTTTTTTATCCAATCTGCCAATCTATGTCTTTTGATTGCTGAGTTTAGGCCATTAACATACAGGATTATTATTGAGACATGATTTGTATTCCCAGCCATTGTTTTTGTTGTTGTTAATTAACTTGACTTAGTTTCTCCTTTGATTAGTTTTTCCTTTAGTGCAATTCCTCCCTCTGCTGATTTTCATCGTCGTGTTTGAATTTCTTCTTCAAGGAATATTTTACTGAGGGTGTTCTGTAGTACAGGTTTTTTAGTTCTAAACTCTTTTAACTTTTGTTTATCATGGAAAGTTTTTATTTCATCATCAAATCTAAGTGTTAATTTTGCTGGATATAAGATCCTTGATTGAGATCCATTTTCTTGGAGCTTGGTATGTGTTGTTCCAGGATCTCCTGGATTTGAGGGTCTGGGTTGAAAAATGTCCTGAGATACAGGTAACTTTCTCTTATTCTTAATTTAACTAATACATAAGTAATGGAATGAATTACTAAGAGCAACAATGCATTAGATGATCACAGCACACAGAGAAGTAAAATGAGTGACAACAATATTATATAGAATAGGAAGAAATAACTGGATTACCAAAGAATTGGTCTCCCCCACATGTGATCTGATTCCTCTCTTTTGGCCTTTAAGATTCTATCCTTATTCTGTATGCTAGGCATTTAAAAAATATGGAATGTTTCATGAATTTGCGTGTCATCCCTGTGCAGGGGCTATGCTAATTTTCTCTGTATATGTCCTGCCGAAGTGAACACATACTCTACCTGTTTTAAATTAGTGTCAGCAAAGAATATCGTTCTGTATCATTTGCTTAAGTGTCCCTAAGTCTTGATATTTGAAATTAATTTCTTAGAGACCACATATATTCTGGTCTTTCTTTTTCACTTACTCTGACAGTGTCTTCTAATAGTGTATTTCCATCACTAACTTTTAAAGCTATATACTTGTTTTTTTGTTATATACTTGTTATTAATATCTATCATACTTACCACCATGTGTTGTTCAGTTACTCTAGAAGAGTCTTCACAGTTCTTTCTTCCTATTCTATATAACAGTGTTTTCACCCATTTTACTTTTCTGTGTGCTATGATCATCTAATACATTGTCAGTATTTAGTAATTTTTTCCATTATTTAAGTATTAGTTAAATTAAGAATAAGAGAAAGTTACCTACATGTTTTCCTTCTCTAATGCTTTTCCCTTCCTCACATAGACTAAATATTTGATTCATATAATTTTTCTCATCTCTGAAGAATTTCTTTTAAGAAGTTTTTGAAAGAAACAGCTGAGGTGATATGTTTCTTGTTTTCATTTGTTTGAGAAAGGGTTAATTTCTTTTTTATTGTTGAAGGGAAATTCAATTGGATATAGAGTTTTGGGTGTTTGTGGGGTTTTGTTCATTTATTCTGTGGTTCTAGGGATGGAACTTAGGGACACTTTACCCCTTAGCTGTACTCTTGACCCTTTACATTTATTATTTTGACACAGGGCCTCACTAAGTTGCTGATGTTGACCTAGAACCTGTGAACCTTCTGCCTCAGCTTCCCAAATTTTTGAATTTATAGGCATGCACCACTACCCCTGCTGTAGGTTGGTGTTTTAAGTTTTTTTTTTGTGAGAAGTTTAATGAGATTCAATTGTCGTCTTGCTCACACAACTTCTGCTGAGAGGTTTACTATAATTCTCATCCTAGCTCTTTAGTAGGTAAGTTGCATCCCTCCACATGGCTTCTTTAAAACATTTTTGTTTGTTTTTGGTATTCTGCAATCAGTATATGATATACCTATGTTGTAGGTAATTTGTTACTGTTGTTTGGCATTTATCTTATTTTGTGTTCTCTGAGGTTCCTGACTAAATGATTTAGAGTGTCCATCCATTCATGAAGTTCTTTGTCACATTTCTTTTGTTCCACTTCTTTCTTTTCCTACAGTCAAAATAAAGTAAATATAATTTTTTATTTAAAAAAATGTCTAGTAGTGATTGGTAGAAGTTCTGGGTTTTTCCATGCTGCCTTGTGTTTCACCTCGTTTTCTCCTTGTGCTTCAGTTTGAGGAGTTGCTCTGTCTTCAAATTCACTGATTTGTTAATTGGTGTGTCCAGTCTCCTCATGAACTCAGTGTGTACCTTTTTCATTTCTCTTACAGCTACTTTGATTTTTGTCACTTTCTTTTGATTATTTTTTAGAGTTTCCAATCCTCTGCTTATATTAACCATCTGTTCTTGCCTGCTGTGTACTTTTCCATTAGAGCCCATAACATATTAATCATCATTATTCAAAGTTTCCTATCTGATGATTCTAACTGTGTAATTTCTGAGTTTGGATCATATGCTTGCTTTGTCAACTCAGACCATATCTTTTCTTGCTCTTCGGTGTGGCTTGCAATTTGTTGGTTAAAAGATGAGCATGTTGTATTGGGAAACGGTAACTATGACCAATAGGGTCATTAGAATATTTGCTTTAATCTGGTTAGTAGAGGGGTCTCATTAATATGTTGTGAAGCTGTAGGTTCCAGAGGCTTTAAAGTCCTCTAGTGTTCTTGTCTACTTTTTGCGGTCTTCCCTAAGTAACTGGCCTCAGAGACAGTCCATGTCCTGCAGCTTTTTTCCCCCTTTTAATCCACTGTTATTATACTGGGACTTTGATGATATGGTATTGAAGTGTGGAGGAGGACAATTGCAGGATCCATAATTGTCATCACACTATCAAATGCCAGTCTGTTAGTAATTTTGTGTGTCTGGGATATGGCATGAGCAAATGTTTCTCAGGGGAAAAAGAAAGGCTCAAGGGACCTAAAGTTAGGTCATTTGTCTTCTTCCACATTCAACAGAAGTTTGGGCTCAGTGCTTTCCCTTGAAGAAACAGCCTGTGTTACAAAATTCTCTAGGATAAATTAATAATGGTCACTCTTCTCATTTACTTACTAGAGCCAAGGAAGTATCTCTCCCAGATACTCCTCCACAAAAACAAGGTGGGACTCATTTTCATGTTGGTCCACATTTTTCCTCCAGCAACTGATCAAAATGACCATTTAAGTCTATCTCCTCATTGTTCCTGTGTCTTCTACTGCAGGTAAGCAGAAGAAGATTTTTCTGAACTTTTACCTGCCTTTCGACATTTTGGTGTGTGTTATCTCTCAGAACTCAGTTCTCTGGTAATTCTAAGAAAAATTATTGCCTTTTCTTTATTTCTTTAGCTCTTTTTATTTTTAGGATGAGAGTGACAACTTCCAAACTGTTTTTTTTTTTTATGTCAGAGCTAATACCAAAAGTCTGTAGATAATTCACATATAAATTATTTTGTTTGCCTTTTAGTTATGTGGCAGATATGAACATGAGATAAGCAATTTTTTTTTGTTCAGAAAATGTGACCATAAATGTATATAAAACTTCATATAAATGTATATAAAGATGTGTTAAATTTCTACTATTGTGCTCCTGTCACACGAAGTGACTGAATGTTAAAGTTATTACATTCAGAAATTTTACATCTCTTTCTTCACATTTTTATTTGATTTCCAGGAAATTGCATAGCAGCCTACCCTTTATGGGATAGGAAAGGAGTCACTTGGGTCTTGGTTGTCACATACCCTCTGATATTTACTGTGGCATCCTGACTTCTACCAGGTCTCTGCTTATTGGACCATGAAGACAACGTTTGCTTCTTACCAGTACCAGTGGCATGGCCTCCTTCACCAGGTTTGGTGGCTTTTTTTTTTTTTTTTTTTTTTACAATTCTACTCAAATCTTGAACACACCAAAAACAATCTATTCTTTTGTATATTTCACACACTATCTTTATATGGCATCCTCAGGTCCATCTTTGTAGACACCCTACATAACAACTTTTGTTCTACTATTTTTAATGCAGAAAAGATCAATAAGGCTAATTCTGGAAGCATCTTAAGGTTTTCTTTTCTCTCAATCCATAAACCTGAGGGTCTATCAATACATCTCCCACAGATCAGCCTCTAAGAATAGCTTCTTCTCATGGCCACATGTATTATCCCTAAAGAAAAGGGGGAAACAGTAAAACACCAGGTCCCTGAATGTGTCCTTTCTGTTTCCCAAAACCTAGCCAAGTTAAGAGAACAATGTGAGCCAACTCAGGCTGGAAAGTCCAGATGAACCCTAGTTTTCTCATATGCACATTGGGAATTAGGGTAAGTTAGTGTTATCTGTAAAAAGCTACTTTTGTTAGGAGTATACCAGAACAGTTCCTCTTTGGGATGCTCTTCATATAACCAAACTAAGCAAACTAATGCTGATGATATCACTGCTTCTCAGACTAACTAATATAAAACCCTCCTCTAAGTAGGGACAGACACAGACCACAGACCACATCAAAACCTAATTGCCTATCTCTTCACTCTGTTGTTTTCCTATTTAAATCCTACAGCTATTGGCTGGTCTCTGGTGGGATGAATTTACAGTAAATGATCATATAGTTTTGTAAATCTCTTGTTTGTCATATGGGTATTATGCTGGTACTTTTTAGATTACATGTTTTTTTAAGTGCAGAATCTCTGGTCTTTGCAATGTTTTCATATTTGGAAATCAAGTGACCAGGTTTGGCTTCTTCCTGTTTTCTGCTACAATAATGTTGCAGTAAGGTGACAATGACATATTTCCAGGGCTGAAGAGAAAGACATGAGGAAAGATTGGGGGAGAGGTGATTCTACAGGAAATAAAATGAAACAAAATAGTAGACCCAGACCATATAATACTATATACAAATTTCTCATATAAAAAGATGAGAAATTTGTAGATAGTCTTATGGTGGCAAAAATAAGTACATAGCAGTAAAATTAAAATATTATTTTTCAGGAATTTATTTTAATTATTTTTCTAAATATTGAATTAAAATTTACTGGTGCATAAGATCACATCCATTCATAGAGTAAAAGTTAATGAAAGCTCCATTGCTTATGTGTTAATGTATCCTGAAAAATGTCAGGCACTACATTGCACTCATGGTAGGTATAAAGGATGGTAAGTGGAAAGCTAAAACTTGTAAAGTTAAAAATCATAATTTTTTTGTTCCTTCAATTGCTTAACAATTCTTCTTATATGACATTGCACTGGATAAATAAAGGCATAGGCAATTTATACACAATGAGTATCTAATAATTCTCTAATTACTAGACATTGAATCTGAGTTAAGAGTATTTATCATTTGCCCCAAATCACTCCAACTGCCATTTAAAATTTAAAGCTTGTATATGTTATTGACATTGAAGCTATTATTTTGCCTTCTGATGTATCAGTGTTGCATTGATACTAAATAGAGCATTGGCTTGGCATTGTGTTAAGCACTAAGAAAGACAAAACTCATGGGTGACAGCATAGGAAGAAATCCTACCATATTACCTCTTCCCCATTATTTCAAAAACCTTTATCCTTACTCCCCAGTATTCAGCCAAATTTTAAAATAAAATCTTAAATAAAGAAATATTGCTATAAATCAATTGGGACAAACTCTGTACATGTATGTTGGAGGTCATCTTATCAGCCTATCTTGCTCTTTTCTTTTTTTTCACCCAGTACATTATTATGGATTTTTCAATGGAGCATTCAATATTCTTCATAATACCTTTTTGTCTTTTATCAGTGCATGGAGAGAATTACTGGCATTTTCTTGTTTTAAGAAGAAAAGTTGTAATCAGTTTATTTTAGACATGTTACCATAAGTGCTTTATTTTCTGCCTGTCACTGCTCTGGGTTGGAGAGAAACACAATTAGTGGAAGAGAGGAATCTGTGCAGCAAACTTTTTCACACTTTACAAATGGTTACAAAGTGATAATTAACCATGTGCTAAATACTAGGTGATAATGCTCAACAGAATAAGGTGAAAATTAATTGTCTGAGATACGATATCACTGGAATGGTTCATTTCCTTAAAAGCAATTGAAGCCAACTAAAATTGACAGTGTCTAGTTTTTGAGGAAGATAATACACTATCATCAACTCAATTGAATTGAACCACTCCTAGTCATTACCATCATCTTTCATTCATGCTTCTGTTCATTCAACAAACATTTATTGAATATCAATGTTGCGCCTGGCGTAATGATAGATGCTGAGGATAAGCAGAGAACAATAGGCATGGGGCTCTGCTCTCGTGGGAATTACCCTGTATCTGTTGCTGTCACCACTGATATTGTTATAGTTATCTCCAATGTCACTATCATCATCACAATTCTATCATCATCACCACCGCCAAGGACTCTAGGGACAGATTCTGTGTTTATAGGAAAAACTTGAGATGGGGAAACATTAGAAGACCATTAGACCTGATAGGGCACTGTTACCCATTCCTTCTCATACTTGTTCTTACCTTTACAACTGAATCTCTCTAGATAAATAAGTAAATAAGTACACTTATTTCACAGCTTTTTCACCGTGACCAAAAGACTTGACAAGAACAATTGCAGAGGACAAAAGTTGATTTGGAGCTTGTGATTTCAGAGGTCTCAGCCCAAAGATGACCAACTTCACTTCTCTGGGCCTCAGATGAGGCAGAACATTATGGTCGAGGGGCGTGGAGGAGGGAAGTGGCTCAGAAAGCAGAGAGAGCTCCACCTATCAGGGACAAAAGATAGACTCCCAAAGGCACTACCCCACTTCCCTCACTAGACGCATTCTCTGTCCTTCTTCATCTTTTCTGCATCCCAACAAGCCAAGTCACATATCCCCTATATTGATAGATTTCCCAGATATTTTATTTCTGATGTGTTTTGTCCACCAGGAGCACCAGTAAGATAGTAAAAGAAGAAAAAGGTGGTATTTGGGGGATATTTATTCCTCTATTCATTTTTGTAGGAGGAGTTACCACTAAAGGTCACAGTTCCTTACATGGGGCTCCTTCCACAAATTCTACCCCATATTATATTTCTTGACTTCTTCATACAGCCATTACTCTCCCCCAGAAATATGAAGGTATCCTGCAGGGGTTACCCACCTAGTACCTATCATTTTATTAAATAGTCCTCTTATTAAATTTTACTCAATAATCCCAATTTCTTTGTGCCATTAGGTTCTTGCAAGAACCCTAACCAAGATGCAATATGGTATAAAATAAAAAAAAAAAACTCATGATTATTATCTCTTTAGCTTGCTTTAGTTTCTTTCACAACATTTATTACTTTTTTAGCATGGTTAAATCTCAACTTCTTCACTTTCTACCTTACTTGCTACAATGTAAGATCTTTTGATCAGTTAGTGGGTTTTGTCTATTATGTTATTATTGTACCTCATCACCCAAAACAATGCCTGGCACATAGCAGGTCTATATACATACATAATTATACACACATATACTTATTTATGAATATGTATGTGTATTCATACATTTATATTTAAATATACTTGATGAAAGTGTATATAGATCATACACCACTTTTATCATAATATTACTTTCATCTTTATTTTTATCTCTTCCACCAATATCTTTAGAAAAACAAAAATATACACTAAATTATGTTGACACTATTACAAACAGTAGTAAGTAATCTTATCCTAAACATTTTAAATACTAAGAACTCTAAAAGTTTCAAATTGAAGAGAGGTCTGCATGCATGACTTATTAAAAATGCAACCGTGTGTGTGTGTGTGATAGATATTTCAAAATTATTTTACTTCATTCATTTGTAAGGACAGATTATCTATTTACCTACAACTATTTCAAAGTTTTGAAATTGACTGAAGAGACACATTTTTCAGGGAGTGTGTATATTCTGAAGGGAAATTAGAGAAGAGATTATAGTAAAAGAGGAAAATAATGTGCCCATCTGTATTTTAATTTAACAGAACCTTGTAAAAATTACCATTGGAAACCATTTTATATTCATCCACAATCCAGAGAATATTCAGAGGTTGCCAAAAAAAAAGATAATTGCATCTTTTAAAATTTTAAGCAGTATGATATGTTTAACTGTGAGCTATTTTTGAGTATTTAAGGCTCACATATACATTTTTAATTTTGATTGCTCCAGTGAGCCCTGCAGCTTTGTCACTAGAGATATACTTCAGAAAAGCACTGCAAACATAGCTAACTAACCATGTACACTTGCCTGCTACACAATTACACTTGAGAGAGTTTTAAAAAAAATCAGTGCTCTTTAAAAAGTAGTATATGCTGCACTAGATCAAAGTGAAAGTCACGGATTCAGAACACCTCCATGATATTCCATAATTATTTGTAATGATAGCAAGGAAACAGTGTCTCCTGGTATGAGTTCTCATAATGTATAGATGTATTCACATGAGTCATCTCATCATTTCATACTCATAACCAACTCACCGGGGAATGTTATTATTTCCCTAATTTCATATTAAAAACATCTGAGCAATGAAACATTTGAAGGGCTTTTTTGAGATGATTCAGTAAAGGGGTAGTGTAATTACGGCACATAATGTATTTTGATCCTCTCCCATAGAAACTCTGGGATTTGGGGAAGAACCTTTATGTTTTATGATTAACAGGGTTTTTTTTTTAACTGTAAAATTGTGAGTGGTATTATCTTTGTTATTTTGATGAACATGAAACTATATAACATGAAGCTTTTTTAAAAAATTGGTATACAGCAAAGGGAATAATACTAAAATTAGTATATAGCAAGGGCTGGGGCTGTAGCTCAGTGGCAGAGCACTTGCCTAGCATGCGTGAGGCACTAGGTTAAACCCTCAGCAGCACATAAAAATAAAAACAAATAAAATAAAGCCATTCGGTCCATCTACAACTACAAAAAAAATTTAAAAATAATAGTAGCAGCCCAAGATGAATGGATGGTATTTTTGTTATTATTTTGCTATGAAACTGATTCCTAAATTCTGCAAATAGATTTGAATTATTTGACTCCAAAAATATTTAGTTCCATATAATTGTGAATCATTGATCATTGTGTTTTCCATACATCTGATTTTTTTCTTAAAATTTTCTTGATAATAAAATCAGTGATATTTATTGAGATAGGAAGGTCCTATGCTTGTGTATCTTCAATGGCAGCCTTCAGCATATTGACATGCAATTATCATATTGCTGAATCCATCATAAGAGGCAACACAGATGATCCGATTTTTTCCTAGCATACAACTGGTAGAAAACAGCCAGCCTTTGGCTCAGACAACATTATGTTTCAAATCTTTTTCCCCTCCACCCACTCTATCATTGCTTTCAGTAAAAACATATAACTTCCTATCATCTCAACTTCCTAACTCATAAAATTGGCACAGTACTAGATGTTTCTCATGCCTACAAGAGAACCGGGGGATTTGGTCTCTGTGTTAGTCCAGATAGCTAGCCCATGCCATTCTTGGTTTCCAAGTAACCCTCATGTCAGTGTCATATCATAACAAGTGATTTGTTCATGCAACATTAATTGCTAGTCTGAGAGATTCTATCCAGACCAACTCTCCTCCTCTGTGTGTTAACTCAACATCCCTGGCTCTGTCTATCTGTATGCTTCCACAAACCTTGTTTCTTGGGAATCATAGTTTGGAGAGTGAAGCACCAACAAATAAATGCTTCCATCTGAGACTGATGCATCTAATTTGTGCTCATATTTATTGTTGAAAGATAAATCATGTGGCCAAACAAATTACAATGGGAAATTGGTGACTGAACTCCCATAATCCCATGAAAGAATGAAAACTGTGCTTTGGTGGATAGCCGCATTACCTACCTCAAATGGGATTACAGCTGACAAACAGAATCTCTTTGAAGAATGTTAAACCCTAAAATTCCACACTGATGTCTATCACAAAGTGTTTTTCTTCATATGAAGAGGACATGGCGTTAAGTCAAATCATTTTCTGCTGTAACAGGTTATTCTTAGTCTATGTTGCTTTTTCATTTACTGTAAGATAGAACCTATCATAAAAATGGTTTTAGAGCTGAGAAAACAATAGATACTGCTCAAAAATGGCAGACTTCAGAACTAGGGAGAATAATTTTGTATTTATGTAAAAGCCATGGTGACCATTTTTCTGATTACACTGAAAGAAAGAACAGTCTAAGACTTCACTTTTACAATGATATGTAGACACCATAGAAAAATTAAAGATGATGTCTCCAAAGTTAATGTGTGAATACTAAGCAATTGCAATAAAATGGAATAAAACATATCTACATTTGGCATTTTAAGTTCAGCATCAAAAATACATAGTTTGAATTCAGACATTTTCTTTTATGGTTTTAATCATTTTTTTCCCAATTCCTTTTCTTATATTCATGGATTGTAGAGATAAAGAACCCTTATGTTCCTAATTCCAGTTGTTACATGGACTAAGAAAAGCAGATGCTGTTGGCTCCATAACCAGACCTACTTCATTGGGATGCTATATCCCCTTCCTGACAGCTGCTTTGGGGTCAGCTGCTAATGGCTAATACTTGTGCCCTTCTTCACCAGAGTACCACCCTTGACTAACAGGAGCCGACTTGCTTAGAAATATCTGTGATGCTAGGAGGTTTTAAAACCCACCACCAAGATAAGCCATAGTCAAGGAGTGATTGATGTCACATAGCAGACTCCACTTCTTGCCTCTGGAGAGGGCTCCGTTGATAGAAATTTATACTCCAGACTTCCCTGCAATATGAGGTCAGACTGGAATCTGGGGATCATATTTCTGCCTAGGTAATTTTCCTATCCTCACCTCCTCCCTCTCTCCTCTATGTTTCTCCTATGAACACTCTTTCAACAAAACACTATCACAAGAAACCTTGGCTTTGGCTCTCTTTCAAGGACTGAGCAAAGATGCTGGGTAGATGTGCCATCATCAGGGAAGTTGATGTTCTGGTGCCCAGGACCAGCCAGAGCTGCAATCTTGAAAACTTTATTCCACTAGGGTTTGGCTGTCAATTCAACAAATGAGAAAAAAATTAAATTATAGAGTATTAAAATAATATCTCCAACCCTGGGACTCTGTGTAGCATCACAGAATATCTAAGCCCACTGTATCAACAGACTGCATCAGGTCAGTCCCACAGATAAGGGGATACCACTGAGTTTAGGTTGCATGCCAATTGAATTAAAATTGCAGTGAGCTCTGAAAGGTAGACAATGAAATTAAAAATATTAAAAATATTTTGATAATATGATTATTGCTAACTTCTCAAATCCCTGGGACAGGAATTCTGAGAAAAGCCTTGTGGAGTTTGCAAGAAGACAATGGAGCATATTCTCCTGCCATATTATATTTGTTGAAGTCACAGTAGATCAAACTCAAACACTACATTCTAAGGACCTATAGCCTATCTGCTGTCCAGAGAAAAGGGATTAGAGTTTTGGAGGCATGTAAAGAATTGAAAGAGTTACATACACATCCTGACACCTCCCATGGTCATTAAATAGTACCTCATACATAGCTGTATCATGAACTTGTACATAAGAGTTATTGAGTTCTGAGTAATGTAAACAGCTGCACTGGACACAAGCTTTCTAATTAAGTAGAAGTCAAAATTTACTCTTTAAAAGTATATTTCACAAATTATTTGATTATTATAAAATATCTTTTCAATATTTTCTTTAAAAAGTTCACATAAATGCTTGAATCTGAAGTAACATTTTAGTTGCTTGAAGAACATTGAGATTATTCTCCCTTCATTATAATGTTGAAATATAAAGGTAAAATCTTTACAATTAGGGGATACACCAAAAAATATAGGTTCAAACACCAAAGAGAGATGTTAACAAGTGTCAAAGGACCAAGAACGTCTTTATGCTATGGATGATAGTGTTGGAGGCTGTATCAGTGCAACTTTTAGCATCATCCAGTGGCCAAAGTTTTTTTTTTTTTCTTGATACCCTCATATAACCAAAGTGTTCATAAACGTGAAGAGTTCCCATCCCCACCCAGACTAGCTGCATCAAAGCCTAAGTAATCAGGATGATTCCTGTGCATATGAGCTTTAGCAAATCTCTCACTCTCTCTGAACTCAGGTTGACTCTAGATATATTGTCAGGAGAGAATAACAATGAAGACTAATCAATCTATTTTTGTCTCATTTACCTGAAATATGGAAATTAGCCCCTTTTCCAATATGTGCTTTGTCTAGCAGTGGCAAAATATTTTATATTAAACTAGCTCACCTCAAGCAATCATTCAAAATTATCAGGCTATTCCACTAACACCTCTCTAATCCACAATGTTCAATAATAATAAAAGTATGGAAAGCAGATTGAAAATATTTGAAAAGCAAAAGTTCAATGGTTTTGCCAATTATGGTTAATGATTTACAGAGTTTACATTTAGCTGTGGGAAAAACTAGTATCTCTTGAAGCAGCTGGTACTTGTGAAATTGGGATTCTTTTTTCCCACCTGTTCAAATCCAGGACAAGGTAGTGTCAGAGTGGAAAGAGATAAAGGTTTGGAGCCCAAAACACCTGTGTTTCAACCTGGCAGTGTTTTCTCTTTGGTATTGGACAAATTATCTGTCTTTTCTGAGTTTCAGAATACTCTAATCATTTGAAAATAACGTTCAATTTTTTGCAGGGCTGATATGAGATTTAGTAAGAGAATAGTAATAGATAATATATATTGGGTGCTGGCGATGAACCAGCCCCCTATGCTAACAGTTTACTATGAATAGATGACTGTTTTTAATCCTGGTAGAAGCAAATTTGATGGAAACTCTTGCATTTATGTTTTTCAGATGAGGAAACTAAAGATATACAGAGTTAAAATTCTTTAACAAGGAACACAGATAGAAGAGTCAATATATGAGCTCTGACACTAGATAGTATAGTGCTTGAAAAGTGTACAGATTTAACTGTAAAATCCTCTATATTTGTTTTCAATAAGTTAGCTTTGGAATGTACCATGAATATTATAAATAAATCACAAATATTAGGTTCCCTGGTTTTGTCTCTTACCATTTGGGGATGTAACTGAACTACCACTAACAGATAAATCCTGTCAGTTTAAAATTCAAATTTTGCTAGCACATTACTTCTAAACATTTGTTCCAAATGATTCTGTTAATATGAGAGTGTTCCCCTTTCTTTTCATGAAATTTTTGTCAATATGTGCAGGAAGCCAATGCCTTCTACAACAATTAGAACTTACATATGTCACTTCTATGTAATGTAACAAAACTGGGGTGAGTGGGGGTTTGCTCATTCACCCGCACACAGTAGCCTGCATGTGCAAACTTTGCATCTGAGTTCATCCAACAAATAGGAAGTAAAAAAAAAAAATCTTAAAGATAGATATGTTTAAAATTCAAGATTTTGAATGTTATTTAAAATTTTTGCCCACAAGCACTGCTGATCCAGCATCTGTTATGCCATTTGACTATCCAGGATGGATATTAAGTAAAGCACTTGATGATTCAAGTAAAAGATAATATGATTTTTCCCCAAAACTTGTCAATAATGAATGAGTTTTAAAATTTAAATCAAAACAACGGATTTCTCATGGTACATTATTGATAAAGCACTCTTATTCTAATATTTTCAAAAGACAATGCATTATTTACTGCCTCAACTAATAAAAAAATCTAACATGAATGTAAGTATTAAACTAAAATAAAATGATACAGGACTGAGCATTTTAAACATTCTGCAGGGTGGTTTATTGGGAATTTGGGTAGAGAAAATACATAACATGATTTTTTCCTCAAACACCAAAAAAAAAGAAAAATATACTTTTTACATTGGTCAGTAAAATATATATATATATATATATATATATATATATATATATATATATATATCTTCTATATATCTTAAATATATATTGTGGATTTGTGTATATATACATGTATATAATGTATATATATATATATATATATATATATATATATATATATATATATATATAATGGCTCAAGTTCTATAGCCAAACACTAAAGTGTCTGAAAACATTTGCAGGTGAGGTCCTGTACCTATGCTGACCTGTGTATCCCAACAAGGATGTAACAAGCAACTCTTCACAGGCATAGAGGGACATCAGGACAGAAGACTATTTTAAAGACTTATTTCAGAATTAGAAAATCTACTATGATTTTACTTTTTTTCAGAAGTGTTTTCTTCTTTTTAAAAAATTCCTTATCTAAAAATGTTGCATGATTCATAAGAGTGTGCTTACTGAAATTGTTTATTGAATGAATAAATGAACACATGCAGTGTTATATAAAGGAGAAAAGCAGTGGAAGAAGGCTGGAAATTTTCTGGTGAACGAAAAAAATCATAAATAAAGATAAAAATTTAGTATGAGAATAGTGTACTTTATAAAGTCTTTGATTTACTTAAAGTATCCTTGTTAAAACTTTTATTTATTTTAAGTTGAAATTGATGTTGTGGGACTTACAGATCTGCATACAGCTATAAAGGAACTAAATAGAGTAATCTTTTGCTGACTTTGCCCAACTCCTGCTAATGGTAACATTTTGCAAACTTATTACAACCAGGATAAAACATTAATACCAGCCCTTCATCTCATGCAAATTTTCTCAGTTTTACTTGTCCATTTGTGTGCCTGTGTGTGTGTACTGAATTTTGTACAAGTTTTTCACCTTTGTGGGTTTGTGTACCTACTGCCACAGTCAAGATAAAAAGCAACTCCAGTACCACAAAGAGACCTCTGTTTTGTGTAACCAGACCTGTGTCCACCTCACATTACCTCCCTTGTCACCAGCCATAACTCCCGTGAATCACTACTCTCCCTTTCAAAAACTGTGTCATCAAAAAATTATGTATAACAATGTTTTTTTATCTCAAAAAGTTACATATGAATATTTCCTTGCACTTTGCATCCAAAGGGCTGTCTATTAACAATTCAATTGTTTGGTTTTTGATTTGTATGTTTCACATTTATTTAACTATTCACCTATTAACAGACAGATGATCTTATTCCAATTTTTTTCTATTACAAATAAAGCTGCTATAACTACTGAGTACAGGTGTGGGTGTGGGTGTGTGGGGGTGTGGGTGTCTGTATAAATGTTCCTTTTAATAAGGATAAATACCTGGAGTGCTATTGCTGGAATGTATGATCATTGCATGTTTGGTTTCATAAGAAACTACTGACACATTTTCTCAGAGTGACTGTATCATTCTGCATCCCCAGTGGCAATGCATATGTGATCCACTTTCTTCTCATCTACACCAGTGTTTGATGTGCAATGATGTTGCTATTTTTCATTTGCCTGACAGCTAGTGGTGTTAAACATCTTTTCATGTAATTTTTTGCCCTCTTTTTGTCCTTTACAGTAAAATATCTGTTCATATATTTTTCTCATTTTCCAAATAGACGGTTTTGCTCTTGAGTTTTGAGAGAATATATTTATGCATATGTATTTTTTTCTTAAATAGAAAAATTTTGCTAGATACATAATATGCAAATATTTTCTCCCAGTCTATTGATTTGCTTTTCATCTTCTTTCTGTAGTTCTTCAAAAAATAAAACTTTGGTTTTGTATTTCATCTTGTTTTTAGGTTTGATGAGGTTAAATACACTAGTTGTTCTTGTTATGGATCACACTTTTGATATTAACCCTTCAAACTATTTGTTTAGACATAGATTCTAAAATTCTAAATAGAATTTCCTTCTATTCCTTTTTCTAAAATTTTCATAGTATTATGTTGTAAATTTCATTTATTTTTAATTTTTAATTGTTTTATTTTATTTCTTTATTTGTTCTTTTTAGGTATAAAGGACAACAGAGTGAGTTTTGACATATTGTACACACATAGAGCATAACTTATTCTAATTAGGATACCAGTCTTGCAATTGTACATAATGTGGAGTTTTACTGGTTGTGCATTCATATATGAACAGAGGGAACACTTTAAATTTCAACATGCTATCTATTTTGGGATGATTTGGCATATGATCTGAGGTTTGAATTGAAGTTCTTTTTTGCCTCTGGATATCCAAATGTCCCAGGAACATTTGTTGAAAACTAGATTTTCTCCATTGAATTACTTTTGTACTTTTGTCAAAAAATTATTAAAGATATGTGTGTGAGTCTACTTCTGGGTTTTCTTTCCTGTCCTACTGACCTGTGTATCTATGATGACCTTACTGTTTTGATTACTATAGATACAGAAAGTCTTACTATAGAATAAAGTGATGCTATCCATGGCTAATGTGTTTTACAAACATCAGGTAGATCCTATTGGTTGATTGCATTGCTGAGAACTATTATATACTTGTTGATTTCCTTCTAGTATATCTATCAATTGCTGAGGACGTGTTGGAGTTCCCAACAATAATTATTTGTCTATTTCTACTTCTAGCTCTTTCATCATTGCTTCTTATATTTTGAAGTTCTGTTGTTTACCACATTTAGGATTACTGGACCTTCTTCGTAAATAATCCTTTCGTCATTATCTAATGCCCTCATTCTTGGTTGTAAGTATCTTGGCTCTGAATTCTACTTTATCAGATATTATTTTAGCATTTCCTGTTTTTTGAAGTCAATATCTGCATGAATTTTTTATGTCCTTTTACTTTCAACTTACATAAATTATTGAGTTCTAAGTTTTTTAGAAAAAGAGAAGAGTTGGGTTATATGTTGTTATCTACCTTGCAAGTTTTTATTTTGTTTGGTATATTTAGACCATTTCCATACTAATGATACATTAGCACAAATCCCCCTCTGAGATTTTCTTTATGTACCATTCATTCTCAAAGGGTGGTTTTTATCAGAAATATAATTGTCGTTGGCAGTTACTTTCCAACACCCCTTGAAAAAATAGTTTGCCACTCTTTCTGGACTCCATGATGGTAGTGGAGAAATCCGTTGACATTTGAAATGCCATTCCCCACAGGTAATGCACTGTTACTCATTATTTTCAAGATTCTTTTTCTTGAACTAGATTTCAAAAGTTTAATTGATGTGTGTCTTGGTGTTGATTTCTTTGGGTTTATCCTACATGGGGTTTACTCACCTTCTTGGACCTGTAGGCTGGAATTTGTAAAGTTTTTAGTAATTATTTCTTCAAATGCTCCTTTAGGCCTATTATTTCTCCTCTCCTTTCGATACTCCAATGATATGAAAATTGCAATGATTTTGTGTTATTGTACCCTAGGCTTCTGAGACTCTGTTCATTTTTTTTCCAGTACATTTTCTCTTTGTTGTTCAGATTGGCGAAATTGAATTGATCTGCCCTAAAATTCACTGTTTTGTTCACATGTCATCTCCATGCTACTCTTGAACTCATTTCGTGAACTCTCCAATTATTCCTGTTATTGTGTTCTTCGGTTCTGCAATTTACATTTGGTTGTTTTTTACATAACTTTTATTTCTTTGCTGTCATTTTCAATTATTTTCATTTGCTTCAAGTAATTTCATAATTGATTACTGAAACACTTTCTTGATGGTGGCCTTTAAAATCCTTGTCCAGTAATCTCACCAGCATATTCAGATGGGTGTCATCACCAGTTTAACATCTTTTCTCATGCAAGTGTTTTCTCTTCTTGGTGCTTAGTAGGATCATGATTTCTATTGTCTTCTTGAGATTTTTGCCTATTGTGTTTAGAGACCCTGTGTTGTATTGAAAGGGTTGACTTTAGAGGGCAGTCACCCTGTTTAGGCTTAGGATACAGGACATAGACTTCATGTGTAGTCTAGGTTTTCAATGGGAGTGTTTCTATAATTTTTTATTCTATTTTATTTTTTGATACTGAGGAATGAACCCAGAGGTGCTTTACCACTGAGCTACATCCTCAATCGTTTTTTATTTTTGATTGTGAGACAGGGTCTTGCTTAGTTGCTAAGGATGGCCTCAAACTTGCAATCCTCCTGCCTCAGATTTCTGAGTTTCTGGGATTACAGGGAGGGGTCATCAATGTCCTGTCTAATGTTAGTTTAATATTCAGAGCTCTATGGTGCTAGCTTGAGATGCTTGGCTTATCTGATACAAGTGTTGCTTCAACTGGTACTGACTATGGACACAGAGCCAGTATACTCATCCTGGGCCGCTGAGTGTCTCCTCATGGGGCAGAGATGTGGTGGGTTCCCTATCTTTTTTCCCCTTCCCCACCCAGCTGCCTGTTGTCTCCATAAGGACAGGGGTCTCAGGACCCTCTGAGCCAGAGACAATCTTCAGTCCTGAGAATTTATTGCTATCAGGTCATTCTTGTTTCACCCAAGGCCCCAGTGCCTCTGGACAGGGACAGTGTCCTAGGCCTTGCTACTTTCTGCATCTGAGTCCCTGCCTTTGCTTGTGCCCTAGCTCTGGTGTGTCTGGGTTCCATTGAAAGTGCTGGGGCAGGAGTAGGAAGGTGACTCTCAGGACAAAGAGGCTCCCAAGTGGAATTGCTTGGTGTGGCTAGGTCTCCTGATTCCACCCAGGATTTCTCACTGGAGAATGGGTGTCCCTGTTCCCACCATGTGGGACATCTCCAAGCTGGCAGTGTTGGTGTAAAAACTAGGGGATGTGGCTACAGGATCTCTGTCCCATCCAGTGGAGAAGTGAACCTATCTGGTCTCCCATCCATGGCCATCCTGAGGGGGGGAAGTGCCAGGTCTGGATATCCTTCTGCTGGGTGGGCAGGAAGGGGGCTCAAGATGCTGGGCTGCTTTTCAAACCCATCCAACTATCTCCTACCACTGTTTCACAATTTCCCTTTGGTTGTTCTCTGTATGATTTATAGAATTTATGTTGTACTCAGCAAGGAGGAGCAGGGGAAAATGGTTCTGAACCATCTAGTCTAAATCCAAAGTTCCTTATTCATTTTTTACTCTTAAAATGAATATTGGTATGATTTTTCCCCCATTTAACAGTGGGAAAAACTAAGGTTCAAAGTCACATGGTATTTTTTCAAGGTCATGAATTTATCAAGTGGAAGCAGAAATATCTTGATCTGTTATTGCTAAAGGAAAAACTCTCTCTCAGCACCCTCTCTTTGCAAGTGGAGCTAGTAGAATGATATAAAGAAAAAGAAGTAAGTTCTAAGGAAGTATTCTTTGGGTAATATCATGTATCTGAGGATAAAAGCATGTATGTGCTCATCAAATTGAGTCGCAGTGAACTCAAAAGCAGGGAAGACAAATAGAAAACAAATACTAGCTGGGAACAGCCAGACAAAGGCATGGGAGACAGCTGTCCAATATAGGGGGGTATTCTCCTTAAAGAACAGCTGCATTTGAAGGGTGAGGTCTTGGCATTTTGTTGCTGCCTCCTTGATCCCTCTGTCCAAACTGATTTCAGGACGACTAGCACCAAATATAGGAGAGGCACTTTGGACTGGGAGCTTGCCAGAGGGCAAGGACAGCCAAATTGATTTGAGACTGTCTTCTCAGTCTGGGAAGAGTAAAAATGGCTAACTCCTCTGCTTTGTCTTTGTCTGCTAGATATTTGAGATGCAGGCAGGAGGGCATTCTGGAGCTGACAACACCAGCAGTAATTACTGAGGAGACACTCTGTACAGATATGCTTTGTTTTGTTTTGTTGTCTTCAAATACCAAAGGCAAATAATGAAGTGTTTACGAGAAGTGAGAGATCATCCCTCATTCCTTTTCATGTTGATGAATTCCTGCATAAGTGAAAAAAAAGGTAATCCAAGCTATTGAGTAAATATGAATGAGTTACAAATACAGATACCAGGAAAGTGGAGGTGTGTGTGTGTGGGGGGGGGGGGCGTGCAGGTAAATGTGAGAGGAGGGAGATAGGGGGAAAATCTAGAGGTGGGCTAATAGGGACAGGGGAAGGGAACTTAGGATCTTTCCCCCTGCTGTGTGACAGGTGTAAAACTCGGAAGCAATTTTGTTTCTATTTACATTATGTATTTCATTAATATAAAGAAAATCTTATAAAATAATGTTGAGGTATAGTCCTGCAGCTTTAATCTTGGTAGCTTCCAAGGATGAGGTGGGTGCCTGCCAGTATGACAGTGCTTAGTAATTCTTTCCCCCCTAAAACCAGGAGTTGATGCAAATTCTGATCACACAAGGCAAATGTGTCTAATAGAAATGCTTCTGCTACAGGGCAGTTATATGTGTAATGCAACAGATACATGAATTCCATAGCAGGAAGGGAGAAGTATAGGTAGTATTCATGAACTCTTACCCAATGCTAGGCACTACATAAAGTCCACGTGTGCAATCCTTCCCTCCATTTCCTTATTCTGCAATAGAATTAGCCAATTATTGGTGAGCAAATATCAAAGAAAGTTTAAAAATTCATAGTGAAGCATAGCTGGTAAGTGAAGTGATACAGCTGAGATTTGAATCTAGGACTTTTAATTCCTATTTTTATTTATAAAATATTAAATATTGAATGAAAGTATTTTGTTTTGATTGTAAAAACCCTAGAATATTTAATATAACAATATGAAATATATATATTAGAAGGAGAGCAAAATTTAAAAAAAAATTACAAGAAAAAAAAATTGACTTTTGGATGTTTTCCCTCAGAAGGGCCTATGGTTTCAAGAATAAAATTGGGGAGCTCAATAGAACAAAATATGGGAAAAATCAGTCAAGATGATGAGGACTATAGCATTATTAAGTGGTAATTTTTGCTCACCAGACTATATCCTTTTTATAAACTTTCCTATGTGTTTTGGTTTAGGCCTAAAAGAAGAGAGGTTTCATCCTCTTCTTACGACAGGTTTGCCTCTCCTTATCAGAAGCAGATGTCACTCAATAACTACAGCAGAGCTTTATTTATGCCTCAAAATTTTTTATTTCATCTCACAGATCAACAACTTTCACCCTGTAGGTCTCCACAAATGAAAACTATAGACTGAAAATCAGATGAAATATTTAACCATATCTTGTGTATGACCTCATTATCTGATAACGTTCATCTGTTCATCTATAGCATTAATACAAACAGAATAGTGTGAATTATTAAAGACTGCTTAGGTAACTTTGTTGTGCAAGTGCCTAAATAAAAATATATACATATATGTATATCTGAGTCAGGCAGCATGGCATACACCTGCAATCTCAGCAACCCAAGAGGCTGAGGCAGGAGGATCACAAGTTTGAAGCCAGCCTCAGCAATTTAGTGAGATCCTGCTTCAAAAGAAAAAGAAAAAGCTCTGTGAATGTAGCTCAGTGTTAAAGCACCCCTGAGTTCAATACCCTTTGCCACCAAAAATAAAAATAAACTATAAAAAAGGAAGGAATATGTCAAAGGATGCATGGTGAAGGTCATGCCTTCGACTAGGCTGTACGAATTAATACCTATTGGTCTTTACATCAGTTTATAAGTGCTCTAGAGGAACATGACACATAAAAAATTAAATAGAAACTTCTCATTTCTTCCACTTCAGTTTCTCCCATAATGCTCTTTCCCCTGATTCTTCCTCCTCCTCCCTCTTTTTTCTTCTTATCCCTCATAATTCTCACCAGAAAGACAGGAAGCATATATCATAAATGACTGACAGTTAAACATAAAGGTGAGTCCTGGTGCCATTAAACAACCTGCCTCAAATCTCAGTTAATAAGAGACAGAGCTGGGACTTGTACCTGGCTCAGTGTGCATCCAAATCACACACATTCAAACATAGCTCTTTGCTACTCTGATTCTAGCCCACTTATCCAATTTTGCCATTTTATGGATAGAGATATCAAACCCTGATTACTGAATTACTGAATAATCCAATTTAATATGAGTTTGAGAACTGCTGACATTTAAGCCTAAATATTTCTCAAACCTTACCGCCAATGCATCCCAGTGGACTTTGATAAAGAGGTCTCTATTTTTAGGGATAGAAATTTATGTCAAGCCGATCTACAGGTCTGTTATCTCTGGGTCCTCTGGGTCAGATGCCAAGTGGGAGACATTGTGGACAGGGAAATGTGGAAACCAGGAAGGGAGACCATGCCAGAAAATGTGGATGGGCTACATTTATAAAGACAAGCGTTGGTTTTAGATTCATCTTCTATAATGGTTCTTCGTATCTTTTATCTGTTTTTCATTACATCAAGCAAATTAGGGCAACACTATTTTGTTTTGCTTTCTCTTCTTATTTTTGTCTTTACATGTCTTCTGTGTCTACTCTCTCTCTTGCTCTCTCTATTTTACTCTTTGCATACTTAAAAACAAGTACTTCTTGGGGCTGGGGATGTGGCTCAGCGGTAGAGTGCTCGTCTAGCACGTGCGAGGTGCTGGGTTCAATCCTCAGCACCACATAAAAATAAATAAATAAAATAAAGGTGTTATGTCCAACTACAACTAAAAATGTTTTAAAAAATACCTCTTTAAAAGCTAGAAGGGTAAGACATGAATAAGAAGTTAGAGTTTGAAGATTTTAATATATTTTACATTTGTTTCAGGTTTTCAATGAGAGTTAAAATTATGTTTTAGGTTTTTAATGAGAGTTAAAATTATGTTTGCAAAGAGAGGTCATGATACATTACAAACTGTTGGTCCTCTGAGTTCATTTAAACTCTATGAGCCTAAATTTACACATCCATAGTTCTTATGAGCCTGGCAAGCAGTTGGTACACACTATACATCTATCAGACTCAGTTTCACATGGAGAGAACAAATCAGGAGATGGACATGTATTGATTAGGAATGCACCAAAATATGATTTCAGAGATGTGGGAATGGACCTTGTACCCAAACTATTAAAGCCTTTTTAAAATGAGGTCTGAAATATGGCTAACAACTAATCACTTTTTACAGAGGATCATTAAAGGTGATGTGGATGTGCAAATATGTATTTGGTTTGGGGAACATTTTGATATGCACAAGGTATTGACTTGAAGTCTATAGGAGCCAAAAAAGACCTTTATCTATCTATATTAAGAAATTCCCTTCATAAGTGAAAAAAAATCCAGAAAGATATGCTAAGTTGCTCCAAGACAAAAATTATTCGGCAGTGAAATGTAAAACAGGTTGCAGAACTTTATCCTCTGTAAACCAGACTAGAGATGACGGCACATGGCCACTCAAAACAGAATCGGAATAGTAATAGCAATAATAATTAACACTTACTGTGCATGAACAATAGACAAGGTACTATCCTCAACAGTTAGTTTATGATTAAAAGTATGTTTAATAATACTTCTTCTTTATAAAATAGATACAAGTTAGTCCTTATATTGCTGGAGATCAAATAATCCAGTTTCTTCATTTGATGTATCTAATTATGTCCATGTCATTAATTGACCACATCTTAACTGTTTTTAGTTAGGAGGATACAGGAAAAGTAATATTGCAAAAAAAAATGGTAATGATGTTTTAAACTTTAAAAAAAACTGATTATTTTGGATCAACATACTCTATTATAAACACATCTTATTAGTAGATTCTAAATTTATTTGTTCCTAATTACATGATGATATTTACTATTAAGCTCTGTGGGTCAGGGTCAAACAGATTTTCTGAACTATAAACTATAAACAGACAAAGGAAAGAAAAAGAGCATTTGGCATTTTCATTATTGAGCTCTGAAAACAATTTCAGCATGTTGAACAGAGTTCCTTTGGAAAATTAATTTTAAATGGGAAAGGCATTCTTCCTTTGGTTACATGGCTGATTATTTTTAAATGTATATGGCGTTGCTGCCATTCACAATAATTACATGTCAAAAATTTCTGCCTTCCTCTATATTCTGTTCTGTCATCAAGATGTACCTATTACTATTTTTAACATAACATGCTCATTTGTATATATGTATATTAGACATGCAATCAGGAAATATTGTATTAACTAAAGAGCTCTCTAAATAGACAAATTTATCTGTGTTAATATCAAATCATGTCACATTTTATTTACTGGGATAATAGGGCATGGATGGATACATGTTCCAGGAAAAAGTACATTACATTTCAACATGGTTATTGGTGGTGAAGACTTTAATGGGTAATGTAACAAGGGGGATTTTACATGACTTGGGAAGTCTACGTGACATGAGGAAAAGTTAATTTCAGCCCTGCCTCATTAATCAGATCTGCCGCCAGCTAAAAATTGTCACCTAAGTACATTGTGCTTTCTGCTGTGCACTACTGATGAAGACACTGACATACAAAACAGAAGTAATTGGGCCTGGTGCTAGGAGGAGGGGGGATAGGATGTGCAGGAATAAATGTGTTTATATATGACCTTTCCAAAGAATTGCTTGAGGCACCTTGGGGAGGTACCTGTCATTGCTAATGGAGACTATGGATTCAAGGCTGTTTAAATAGTCCTGCATGTGAACTGCTGGGAACTGGAATTAACTTCAATAGTTCCTGCATTCAGGCCTTCACGTTGAAACCAGGGAATGCCAGGCAAGATCTGGGTCTGGGTAAAGTAAACACTAGGATGTGGAAATGTTCTCAGAACAGTAGGCTGCATCATTGCTTCCAAGTGTTAACAGGTACAAATATGCAAATATGGGAGAAGAATTCAAGATAGATAAGGGAGTTATCTTATAGATGCCATAGTTTACACAGAATACTTTCACATCCATGGTTTCTACTGTTTTTACCTCAAAATGGGGAGGAAAATATTATTTACAATTTAAAAATGAGGTGCACATTGAATGACAGTAAGGTATAGTCCTTACATCACCAGACGGCTATCTGCACAAAAATGATTTTTAATTTTTTTGTTTTGTTTTGTTTTCTAGGTACTGGGAATTAATCCAATGGGTGTTCTACCCTTGAGCTACGTCCAAACCGCATTTTGTGCTTACTTTGAGTCAGGGTCTTGATAAGTAGCTGAAGCCGGCCTTGAACTTGTGATTCTCCTCTTCCCAAGTACCTGGGATTATAGGCATGCATCACCTGGCTGAATTGAGTTTGGGAGCTCCAAAAATCGTGCTCTTTCCAATGAAGAGAGTTCCAAAAACTCTATTGAGTTATTACTTTCAGATAATACAATTTACAGTTCCTAAGTACATAGTCCAATGGGGTTAGGTAGATACATACTTAACCTAGCCTGTACTAAGATCAACCTGGAGAACATTTTCATCAACTTGAAAAGTTCTCTCATCTCTCTTTGAGGGCAGCCCCCAACAAGCCAGAGTTTCAGGCAAAAGATCAGTTTACTCTTTCTAAATACTTGACTTTGAGACCATCATATAAGGAGAATAATACAGAAGTAGTGTTTTGTAGCTGATTTGGCCCAGTACATTGTATATAGAGTCACCCATGCTGCTGCCTGAATTAATGTGTGGTTGCTTTTCGTTGCTAAGGATTCACCAAGTAAATTTATATATACCCCAAGTTATTTGTGCAAAACTCCCCTAAAGGATGTTTTGTTTGTTTCCGATTTTTTTTTTTGGGGGGGGGGTTTATGATTAATGCTGTCATAAACATTCTTCAGTGTGTGTTTGTAGAGATACATCTTTAAATTTATCTGGGATATATTGTAGGCGTATGAATATAGGTGCTTGATCTTTGATAGTTTTAATTGATATGGAAAGGCATAAAAGTTGTATATATTTATGGGGTACTAATGTGATATTTGGATACACTACATACTTAAATCAGAGTAAATATTCTATCTACTCAAAAACTTCTCATATCTTCATGGGGAGAATATTCTAAATGATTTCTTCTAGCTTTCTGAAATATCCAGTACATAATCCATCTCTGTAGTCCCTTTGCTATGCTATAATACGCTAGCACTTCTGGCTGTAACGTGGTATCCATTTATGAACCCCTCCCCGTGCCTCTTTTGCTCCTATTCTTCAAGCCTCTGGTATACTCTATTCTCCTCTCAATGGCCATGCAATCAAACATTTCAGGTTTACATATGAAGGTGATTGATGCAATATTGTTTTTCTCTGCTCAGCTTATTTCACTTAACTTAATGTTCTTCAGTTTAGTTTCTGTTGTTGGGAAGGAAAGGAGTTCTTGTTTACAGCTGAATGATGTTCTGTGGTGTAGATGTACCACATCGATGGCTTATTTTTAAGTAGGGCTATTTACTCATGTATTTACTTAGCTACTGAGTACTTGGAATTCCTTGTATATTCTGGATAGTGACCTCTTTCAGATGAGCTGTTGGAAAATGCTTTCTCCCTTTATGTATGTTGTCTCTTCACTTTGACCCTTAAGGTTATTGCTGAGAAGTCAGCTATTAGGCAAGTTGCCACACCCTTTTGTGATTTTGTTTCTTATCTCTTGCAAACTTGAAAATCTTTATCTTTTGTCTTTGAGACCTTCATTGTAATATTTGTGGGGCTAGAGGTGGCTGATTTAAACTGACTTTTAACCTCTGATACTTCTGTACCTGGATATTTTTCTATATAGGTTCAGAAGTTTCCAGGTATTCACTTTTTGAAAAATGTTCTATTCCTTTGGTCCTCTTTGGTGCCTCCTGAAGCCCAATAACCTGAATGTTTGCTCTTTGAATGTTGTCCCAAAGTTCTCATTAGCTATCTTCATACTCTTCATTCTTCTTTTCTCCATGTGGTTTAAATTTTCATCTTCCTATTGACTAAATGATATATATCATCTTTTCATGTGCTAATTAACCATTTATATATCTTATCAGAGATGTGTTTACTCAGCAAATTTTTTATATTTTTAACAAATATAATACATATTACTAACTATATCTTTTAGCATGTTTGATCTTTATTTTTTAATTGATTTTGGACATACATAAAATTTTACACATTTTTGATGTATATAATATTGCTATAAGACTACTTTACAAATTTAGAGTTACTATAAATTATACCCCATGTGTTTTCTATCAAGTTATCTATTTGTTATTCAAAATATTTATTTTGCGTGTAGATTAACTGGCATATCAATGATAGAAAAGAGACTGGATTTAATCAAGTATTGATGAGAACTAAAGTCTACATTTACTATTTTGCATGGTGATGTTTTGAGTAATTTAATATTACATAGAATAGCTTCTTTCTCTCAAAATAATTACATATTTTAATCCAAGAATTTCTAAGATACATTCATATTAGGAAATGGGATCTGTCCTTGCTCTTTTGTTTTGTAATGTGAGGAGAGTCAGTAGAGGGTATGTTGGGAGTATTCCTGGAAGTAGCTTTTAAATGGAAAGACCAAACCTAATTATATTTAGATATGCTGGTAAATCACATAACCATCTTTTATTTAAACATAAATTAAATACATCCTCAATTCTTTCCCCTTATGTGATTGACAACAATTTCCATAGCCTCTCTAATACCACTTGACATGAGATGAAGTGTGACACAGGACAAGACAGAAGAGGGAGAGAGGCAGTCTTTGTTAATTGTGGGTCTAAATATTTTCAGTATGAAAGATATGCAAAGCCCTGGCACCATGTGACAAGGTTGCACCAAGTTACTACCAGGGTGTGTAGATACATACTAAAAGTCCTAGAGCTGGAAATTTATGGTCCATGAAGGAGAAAGTCAAACTATATGGAGAATTTACTAAACATCAAGATTTTTTTCTAATATCTAATCCTCAGCAATGAACTTAGTTAGTTCTTAATATATCACAAATGCCTAACAAGCAATGAGTCTGATTTTTATATTTTAATTCAAATAACTGAATGATAAAAGCTTAGCATTGGTAGAGAGCAGGACAGAAAAAATATATACTGATTGAGTCTTTTCCTATTATCATTACCAGGAAGAAAGTGCAGAGGTTATATCCTATTGAACGCTTAGAGTGCATAAACCAAATCATCAGGCACCTTTTTATCTACAGTTATGTGTCATCTCACAACATTTGTTAATGTTGTGCTAATGTTGGCATTGTTGTTGTATTTATTGTCATTAGCATGATTATCATTATTTTTATTATTATTTTTCCCATTGTCTTACTATTTCAATGGTGTAATGAGGAAAATTACAGGCTATAGACTATTTGCCCAATGTATCCCAGTTAGTATGCTGTGGAGTCAGCAATGTGACTCTCTCAGTTAAGAGCCTAAACTCAAAAGAAGGTGAAGAGAAATTACTTTTTCTTTCTTAATGGAAAAAATGTAAAAAATAGAGTAAAATGCGCATAAAGAGACCTGCAATGGAACAAATAGCTATAATCAGGAATTCCATGCAACTATTATACCTGTTAAGAACCAATTATTGTCAGCACTCCAGGGGCCCCTGTATACTTGGTATTATTACTTCCTCATAAAATTAAGCCCACCATGACTTTTGTGATAATCATTTATTCTTTTCTTTGTACTTCAACTTACCAACAAACATATTATTTTGATCTAAACATTATATTTTTCCTACTTGGAATTTTATATAGGTAGAATCTTTCCTACCTATAGATTACCTTCCTCATTTTGCCCAATCTAATATAAGTTAAATTATTCATTTGCTATAGGTAGATTTAATTCATTCTTAAATTTTTTTCATATATTTTATATCTGTTAAAACTTTTTGTCCTAGATTTTGACTATTTCAGCAAAAGTGAGTATAAATATTGTGAGTATTCATGTACATAACATATCTTGTGGTGTTAGTGCGAAAGTTTCTCCAAGGGATGTTGTCAGGGATGACAGTTCATTGATTAAGCATCTTTAAAGTTAGAAGGTCTTGCCAAAGTCTCTCCTTCCTTTGCTCCTTTGTTCCTTCCTTCCCTTTTCTTGGTTTCTCTCCACAGGACATATTTTGGCATTATTATTGTTACCATAACTGTCCTACCTTTTATCTGAGTTGTTCTCTCTCTCACAGTGTGGTTTGTCAATTAGTGTACTGGTAGAAGCTAAATTATATATAATTTATATTTATATTTATATTAGGTATTTTTCTTGCTTTTCCTTTTCAATTTGTAAGTGACAAAGGTGTTGTTTCTTGAATTACAAGCTAAAGGTATATAGATTTAGGTATGTTGATTGACCGCTCCATAAAATCCAGGGGTCCTTTCTGCTATAGAATTGTGGAACTTGTCTATCAAATACAAGATCCTCTGATGTGAATTAATAGGAAGGGAGTACTTTCAGCAAGGAAGTATAAGGACTTCTAGAATGCTCCAATAAACATTCACATGTGAATATGACCTGCATTTCTGACACTTGAAATAAACAGGAATATCCTGACTAATATGAACAGTGTCAAATATACATGTATGTATATATACAGATGCAACCAGACTAAAATGATGTATATGTTTTGAGAAACTGCCATAATGCAACTCTGAGAGCAAAGCATTTTTTATGAAGTTAAAACAGAGTAGGACAATCAGAGTATTTTGAAGCATCAGTCTTTCTTGAAAAATTCCCTAAACGCTATCTAAGAGAGAGCTGTAGGCTATCTCATACTTGTTCATACTTCACAAATTACCACAAGGAAGACTAAATGGACACCCACACTCCATATCACAACTAGAAATGATACTTGATTATAATTGAAGTATAACTTCAAGTATACTTGATTTATAAATTGCAATCAGGACCATTCAAAGAAACAATGGCTAGAACAGGGACATGCACACACACACACACACACACACACAAACTCACAATCCACATGCAAAATGGCTATTGAAACTAAAGATGGATATCCTATAGAAAATTCAGGAAGAAGTTATCTTTCCAATATTTGAAGGTTACAGATAAAGGTGCATGTCATTGGGTACCCTAGAACTAGTACATAAAAGAATCAGTAGCCACATTCTGGATCCATTGTTTATGCCTGGATTATTGCAATGCTCCCATGACCCCATTCCTAAGCATAGTCATCACTGTGATTTTTTAATATGCAGTGAGCATCATAGTCTTTAAGGTGACTCCTAAGTCATAATGAACAGGTTCTTGATAGTACAGTAGCAGAATATTATGAGATACAAACTTTGAAGTAGGCTTAAGTTGGTTCTGAAAACCTGGGATCCTAGACAAATTTTTAAAAGCCTCCTTCTGCCACAGTTCCTTAGTGATTTTTGCAATAATTGAGTTACTACAAGTGAAGTTCTCATGAAATCGTCTCTTAGTTTACTTACTGCTCAGTCACTGCAATTTCTTCTTTTTTCCATATCTTCTTATTATTCCTCTCCCTATTGTTATTGTTCCTGCTATTTCACTCTCATGTGTCAAACTTTCTAAAGTCCTCTTATCAGCTACAAGATGGATTCCCAGCCCCTGGTATAGAACTCTGATGTATAACCATGGGCTGTCTCTCAAGTCTTTTACTCCAGTCCTCATATTGTTTAGTGAATTCCCCCATGACTTTTACTGTTCTGAAGTCCACTATGGTCCCATGCATGAATATTTTTGCAGATGTAGGGCACTTCCCTGCCTTACTGTCCTCCATTCTGTAGCACATTTGGTATTATTTTTTTTCTATTAAATCCCAAGGTAAAAAAGAATCCTGCCATCAACTGTGATAAATCAGTTTCTGCTGCAAAATTCGAATATGACAATATATGATATTTGTAGGGATTCTGACCGTGACAATGTACAGGGAAG
Organism: Marmota monax; assembly: GCF_021218885.2. Lineage (NCBI taxonomy): Eukaryota > Metazoa > Chordata > Mammalia > Rodentia > Sciuridae > Marmota > Marmota monax. The sequence continues at coordinate 16,453,332 of NW_026695224.1, forward strand.
CATTCCCCTGGTGAGAAAATTCCCAGGGGATAACAGGCACCCTGTTTCCTACCCTTAGAATGCCCTGTAACCTCTCTTAGGATCTAATAATATAACTAATAGATATGCTATGTCCAGCTGATATGGCAATACCCTGAGATGACTTTGTATTAGAGCCTCATCAAGCCTCCACCTTGATTGCCGCCACATAGCTCCTGGGGATAGAAGAACTTGTTTGCTAGATAACTACATTGTTTCACCAAGCCTAACAGTAACTGCAGACAATGGACTTTCTTGAGAACTGCACAAAGCTCCTAACATTGCATATTGTAACTATGAAATGTAACTGCAACAGAAGCAACCTTACTGATACTCTAAACAAAAATGTGGTTATGGTACTAATGACCAAATGTAACCTATTGATATAAATAAACCTGGCCACTTGGACAAAGAGCCACTCTGCCATCTTCCCCTGCCTCTACACCTTATCTCTGTCTCCTCATTATTATTCCTTACAGTAGTTGTTGTTTTATGACTTTTTCAAGAATGGACTGCTAGCCCTTGAAAGAGAAGGACTATGTTGTCCAGCAGAGCAACTGACCATAGGATGCATTCAATGAATATAATGCTTGTTAAACTGAGAAAAAGCTTGAAAAGACAAAAAAAAATTCCTCACAAAAAAAGGCATCCATCATTAGACTATATCCCTCATATATAATCTCTGATATCATCTATTTTCTCAAGTCAGAAGAAATCCCAGATAGTCCATCCCATTCTCTATTTCAGATATTTTTTTCCTCACAATACTTAGATCTCCTTGAAATTATTATACAAATGTAACTATTAACTTGTCTGGGGTAACATTGTTGTTTATTTTGTTTTTGTCTTTCTCTATTAATCTAAGTTATTTAAGGATACGAAATATTCTTAATTACACCCCCCCACACACACCCTGCTGGCCCCACACTTTTAGGTCAGGTCTTACCTCATAGTATACACTCCATGAAACATTGCAGATTTAAAATTAAATATTGATAGTCATAGTTAAATACATACTGCACTACTTGACAAGGATATCTTGGAAATTAATTCAGCAATGAGGTAGAGATTTGAATCATACGTTACCAAATGCTAAAGTTTTGTTTTAGCATGACCTAGAATCGCCCTACTGAATTCTAGCACCACAGAGTGGATAGGAAAGCTCACACTGAAATCTGTCCTACCCAACTCAGCCAACCTACTGCTTCCCCAGTACATTTCCTTTTTGCCAATTACAGGACTCATCTGTTCTCTCTGCCATTTAGTTTTTGAGCTTTTCTTGGCCAGGCATGCCACCCAGGGCCAGCCTAGACATTAAGCTGACTGTCTGGCCTTCATTAGCTGCGTCTAATCCATTCCCCGGAAAACACCCCCAGGCCATAAAATGCATCTGTGTGTTGTTTTTATTAGGTCATCTGATTGAGCAGATGCTGATGGCTCTAGAAAAGGAGTATCTCTCCCTGCCAACCTTAATTTGTTCTGTTTAAGTTGCAGGCTGGGCCCATCAATAGTGCTATTTCTGTGTTTTAACATGGCGCTGCAGACCACATAATGATTCTGTATTAGAAAATCTTAAAAGTCAGGGCCATTTCTGAGAGTCACTTAATGACTCTCTCTTTTAACATGTCACCGTTTTGGAGATTCCATAGGCATTAGACTGAGGTCCTCAGTCCTATGTCATGCTCCATTCCCCTTCCAAGATCCTTCTGAAATGTAAGTTGTTACCTGGGTTGGTCAGCTTTGCGTCATTGTGACCCAAATACCCAAGGAAATGGAATGAGAGGAGCAATATTTACTTTGGCTCTGGTTTCAGTCCATGGTTTGCTGGCTCCTTCACTTTGAACCCGAGAAAAATCAGAACATTAAGCCAGATGAGGGTGGTAAAGGAATGCTACTTCGCTCAAGGCAGCTGTTAAGTTGTGGTGGAGAGGATACACTGGTGAGAAGATACAGTTCCCAAGGAAATGCTCCCAGGGATTTGCTTTCTCCAGTCATGTCCCAGTTGCCTTCAGTTTACCTCCCCCAGGACTCCATTCAAATTATTAATCCACTAAATGGATTAACTCACTGGTGAGATTCAATCACTTTCCAAAAGTCCAACCTCTGGACATTGCTCCATAGGGGGGGCCAAGCCTTCAACATGTGAACGTTGGGGGGACATTAAAGAACCAAACCATAACACTACCTTTCAATCACCAATCTTCATTCTTCCTCAAGCGATTCTTTAACAACAAAACATGTTGATTTAGGATTTTCAGTAGCAACAAATATATCTAAATACACAATCTCATAATTCCAAGATGAAAATGGAGAAGTTTTTTCATTGCTTCTATTTTATAATGCTTAAATTCCCTTGGAGAGGTCCCAGGTATGTAGGTCCTATCTCTCTTTACTCCATTGATCTCCTTGTTTTAAGGTTGTTGGTTAACTTTTGGCAAGGAAGGAATACAAGGGAACAGACATTCGATTTCATGATTTTTCTTTTTGGATATTAAGGCAAAATCTGCCTCCTTATAGCTTCTTTAATGGTTGGTTATTCCTTGCATCATATAAGATCCAGATCACCTTCCTTCCAATAATAATAGCTCTCCTCACCCAAAATATTTTAACATTTCTTTTCCTAGTTATTTCCCTGTTACTTTGTCCTCAGAAGTGGAGATCAGACTATCCCCAGCCCAGTGGGGGCATTACAAATTCGATCTAGGAGTAAGAATACCTCTGAATGATGCAGTGGCTGGGACTAAGTCTGCCATGTAGGTTAACATCATGATGATTGATTCAAAGAAACCATGCGATGCTTTCTTTTAGTGATAGAAAATCAGAAGATGAGAATATCCTTATCCTCCTCTGTGCCTGCCTCCTTCTCTAAAACCCACATTGATGTTACTAGGCTCAGGGCTTATTTTCTTTCCATTTTCCCTTTTCAAAGTTCATCAGAAACAGGCAAGAGGTGGCTAACATTCAGAAGGATACCCAGGGAGCAGCAGGGGAGAGGAAAAGGAGCCAACCCCGATTTCCCTCCTATTTTATCTTTGCACCAATGGTCAATGGCCTCATATCCTCCAACCAGCTGGCTTTTTAGAGGATAGAATGTTCCTCGGGATTAAGGCCTTCACAGAGCTGCATTAATTATTTCAGGCCACTCGATCTTGTACTGTATTAGCACTTTTTTGTTAATTGGTATCCTAATGGCTTGAAAAAGTCATATAAATCCAGTGAAATCTATTTGCAGCAAGCTTGCTTAGGGAAAAAAAAATTCAATGTGGCATGGCTCAAAGCCCGGAGGATCGATAGGAGTTATCTGGGCAGAGATTTCATTGTATTTATATTACACACCTTGCCTCGTTCAAGCTGTTGCCTGGTTTTCTTGATCTGACATGTGGGAGTGAGGACAAAGCCAAGGTCAAAAACTGTGAGGTAAGCTGAAGGCCAGAGGCATTTTGCAACCCTGTGATGAGCATGCCCAGACCACAGGAAGAGAGAGTCTCAGGATGGTTACTCAGCCCCAGCAATATTTAGCAAAGAAAAAAAAAATGTTATTTTTATCAAGGTTGTGTGGCAGCAAATCTAGCATGAAACATGCTCACTTTCTATGACACGGTTTTCCTTTTATTATTTTAGGCTGAAATATGACTTTCTATAATCAGGTCAGATCCATTCATATCAGTTCTCCATTTCCTCTCCAAACCCTGATAGGTTCTGATGGACAGTAACTATGGAAAGAGAGGAATAAAAACTGAAATAAGTGACTTGAGTAAAAAAAAAAAAGAGTGACTTGCTCTCAGTATGTTAAATCATGTAATAACAATAGATATTAATACAATGAAGGGTTTTAATGAGCATAACAGGCAAGAAAATCTAAATCTTAATATTTAACTTCATGATGGAAATCTGCCTTGAATGGACAGAACCTTCATTTTATTTTTTCTTTAAGTTTTCAGGTCATTTAATGATTATCACTTTTTTTTTCCTGCTGGTACTGTTTTTTTTAATGTGCTGAAGAAGATAGCTAAATGTCTGTTTATGCAAACAGAAAAGATTAATGGTACACCCAGTTCAATAAGAACAGCATATATTTTTATCTTACTTTAAAAAACCTCCATCTTTGTATTTGTTTCCTGCTCCAGGACCTACAGTGACTTGCATTCACTGCGGCTGTGCTAATACAGTAGTCGCTAGCCACATGTGGCTAATGAGCACAAGAAATGTAATTAGCTTGACTAAAGGAAATGAATCAGGCAGTTGAATCTAAATGAGCTGTAAGTTCAAAATGCAGACTGAATGCCAATGACTTAACATGAAAATGAATGTAAACATCACACACACAAACATATGTATGTTGAACTGATAATAACTTGGATATGTTAAATGAAATATATTATTAATATTAATTTAACTCTTTTGCTTTATAAATGATCTCTAGAAATTTTAAATTAATTATGACTCACAATATATTCATATTGTCTGATGTTGTTCTAAAGCATAAGTTTGAACTTTTATTTTACTTTAAAAAGCCTTCCAAGTCTAGGTATGCACTTAAGCTATCATTCATTTGTTCATTAAAAAAACACTTGAATGAGTATCTATCCCATTCAGGTTCTGCAACAGTTTTTGGTATTTGGAGAAAAGATTTAGGCTGGAGACACAGATTTTGGAGCTGTCAGTTAAGGAAAAGTATATGTAAGTTTGTAGAGGGTAGAATATTCCATGGTCTTAATCAATATTTAGCTTAAAATTCATGGTAATGAGGTCATCATGAAAAAAAAATAGTTGATATTACTTGTAGAAATCTAATTCAATGAGCTTCTTTTTTTATATTTTTAATTTTTTATTGTGGGTTGTTCAAAACATTACAAATTTCTTGACATATCATATTCCACACTTTGATTCAAGTGGGTTATGAACTCCCACCTTCACCCCATACACAGATTGCAGAATAACATCAGTTACACATCCATTGATTTACATATTTCCATACTAGTGTCTGTTGTGATCCGATGCCTTTCCCATCCTCCACCCTCCCCCCTCCCCACCTCTCCCCTCCCCTCCACTCCTCTCTCTCTACCCCCTCCACTGTATAACCCTGAGGGTCTCCTTCCATTACCATGCAATTTCCCTTCTCTCTCCCTTTCCCTCCCACCTCTCATCCCTGTTAAATGTTAATCTTTTCTTCTTGCTCTTCCTCCCTGCTTTGTTCTTAGTTGCTCTCATTATATCAAAGAAGACATTTGGTATTTGTTTTTTAGGGATTGGCTAGCTTCACTAAGCATAATCTGCTCTAGTGCCATCCATTTCCCTGCAAATTCCATGATTTTGTCATTTTTTAGTGCTGTATAATACTCCATCGTGTATAAATGCCACATTTTTTTAATCCATTCATCTATTGAAGGGCCTCTGGGTTGGTTCCACAGTCTAGCAATTGTGAATTGTGCTGCTATGAACATCCATGTAGCAGTATCCCTGTAGTACGCTCTTTTAAGGTCTTCAGGGAATAGTCCGAGAAGGGCAATAGCTGGGCCAAATGGTGGTTCCATTCCCAGCTTTCCCAGGAATCTCCATACTGCTTTCCAGACTGGCCGCACCAGTTTGCAGTCCCACCAGCAATGTACAAGAGTACCCTTTTCCCCACATCCTCTCCAGCACTTGTTGTTGTTTGACTTCATAATGGCTGCCAATCTTACTGGAGTGAGATGGTATCTTAGGGTGGTTTTGATTTGCATTTCTCTGACTGCTAGAGATGGTGAGCATTTTTTCATGTACTTGTTGATTGACTGTATGTCCTCCTCTGAGAAGTGTCTGTTCAGGTCCTTGGCCCATTTGTTGATTGGGTTGTTTGTTCTCTTATTGTCTAATTTTTTGAGTTCTTTGTATACTCGATATTAGGGCTCTATCTGAAGTGTGAGGAGTAAAGATTTGTTCCCAGGGTGTAGGCTCCCTATTTACCTCTCTTATTGTTTCTTTTGCTGAGAAAAAACTTTTTAGTTTGAGTAAGTCCCATTTGTTGATTCTAGTTATTAACTTTTGTGCTATGGGTGTCCTACTGAGGAATTATGGAACCCGACCCCACCGACTGTAGATCGTAGCCAACTTTTTCTTCTATCAGATGGCGCGTCTCTGATTTGATATCAAGCTCCTTGATCCATTTTGAATTCACTTTTGTGCATGGCGAGAGAAAGGGATTCAGTTTCATTTTGTTGCATATGGATTTCCAGTTTTCCCAGCACCATTTGTTGAAGATGCTATCCTTCCTCCATTGCATGCTTTTAGCCCCTTTATCAAATATAAGGTAGTTGTAGTTTTGTGGATTGGTTTCTGTGTCCTCTATTCTGTACCATTGGTCCACCCGCCTGTTTTGGTACCAGTACCATGCTGTTTTTGTTACTATTGCTCTGTAGTATAGTTTGAAGTCTGATATCGCTATACCGCCTGATTCACACTTCCTGCTTAGCATTGTTTTTGCTATTCTGGGTCTTTTATTTTTCCATATGAATTTCATGATTGCTTTCTCTATTTCTACAAGAAATGCAGTTGGGATTTTGATTGGCATTGCATTAAACCTATAGAGAACTTTTGGTAATATCGCCATTTTGATGATGTTAGTTCTGCCTATCCATGAACAGGGTATATTTTTCCATCTTCTAAGATCTTCTTCTATTTCTCTCTTTAGGGTTCTGTAGTTTTCATTGTATATGTCTTTCACCTCTTTTGTTAGGTTGATTCCCAAGTATTTTATTTTTTTTGAAGATATTTTGAATGGAGTGGTTGTCCTCACTTCCATTTCAGAGGATTTGTCGCTGATATACAGGAATGCCTTTGATTTATGCGTGTTGATTTTATATCCTGCCACTTTGCTGAATTCATTTATTAGCTCTAATAGTTTCTTTGTAGACCCTTTTGGGTCTGCTAGGTATAGAATCATGTCATCTGCAAATAGTGATAATTTAAGTTCTTCTTTTCCTATTTTTATGCCTTTAATTTCTTTGGTCTGTCTAATTGCTCTGGCCAGTGTTTCGAGAACTATGTTGAACGGAAGTGGAGAGAGAGGGCATCCCTGTCTTGTTCCAGATTTTAGAGGGAATGCCTTCAGTTTTTCTCCATTCAGAATGATGCTAGCCTGAGGCTTAGCATAGATTGCTTTTACAATATTGAGGTATGTTCCTGTTATCCCTAGTTTTTCTAGAGTTTTGAACATAAAGGGATGCTGTACTTTGTCGAATGCTTTTTCCGCATCTATCAAGATGATCATATGGTTCTTATTTTTAAGTCTATTGATGTGGTGAATAACATTTATTTATGTCCCTATATTGAACCAGCCTTGCATCCCAGGGATGAATCCTACTTGATCATGGTGTACAATTTTTTTGATATGTTTTTGTATCCGATTCGCCAGAATTTTATTGAGGATTTTTGCATCTAGGTTCATTAGAGATATTGGTCTGTAGTTTTCTTTCTTTGAAGTGTCTTTGTCTGGTTTAGGTATCAGGGTGATGTTGGCCTCATAGAATGAATTTGGAAGTTCTCCCTCCTTTTCTATTTCCTGAAGTAGCTTGAAAAGTATTGGTATTAGTTCTTCTTTAAAGGTTTTGTAAAATTCTGCTGTATACCCATCCGGTCCTGGGCTTTTCTTAGTTGGTAGTCTTTTTATGGTTTCTTCTATTTCCTCAATTGATGTTGGTCTGTTTAGGTTTTCTATATCCTCCTGACTCAATCTGGGCAGATCATATGACTTAAGAAATTTATCAATGCCTTCACTATCTTCTAATTTATTGGAGTATAAGGATTCAAAATAGTTTTTGATTATCTTCTGTATTTCTGAAGTGTCTGTTGTGATATTGCCTTTTTCATCCCGTATGCTAGTAATTTGAGTTCTCTCTCTTCTTCTCTTCGCTAGCATCGCTAAGGGTCTGTCGATTTTGTTTATTTTTTCAAAGAACCAACTTTTAGTTTTGTCAATTTTTTCAATTGTTTCTTTTGTTTCGATTTCATTAATTTCAGCTCTGATTTTAATTATTTCTTGCCTTCTACTTCTTTTGCTGTTGTTTTGCTCTTCTTTTTCTAGGATTTTGAGATGAAGTATGAGATCATTTATTTGTTGGTTTTTTCTTTTTTTAAGGAATGAACTCCAAGCAATGAATTTTCCTCTTAGAACTGCTTTCAATGTGTCCCATAGATTCCGATATGTTGTGTCTGTGTTTTCATTTATCTCTAAGAATTTTTTAATTTCCTCCTTGATGTCTTCTATAACCCATTGATCATTCAGTAACCTATTGTTCATTCTCCAAGTGATGTATGCTTTTTCCTTCCTTCTTTTATCGTTGATTTTCAGTTTCATTCCATTATGATCAGATAAGATGCATGGTATTATCTCTACTCCTTTATATTGTCTAAGAGTTGCCCTGTGACATAATATATGATCTATTTTTGAGAAGGATCCATGTGCTGCTGAGAAAAAAGTGTAACTGCTTGATGTTGGGTGGTATACTCTATATATGTCAATTAGGTCTAGGTTATTAATAGTGTTATTGAGTTCTATAGTTTCCTTATTCAACTTTTGTTTGGAAGATCTGTCCAGTGGAGAGAGAGGTGTGTTGAAGTCTCCCATGATAATGGTATGGTGGTCTATTAGACTCTTGAACTTGAGAAGAGTTTGTTTGATGAACATAGCTGCACCATTGTTTGGGGCATAAATATTTATGATTGTTATGTCTTGTTGGTGTATGGTTCCCTTAAGCAGTATGTAGTGTCCCTCTTTATCCCTTTTGATTAACTTTGGCTTGAAATCTATTTTATTTGATATGAGTATGGACACTCCTGCTTGTTTCCGAAGTCCATATGAGTGATATGATTTTTCCCAACCTTTCACCTTCAGCCTATGTATGTCTTTTCCTATCAAATGCGTCTCCTGTAGGCAGCATATTGTTGGGTCTTGTTTTGTGATCCATTCTACTAGCCTGTGTCTCTTAATTGGTGAGTTTAAGCCATTAACATTTAGGGTTATTATTGAGATATGGGTTGTTCTTCAAGCCATATTTGTTTATTTCTGTTACTAAACATGGTTTGTTTTCCTCTTTGATTATTTTCCCCCCCTTTACTGTCCTACCTCCCACTGTTGGTTTTCATTGTTATTTTCCATTTCCTCTTCCTGTAATGCTTTGGCGAGGATGTTTTGAAGAGATGGTTTTCTAGCTGCGAATTCTTTAAACTTTTGTTTATCGTGGAAGGTTTTAATTTCATCTTCCATCCTGAAGCTTAATTTCGCTGGATACACAATTCTTGGTTGGAACCCATTTTCTTTCAGTGTTTGAAATATGTTATTCCAGGATCTTCTAGCTTTCAGAGTCTGTGTTGAAAGATCAGCTGTTATCCTGATTGGCTTACCCCTAAATGTAATCTGCTTCCTTTCTCTTGTAGCTTTTAAAATTCTCTCCTTATTCTGTATGTTGGGCATCTTCATTATAATGTGTCTAGGTGTGGATCTCTTATGATTTTGCACATTCGGTGTCCTGTAGGCTTCTAGGATTTGGGATTCTGTCTCATTCTTCAAGTCTGGGAAGTTTTCTCGTATTATTTCATTGAATAGACTGCTCATTCCTTTGGTTTGGAGCTCTGTACCTTCCTGTATCCCAATGACTCTTAAGTTTGGTCTCTTAATGTTATCCCATATTTCTTGGATGTTCTGCTCATGGTTTCTTAACAGTCTTGCTGAGCTGTCTATGTTCTTTTCCAGTTGAAATACTTTGTCTTCATTGTCTGATGTTCTATCTTCTAAGTGTTCTACTCTGCTGGTAGTATTCTCCATTGAGTTTTTAAGTTGGTTTATTGCTTCCTGCATTTCTAGGATTTCTGTTTGTTTGTTTTTTATAACCTCTATCTCCCTGTATAGTTGATCCTTTGCTTCCTGGATTTGTTTGCGTAATTCATTGTCGAAGTGATCTTTCATTGTCTGATTTTGCTGTTTAATGTCTTCCTTGATACTCCAGATCATCTGAAGCATGTATATCCTGAATTCTTTATCTGACATTCCATCTGCTGCAGCTGTTACCTCTTCTAAAGTTGCGTTGACCTGCATTGCTTGTGGTCCTTTCTTTCCTTGTCTTTTCATACTGCTTGCGTATCTTTCCTGCAGGTGCGGGCGGCGGCTCTGTTCTCTCCTTATTCCAATTGGGGTGTCGTGGCTACCACACCGGCAGGTCACTGGGCCTGTTCTGGGCGCTGGCGGCGGCTCTGTTCTGCTGCTACTCCAATTGGGGTGACAAGTGTACCACGCCGGCAGGCCACCGGGCCTGATCCGCCAGTCGGTTGCAGGTTTGCCTACCCTGCAGGCGCGGGCGGCGGCTCTACTCTGCCCCTACTCCAAATGGGGTGACGTGTCTGTCGTACCGGCAGGCCACTGGGCCTGTCCCGCTGGTTGGTCGCAGATCTGCCCACCTTTCGGGCACAGGTGGAGGCTCTGCTCTGCCCCTACTCCAATTGGGGTGTCGTGACTACCCCGCCTGCAGGACGCTGGGCCTGTTCCTGGCATGGGCGGCGACTCTGCTCTGCCCCTACTCCAATTAGGGTGGTGTGTGTGTGTACCACGCTGGCAGGGTCCTGGGCCTGATCCGCCGGTCTGTTGCAGGTCTGCCTACCTTGGAGGCGCGGGCGGCGGATCTGCCCTGCCCCTCCTACCACGCCTGCGGACCCCTGGGCCTGATCTGCAGGTTGGTCACAGGTCTGCTCACCCTGCGGGCATGGGTGGCGGTTCCGCTCCGCCCCCACTCCAATTGGGGTCACGTGACCACCACACCGGCAGGGCCTGATCCGGGCATGGGAGAAGGATCTGCTCTGCCCCTACTCAAGTTGGGGTGACGTGTGTACCACACTGGCAGGCCACTGGGCCTGACCCGCCAGGCTGTCACAGGTCTGTTTACCTTGCAAGCGCGAACGACGGCTCTGCCCTGCCCCTCCTACCACGCCCATGTACCACTGGGTCGCGGGTCTGCCCACCTTGCGGGTGCGGGTGGCGGCTCCGCTCCGCCCCCTCTCCAATTGGGGTCACGCGGTCACCACGCTGGCGAGCCGCTGGGCCTCCTCCGGGCGCTGGCGGCGGCCCGTCTCCTCCCCTCTGGCTCGATGACAAATTGAGGAGACTCGGGTGTCTGTGCCTCACCCCCCCCTACCAGGAGACCAACTGTTTATGTTGCCGCTGGTATTGATGAAGTTCTCTCCTCCGCCGCTTTCTGATGACATCAGATCTCTGCCATGTTGGTATCCTATGCGAATGGCAGCATTTCGTTCCCCTTGCCGGGCAACCAAAGCAACGGGTGAGTCCTGACCGGCCCTCAGCAGGACCCGGACTGAGAAGCAGTTTCCGCGGGCTCCTAGCCCCGGGCCAGGGAAGTTCCGGGAGCCGGAACTCGGCCGCTCCGTGCTCGGTGTAAGCTCCTATAAGTGTAGGCTCCAAGAAGCAGTCCCCGCGGGCTCAGTTCCGGGAGCCGGAATTCGGCCGCTTTGTGCTTGGTGTATGCTCTGATAGGAGCAGGGTCCAAGAAGCAGCCTCTGCAGGCTCCGCAGCCCTGGGCCAGGGCGGTTCCGGGATGGTTCTGGGAGCCGGAACCCGGCCGCCCCGTGCTCGGTGTTCGCTCCGATAAGATCAGGTTCTAAGAAGCACCCAGGCACTGAACCCTAGCAATCTGTCTGCAAGCCGCAGGCGAATGGCAGCCTGAAATTACCTGTTCTATGGCTGAATGAGCTGCGGTCAGTCGAAAACAGGGATGGTGACGTCAGCTTTCCAACATGGTGGCTGCTGGCCTCCTCTGTGGTCTGACCGGTGTGGAGAACCGAGATGGACCGCTTCCTTCCCCCGTCTCGAACCCAGAATTCAGCCCTGAGTACGGTGCTTGCACGGCTGGCAGAAACTGCAGCGCTGCATCCCTGCGTCGCTATCTCCTCGTTTCCCAGCGCGCGCTGCAGACTCTAGCCGCGGGGTGATTTGCTGAATAAGCAGTGTTACCCTCCGTGCAACAAACCTCTCGCGTTTGAGTCCCCGTAGCCAATCCTCGTGCGATGGAAATCCTTCCTCCAGGTTCCGGAGCACCCCACTATTGCTGGAAATTCCTAACAAGATATCCTTTAGCCGTCCTGACTTGTCATACTCCCACACAGTGAAGCAGCACACGGGGGCAATGCACTCCCCTCGCCGCCATCTTCCTTAAAAAAAAAACCTCAATGAGCTTCTTAGAGCATATTGTTAGGATGTACTAAACTCAAGACACATACAAAGATTAGGCGGCATGACCTCAAGTTAAGTTTTTCTAATTTATCCGGGAAGATTATCAGCCTTGAAACAACTCTGGGTAGAATGAGAAGAGGATATTCACTAGAATGAGAGCACAGTTACATATAGCAAAGGGGGCTTTTGGATCCAAATGATTAATCTTGAAGAATGATCCTGATTTCAAGGGTTTAGTGGAAGCACAGAATCCTCCAGTCTATGGGATGCATGAAAGTATATGGATTTGGATTGGAAATCAAATTCAAATGCAATGAGCTTTTGAATGTCTTTAAAGGAGTATGAGAAATAAATCAAGATAGGGGAAATATAAAAATTAAAATGTATCCAAATAACATTTGCAAATAGGGTTTCCTCCTTGCAATGGGAGGCGCCATCACAAACAGTAAAGACTTATAGTCAATTGTCACAGGGGAAAAAAGAATAAAAAAAAAAAAGAGTGAACACTGGGTGAATGCTTCAAATTTATTTGATTAGATGAATGTCATTATGTAGGTAGTCATTGTCTGAAGAAAAATAAAACCTCGTTAATAAAGATATGTATTAGGAATATAGACTGTGATTTAAGGGAATACTTGGGCAATTTTTATTTTTTATTTTTTTACTGGGGATTAAACTCAAGAGCACTCAGCCACTGAGCCACATCTCCAGCCCTATTTTGTATTTTATTTAGAGCCAGGGTCTTACTGAGTTGCTTAGTGCCTACTTTTTGCTGAGGCTGGCTTTGAACTCACCATTCTCCTGTCTCAGTCTCCAGAGCCACTGGGATTACAGGCATGTGTCACTGCACCCAGGTTTAACTGGGGAAATTTGAATATGAAACTCCTCCCAGAAGCCTGGTCTCAGCTCTATGAAGACATATTGACCAATGCATGCAACAGATCTTTGAGGAAGGAAGCCAAACTCTTTCTGGGGACATAGAGGCTGTGATTATTAGCAAGTGCTAAAAGCACTGGCGGGAAGTTTAGATAAACAAGAATTGGAGCCACCACAAATAACCAGGAGGGACTGGCATTTGTTAGATTCTGAGAGACGTTAAATCCATAGAAAAAGGGACTCTTAACATTGACTATTTCAGGCTGCTCAGCAGAAACCTCAGTGCTAAAGATGGGGCAAAGTAAAGTCAAGTCTCCAATATTTAGTGATCTCTACTTCTATAGCAGGCATCTTCAAGTGGGTTCACTCATTTAATCCTATGAAATAGACTTATTGAAGCATTCTTCACATCACAAAACTAACTTTCAAAGCTTTTTAACCTGAGTCTGAAATGTGTTTTACTGAGGTTGTTCTATACCAATTGGTTTTCTTTTATCTTTCTTATGAAGAGTTAGAGGAGTAGATAAAGCAAAATTTACAAATGTAGTAATCCCAATTTTCCATGCAAGGTATTAAAGTCAGTTTCCCTCATATAGATTATATATATACATATACACACAAACATATCTATATGTATGTATATATAGAGAGAGATAAATAGATATGTATATGTATTTCTTAATATGAACAACAATTTAATTGATGTAAAGTGTTGGATGTTTGCCCCGCCATATCCTTCTATCTGATGGATTAATGAATTTTCAGCATCTGAAAGAATGTACTCAGGGATGCACGAGTTAATCAGGACTTCTTAGCTTCATTTGGATGCTTTCTAATAAAGGCAGACTTGGAAGTAGACTAATGTTCTACTTCTTTAATAGCTTTCCAAACCTGCTTCACACTAAAATCACCTGGGGAGCTTTTTTAAATAGCTTTAATGCTTATACCCCATCCACAGAGATTCTGATTTGATTCTCCTGGGGTTGGGAGGGTACACCAATATTTTTCAAATTCTTTCCCAGTAGTTCTGGGGTGTTAACCAGAATAAACACATAATGCTAGAGTTAATGACTTTCAGAAAGTGGAGGTAGTCAAAATCACTAATAGGGGGAACATACTTTTCTTACTTGGAAGTAGATTGTATTGTATTTTAGATTATATATATGTAATTGCTTCCTAGCAAATTCAGGAAGAATCTGACCTCAATTATGAATGAGCAGAGACTTACTTGATGCACTACACATCTACTGAATTCTTTCCACCATGTAGGACAGCCCTCTTTGAAGCCTCAGAAGTCAGGGCAGAGCAAATGTTCACTGTCATTTTGTTAAATCTGGGGTTGGCATGGCTTAGTTGATGCGAGGACTGCTGGTTAGCCAAGGCTTGTTGTTTTCCAAGGAGGGGTTGGAAAAGAACGAGAGGGGAAAAGGGTATTAATTGAGAGTACAAGGAAGAATTGGTCGAAGAAGACCAGGGAGCTTGGAGGAGTTAAAGATGGGAGATGTTCCCTAAAGATAACCTCCAGAAGTTCTAAACTATAAAGCATGATCCTCCTCTACCTACTGTGGATTGCAGAAGGAATAATTCATTTATAGTCCAGAACTCCTTATTCTTTTTCCTTTGCTTCCCTTTGCTTATCTTCTTATTTTTTTTAACTTTTCCCTGTACTGATATAAGCTTCTTTCAATTACTTGGACAAAAATGTATAATAAATCTGCATCAGAAGATAATGTGTTTGATATTGGAATGAAGTTCATAAAAGTTCTAAGAGAAGTCTGATGAACATCCTGATTGTCAAGTTTTCTCTTCATTGCTATCTGTGGAAGTAGAGGTGAAGCAGATGATCTGAGGTGGATTTCCCTAGTCCTTGATTTATGCCACAATGAGAAAGCCCCTTCCAGGACTGTAGTGATTATGTAGATTGCAGCATTCCCATGTAGTGATTTAGAGGTCCAACAGCTTGCCCAGGTTTCCACCATAAGTGACTGAGCCAGGACTCAAACCCCAGTCGGTCCAAAGGGTGACATCTTTGTTGGACCAACTGTGATGTTCTTTTTCCTTAAATCACTTCCTTTGCAGGCCAGAGGGAAAACAGACAGAACCAATTGTGGTATAACAGACTCCTCTTTGACATGTCTTCCTCCAAGGGCACACAACACAAAATACCAGAAACAGTGGGAACACACAGAGAGAGGACCCTGGGCGGGGCAAGAGACACCATAGTGAGGTTGCCTCCTGAGTTAAAATAGGAGAAAGAGGAAGCACAATGTTTTTGTTCCCAGCCTTGTTCACTCCAGGGCCTTTCATTCCACACAAGATCAGTGCTTATTATCTCTTGTTTTCTCTCCACACATTTCTATTGATCTTACTACTCTTAGTAGTTTTCCAGTTTTAATAGTCTTAAGATAAGGTAGATGGCTTGGAAAAAAACACAGGTGTTTGAGATTACACTCTCTAATTTCTGATTTAAGTACTTTCCAGGGGGAGCCTGAGAAAGCCACATTTTTAACAAATTTCAGGTGATGCTGCTATGGCAGTTTAGAGACCAGCTTCAGGGTTAAACTGTGGTTTCAAATTTGGTCCAACAGTAACCTCTTGTGGCAGTGTTGAAAAATGTCGGTTACAACCTGGCGCAATGGCGCACAGGAGTAATCCTGATTATTCTGGGGGAGGCCGAAGCAGGAGAATCACAATTACAAGGTCAGCCTGGGCAACTTGGTGGGATCCTACCTAAACAAATATATAAATTAAATTTGTAAGTGCTAGGGATATAGCTCAGTGCCAAAGTGTTGCTGGATTTAATCTTCAGCACACTAAAAAAAGGAAAAAAAATGTTCCTGTGTAGCACCCAGGCCAGCTGAACCATAAGGTCTGGAACAAATGAGTGCTGGGTCCTTCCCACTTTTTCACATTGAGAGATTCTTAGACAGGCAAGTACAATGTGAGTCCAGAGATGTTTACTTGAAATCGGTCACCCTATCTTTTTTTGATCTTATTTTTCTTATGCCACTTAATGGTATGACCAAGGGGCTATTCCTTTTCATGATTCCCTGAGTTTTGATAAATTTTTTTTTGTATGATAGAAAAAGCAAATCTCTGAAATCAAGCATGTGTGGGTGTAATTCCCACATCTTTTATTTACATGTGTACAAACTGAAGATAACATATTTATTTTATAATGAGTACATGTCTCTTTCACATACTGTCTAAAATGTATCTAAATTTAATATTATCTCTGAATGTAACAGCAATAGTGTTAATTTTTATTCATATATCCCATAAATGTAATATCATAATTGTTTATAGTATACCATATTCTGGAGTTGGGGAAAATATGTTTTTATAAAACAAGAAATGTAATTATTCTTTTTAAAAAGATCAAGGTATCATCATTCGTAGCAATGTTAACAAAGATGAAAAGATGCAAATTTACACAGCCTAGGTGACCTCATTCTCTTGTTAATGATTTCAACAGAAGAGTGAAAAATGAGAAAGAAATTATTATAAAGCCAATTCCAGCTCCATGATACCTGTGAGCCAGCGACTCAATATTAGGACCCTCATTTGAAGCTGGAGAAAATGAGTTTTAGGAAGTCTGCACTACTGCATCAGATACAGCAACAGAAAATCATACTCTTCCCCTGCCTTTAGGGAAGGACAAAAACTGGGGCTCCTGCTTATTGTAAGTCACACAGATATTTGAATTAAAGCTGTTACAAATGATAGTGGACTTGTAGAAGGGAGTAAGTCCTCCAGGACTACAGGCCCATTGATAGGGTCAGGAAGCTAATGGATTGCTTCTGCCAAGCAGGAGTGCCGGGCCAGGTAAGGGGCTTGACCTGGTTTGTCTGTGCAGAGCAGAAGTGTCCTTTAATACCCAGTTGTGGGCTGGGGTTTCACAGCAGCCCTGGAAAGTTTCTTTCCAGGTAACTCTGAACTATAGGAAATGCTGCTTTAGTAACCCAAATGCCACAAAATTGCCTTAAAATGATCTGAGAGGCAGCCTAAACTTGATACCACCTGGGAAACCCAAGAAATATGCTGAAGGGTAAAGAAAGAAGGAGATTTAAAACTTTCCCTGTGCTACTTGCCTGATCTCAACCTTCACAGCTATCTACTCAGCAATTATATACTGTTTAAATATATTACTTTATAGGATGATTTTATTTAGAAATCTGAGGCTTTGGGAGGTAATGAATAGATTCACACAGTTAGAAAAGAGTGTTTGAGGGATGATTTGAATCCAATACTTCTGATGGCTGAGATTTTTTTTTAACCACTCCATGGGTATTGCACAAATGTCAGGCAATTGAGTATTACCTGTGCTGTAATCCAATTGTTTATTTTTCTCAATTTTTTAGTATAACATATTTTGCCTGATTCTAAGTAATATTATATATTTAGGCATAGATTTGAGGCTTTGTTGCTAACTCCCTGCCAAAAAAAAAAGAAAAGAAAAACTAAAGTAAAATATATATACCATATATTTTGTTTCTAAACATATTGACCCAGCGTGAAAATTCTTTAAGGAATGTACAGCTTTGCCATGCTGCATAACCAGTATCTCTCTTCTACTTCTTCTCCCTTTTTTTCTAGATCCTTCCTCCTCTCTTCCTCTAGTCCTCAGGAAGCCAACTAATTTCTGTTTGGGCCTTATTAGGCCTCCCACCATCTCCACATGCTTTTCTGTGCTTCTTCCTCCCATATTTGATTGCAAATTAGGTCAACACCTCCACAGATCCCTAATTGATAGCCTCCAGTTCCCTAAGAATCTCTTGGAAGAAAATAAAAGGTAATTCAGGAGAATGATGACAATAGACAACATTATGAAGACTTCCTGTGTGCCAGATTTGGTGTAAGTCCCCCTCCCTTTCCAACCCTTTTAAACTTCTCCACAATTTCAGGTAACCCTGATAGTGTATCCTATTTTTTAGATGAGGAAATGGAAACTAAGAAATGGTTGTCTCCTACTAAGAACACCTGGAGGGGAGTGATAAAGCCAGGATGGGGACCTAGATAATCACTCTTGAGCACAAACTTTTAACAGCTTTCCTCTAAATTTGATGATTTGAAAAAAGTCTCCCTTTGGTGAGTTTCTCGCCACAGTTTTTCACTCAGTTCTTTAGATTTTTTTTGTTCTCAAAAAGTCACCAGAAAGAACACCAACCTGACTTGTGAGATTTGTTGCTTTGATTTCTGAACATCATGAATGTCCCAGCACACATCAGAACTTTCCCTTCTCAAACCTGACCATGGTCTTGCCTTATATAAAAGAACATTCATTTCCAACAGTAGAAAGGAAGATTTCTATTTATATAAGTTAAAAATGGGGTCTTTCCACTTCAAACGCCAAAGTTAAGAGCAAAGAATGTGTAAGTACCAGAAAGTTTTTGTATTGTGGCTTGATTCACGATCTAAGACTGAATCTGTATCAGTTGGAGTCCCTGGCTCACTGCATTGCTAGAAAACCAGTCACGTAAGGAAGAAGCCAAATGTTAACTAATTTGTATCTTGAG
Organism: Marmota monax; assembly: GCF_021218885.2. Classification (NCBI taxonomy): domain Eukaryota; kingdom Metazoa; phylum Chordata; class Mammalia; order Rodentia; family Sciuridae; genus Marmota; species Marmota monax. The sequence continues at coordinate 16,471,953 of NW_026695224.1, forward strand.
AAATAAACAAAAACAGCACAGCAAGTAAATTTGCCTTTGTCCTATATCTCAGAGAAAATCTGGTGCACTGGAGCACTATGGCTTTTGGAATTAAGAGGATTTCAATTGACACCTGGCCACTTAGGGACATTACATTACCCAGTCTTAGTTCCCCATCTAAAAATGGGGTTATGAGTCCCAGAGGGATTTGGGAGGAATTAACTGTGTGGGAGGTCCATTTAGCACTCGGACATGTGGAAGAGATTTACCACTGCCCCTCTCCCAACTTTTTTCCCCCGATTGGTAACACAATCACTCCCCACTAAAATCCACCTCCCTCAAGTACAGGGATTAAGCAAACATCTGCAAAGTCCTTGACAGATTTAATTGTCCCTCTCACAGATGTTCCTTCAGCAAATTTGAAAAGACCCATAGGAACCTGCTTTTCTCAGATCCCAATTCTGTGAATCCATCCCAATTCTGTAAATCCTGGATCCAAAAGTTTCAGCACCAATTACAACACAGGTCATCACAACAATCCAATCCTTCCTTAGGAGAACCAGAATTACTAAAGTGATTAAACTAATAAAATTCAGCACCTTCTCTGCTTTCTCTCTGTACCTCCTGAGGTCTTTCATTTCCAGGGACTGTGCTTCTGTTTCCCCAAGGCTTGCTGTCTCCCATCTCCTGGTCTGTGTTATGAAGTTCACTTTAGCTTCTGATTTCCTTTACCACCACCTTAGCTTTCAGTACCTGCTTTCTCTATGTCATTCTCCTATTCCTTCTCTTTATTGTCCTCAGAATTCCTTTGTTGGAGACAGGGGAAGGGAGAAAGTTAATAATAGAGACAGTGACCATGTTCTTTCTCTATTTTTCTGAGATATAGGACAAAGGCAAATATATATATATATATATTTTTTTTTGGGGGGGGGGTTACTGGGAATTGAACTCAGAGGCACTTAATTACTGAGCCATAACCTCATCCATTTTTTATATTTTATTTAGAAACAGGGTCTCACTGAGTTTCATAGGACCTTACTAAGTTGCTTAGGCTGGCTTTGAACTCACAATCTTCCTGTCTCAGCCTCTCAAGCCACTGGGATTAGAGGTGTGTGCCACCTTGTATGGTGACCATGTTCTCTTATGTTGAGATGTGGAAAGATGAGAATGAGAATTTACCTCTTGGTACATTTGTCCTGTTTTATGTGTCAGTTACTTATAAATTTGCTTCATAATATCCTAACCTTGACTAAGCTCTTGAGGACCTCATCTTCACCTCTTATAGTACCTCCATTCCTGACAACAGTTGACCTGGAGAAGTCATTTCCATTTTATCCTAATCTTAGAAGCCAACACTAAGTTGGCCATGAAAGCTTTGGGTGAGTGGGTGCAGGGTGACATGATTTTCTCTCCATCCATGGATGGTTGGATCAGATTTTTCTCTCAAGAAGGTTTTATTATGTTTTTTTTGTCTTAAAAATTTGGAATTCAGACTCTTTGTTCAGTCAGGCTCTGTTTTGAAATCAGAGGAGATGTGAAGTCAGTTTATGGCAGTTGCATTTGTTCATATGTTGGCTTAAGAAGAAAAAGCAAACTGTAGAAAGTAATGAGAGAGGGAAGGAAGGAGAGGAGAGTTAGAAATGAAAGAATAGATTGTTCATGGAGGAATATAGCTGCCTTCAATCCAATGGAGTGTTACATTATGGTTTTCAGCTCAAGTTGGGTTCACCAAATTTTTCTGCACTTACTAGACCCCGTGAGAAGCCTTTCTGTTTTGTTTAAGCTACTCTTTCAGGATTAGGGACCCTATTTCAGGCAATTTCAGAACGAAATAGCATTAGATGCAGAGAGGACAAACCTGTAGATTTGGTTCCCATAAATTTCTAGCACCAAAGAATTATGTTAGAAAAATAGGAGACCGTTTTATCAAAGGCCACTGGATGCATTGGCAGTGAGCTTTGAGAAATATTTAGGCTCAAATATCAGCAGTTCTCAAACTCATACTAAATTGGATTGTTCAGTAATTCAGTAACCAGGGTTTGATATCCCCATCCATAAAATGGCAAAATTGGATAAGCGGGGGCTGGAATTGGAGTAGCGAAGGGCTATACTGTGTGATCTGGATACGCACCGAGCCAGGTACAAGTCCCAGCTCTGTCACTGATCAACTGAGATTTGAGGTAAGTTCAGTAACTTCTGGCACCAGGACTCAGCTACCATTTATGTCAAACTGACATAGGTTGCTTGACTTTGTGTTGAGAATTATGAGGGATAAGAAGAAAAAGAGGAGGAAAAAATAGGGAGAAAAAACATTAGAGAAGAGGCTGAGGTGGAAGGAAGAAATGAGAAGTTTCCTTTGAATTGTTTATGTGTCACCTTCCTCTAGAGTGCATACAAACTGTGAAGACAAAGGGCATTTAATCCACACAGCCTACTAGGAGGCATACCTTTCACTACTTATCTATTTATATTTTTTTAGTACGAGGTTTTGAACTCAGATGCACTCAACCACTGAGCCCCATCCCCAGCCCTATTTTGTATTTTATTTGGAGATAGGGTCTCACTGAGTAGTTTAGCATCTCGCTGTTGCTGAGGCTGGCTTTGAACTCTAGATCCTCTTGCCTCAGCCTCCTGAGCCGGAGGGATTACAGGTGTTCACCACTGCACCAGGCTTCACATTTATTTATTTGGCCTATTGGTGTAGTTCTTTCCTTTTTACTATTTATTTTTTCATGTATGTGTGGTACTGGGGATTGAACCCAGGGCTATTTTACCACTCTGTTCAATCCCCAGCCCACTCTTTAAATTTTATTTTGAGATAGAGTCTCACTAAGTTGCTGAGGATGACTTCAAACTTGAGATCCTCCCACTTCAGCCCCCTGAGCCACTGAGATTACGGTTGTGCACCATCATGTCTGACTGGCATAATTCATTGTGTTGTTTTAATTTCAGCATTAATTATTTCACCTTGTGCATTCTTTTTTTTCTATAATTTTATTGGTATAGAAATATATCATTTGTGCTCATGGCTAATGAGTCCTGAGAGACCCTAACTGAACATATAGGATACTGTGAGTTTTATCTCAAACGTGAAAGTTCATTCACTGCTATGTTTTAGAAAGATCTCCTGAATGCATCCATTTGTTATTTAAGAAACTTATTGAATACATACTACCTGATTTGAAATATTTTATATTATTTGATACATTCTCTCTAGCATTTCTAACAAACAAAATCTTCAGAATATGTTTCATATAATGGAAATGTGAAGGCCACAGTAAGAGCTGAAGATCTCTGGAGAAGCTTCTATGTTAATATAAAATAATGTGAAATAGGATTTGATGTCGTGATGTTGCTGTTAGACTTGTCTGTAGCCCTATTATTACACTGGCTTTAATTATAACTATTATCCTCCCTGTCACCTTTTACCAACTTTCCCCATTTTATTTATTTTTTTCTCATATTAGGGAAAAATAATTTAATCTTCAGTCCTTATTTGCATAAAAATTTGAATTGTTTGGAACTGAGACTCAAAGTCTCAGTTCATAGACTAATTTTGAAATTCATTAATGAGATTTTTACATAATCCTTTTAACTCTATTATTTCTCACATTTTTAATCCATAAAATGGAACTAAAAGCACCTATCTTATTGTGTTTATGTTTCATGATTGCGTGTGTGTGTAATAGGAAATTAAAATTTTATCTTATTGAAAAAGAAATGTTAATGTAGCATTTCATATATATATATACACATATATAGTAGTTGTAAGTTGACACAATACCTTTATTTTATTTATTTATTTATATGTGGTCCTGAGGATAGAACCCAGGGCCTCATATGTGCTAGGCCAGCACTCTACTGCTAAACTACAACCCCAGCCCCACATTTCTTATTTTCACTGTTAACACTATTCTAATTGTTTATTGGTAATGATAGAATTTTTTCAGGTTATTTTTATTCAGTCTCATTTTTAGTTTTCATTCATCTGCTATCACATTAAATTAAAATAAACTATTAAGAATTATGTGACCTTTGAAAGTTTCCAGGGAATCTTCTTTAGTCATTCTTCATCTTCTTCCTTCTTGCCATCATAGTCTCAGTGTGAAAATTTCAGGTAGTGTGAATTTGAATGGAAAGCATAAATGCAGAGAACATTGGAATCATTTGGTAATAAAAAAAAAAGTCAAAATTTTGCCTTATCCACACCTGCACACCATTGCCAAAGTCTCCTATCACTTTAGTCTCTGTGTTTGAGAAGTGTGATATTGATTGCCATATTACAGAAGCCAGCCTAGCAGCCCACGTCCTCAGGAGAATTGCCGATTTTGGCAGCACATGATGGATGACTGACAGCAGGCACCCAGTCCTTTTTTTCTGACAAAGCTTTCATTTGACATTAATCCTCCATCTCCTCTCCTGTTAGCAGCTGCCAGTTTCCAATCTAAAACCCAAATGCCAATCAGCTACTAGTTATTTTTAATTAAGACCGTTAACAGATTTCTCTCACGTATCATGCATGGAAAAAAGGGGAATCCTTTTATTCATAGTCGAATTTCACGTGTAAATTGCCTTCATCACACTTGTCTGGCAGTCCTGTAGCGTGCCAGGGAAGAGCAGCACTTTTTCTTGTTCAGTCATGCACGGATTCCACACCTTGTTTCTTGGATACACAGCCATGATCATCTGTTTTTATTTGTATCTTATTAAGTCTGCAGCACCTGGGTATTGACCACCCCAACCTGTGATCTCCATTGCCCATGACAAGATGGCACTAGTTTCACTTGGTCAGACTCCGAGGTGGATCTACAGGAGTTACTTACAAAAGAATTATTCCAGTGTGGGTAATGGTGCTTCTCTGACAATGTATTATGATCTGATAATGATCAAGTGTCATGGCTCACTTAAATATAAGAGTTAAAGCAACTTAAGTATATAGAACATAAAAATGTTAAGCCCCTTTGATGTATACAATAAATTCCACTTTTGTTTTCTAAGAGAATTTTTATTTTTATTTATTTATTGGTAGCAGGGATTGAACCTAGGGGTGCTTAAACACTAAGCCATATCCCCAGCCTTTTTAAAATTTTATTCTGCGACAGGGTCTCCCTGAGTTGCTGAGGGCCTCGCTAAGTAGCTGAGGCTAGCTTTGAACTTGTGATCTTACTGCCTGAGCCTGAGGAAAGGCTGGGATTACTGGTGTGCACCACCATACCCAGACATTTTCTAAGATAATTCTTCTAAACACTTGAAAAGTTTACACAAAAATGGGGAGAAATTGCCTTTTAAAAAATTTTATGATGTAGTCAGGACTTCATAGGAATACACAAAGTAGAACTTTCATTTTTGAATTAAAAAAAAAAAAGACAGAGAGAGAGATGTCATCTGGAACATGCATTCATTATATTTAGAAAATGTTTCCAAATTTGGTTCTGGACTTGAAATCCAAAAAACACTCCTAATAGTTGCATCCATACCTAAAGAATGAAGAAGTGAGGGAGGTCCTTTCAGTCTTTGATCCACACAGTAGACATTTAAATATTCATGCCTATCCAAAACAAGGCAACTCTGCCAGGCATTTAATCATGCCAGCCAAACACTGCAAGAGGGCTTCCATTCAGGGCCCAAGTGCCTGGCTGGTGAGTTCTGCTTGAACTTGAGATAAATATGCATCTACAAGGTCTATAAAAGTTTTCAAAAGCTAAATCTGACTGTAGCGCTCCCCTGCTAAAAATCTTACAAGGACACCCCTCCTTGAACACATTATTGTTTGGGTCTCTACAGATTCTAAAACTCCCTGGTTGAATCTCTTTCCATCTCCCTTTCCCCACTCTTTCCCTTTTAAAACTTGACTGACATCAGAACATTTAGAATGCATGGCACTCTTCCATGTTCTTTACATGTATTATGTCATTTAATTCTCACAGCATATGTGTTTGCAGATGCATGAACTGAGTCTTAGAGAGGTGCTGTAATTTTCCTAATGTTATAATAGCTGGCAGAACTACAATTGGATCCCAGAGATTCTGCCTATGCTTTTGAGGATTTTATTGCATGGTTACTCTGAAGTTAGTCACACATATACAAAGCATAAAGCATCATTCTAACAATGATTCAGTACCTTGTCCAGGTCAGCTTCCAAAAGCTTGTGCACAACCCCTGCTTATGTAGTATCTGGTTTTGTAAATGTTCATGTCTCTTTCTCTCAAAATCCCATGAAAGAAGAAAATACCCTTTATTTTTGTACATCGAGCATCACAGGAAGGACACAGATTATAGGCTGAATAAACAATAATATTTTCCCATGAATAAACACATGTCTGTTGAAGGGATAAAAATGCAAAATCACAGCGAAAGCACGGGAATTCAATGTGAAAAAAAAACTCCATAATGGACAATTTTATAGAGAGCGGAAAATGCTCATGATGTACCTGTCACTTTCACATGGGATATTGTATTTGATCTTCAAGTCATTCATAATATATTAAGTTTTCTCTTTGTTTGATGAATAAGCCCATTTAAATATCTTAAATATCTATTGTTTTTTCTGCACCTACACATGAATAAAAATATATCTGAAAAGTTATATTCCAAAATATTTAATATTATTTTTTGGCAGATAAACTTAGGGAAGCTTTCCTTTTTTTTTGCTCTGTTTATTGCCCTATTTCTTGAGTTGCATTATCAAGCTGAAGGTTAAAGAAATCCTCGCAACAGAAATTTGAGTATCAGACATGTAGCATTGCAAGAGCTTCTGTATAAACAGTCATATAACAAGTGTGGAATATAAAAATGTAAGTGTATACCAAAAATAGAAATTTAGTAGCTATAGCATAAAAAACGGTAGTTTTATACTATGAGATCGATGACATCAAAAAGTTTAAAAAATAACAACAGCATAAGGAGAGACAGACAAAATACCTTTTCTTGCTTATTCATTCAAACCACTAAAAGGTTTATGCTTTCACACATAGTCAATCACCCTCCTCCCAGAAAACATTTTGAGATTGCCATTGGGGATCTGAATTTGAGAAGCTGCAAATTCTTTCAGCACATTCTCATGGAATTTCTTTTCTGCATCCAACAGTACTCATTTCACATAATTTATTACATGTCATCTATATACAAGCCAGGGGAGTGGGTACAAGTATGATTAGCACGTTACAGATGAAGACATGTAATTTCTGAAGATTATCATTAAATGGGTGAGTAAGGAATCTGAGAGACTTTAGTCTCTAAATTATGTCAATGGAGACCAAAACACAAAACTACAACAGTCCTGATTATGTAAATGATGTTGTAGATTCAGAAATGAGAACCACTTCATTGAGCTGGAGGAACTCAAAGCACAGATGTTGATTTTAGCATCAATTAAAAACTCATAATTCCAATCGAGATGATTTCTTATAGGCAACTTATATTTCATTTGCTGGTTATTCTCTTCTTCACATTTCCTTCTCTCTGTCCCTTTACCAAACTTGTGAAATAGTGATGATCCCAACAGAACGTTAAGCACACACTTTTGGCATTTTTGTAGAAGGATTAGCTTGAAGATAGGCCGCAGCTTCTGTCTCATTGTCATGGAACCACAAGAAAATATGGGAAAGGAGTCTGAGTACTCTGAGGCAGCCATGTTGTGAAGAAACCCAAGTAGCCACGGGGACAGGCAACTTGGGAGAGGGTAAAGGAAGAGGGATAGAAGAAGAGACATGGGAGAGATACATAATAGAGACTGCCACAAGGTCCTCAGTTATTCCACCTTCTACAAGACTCCACACATTGTGGTGCCCCTGGAATTAATCCCTGGTTACCTGGACCCAAAGATCATTGAGATCTAAAGGTAATAAGGTAATAATGAATGAAGCTACCAAGTTTTGGTATGGCTATTTATTGTACCATGGTAGATAAACAGAGTTGATGTCTCCAGACGAATATTCTTTCTTTCTCTCTTCTTTATCTCTTTCCTACACTGCACTTGTTGAACCTGGCATTGCAAGGACACTCATTCCAAGATGCACTTCCAGCAGTATTGAGAGACTGTAGGTTTAATAGGGGTCATGGTTTTTACATTATTGGCAGGATGAAGGGGAGTATAACACTAAAATTTGAAACTGAAAATAAATTGTTCACACAGAAATACTTCCATTCAATCACTCGGCAGACCATCCCCATGTCTCTGAGTCTGTCTTTATCAGTGGCACACACTGCTGTAGACTGACATAAAACAGTCTTTCACTGAGACTTTGATAATTTAAAATCTGTAGAAAAAGATGCTCTGGAGAGCCTGAGTTCTATTTGGTGTATCTCCTTAATTCTGATGCAATTTCTCTTGTCAAGTGAGAATTTCAAAGATAAATAATATTTCTGAAGATCAACCTCTTATATTTGCAATAAATTCTTGTAGGATTCATTTTATATCAATCATACTTTTGGGGGGATAGAATGGGGATTGAACTCAGGGTCTCTCAACCACTAAGCCACTCCCCAGCCCTATTTTGTATTTATTTAGAGACAGGGTCTCATTGAGTTGCTTAGCACCTTGATTTTGCTGAGGCTGGCTTTGAACTCATGATCTTCCTGCCTCAGCCTCTCACTGTGATTATAGGCTTGCACCACTATGACTGGCTTCCCTTTTAAAACTAGTGATTTTTAATTAAGTGCAGTAGATTCTCATTTTATACATGTATTCAAATTTATTTAAACTGTTGCTTTCTATCTTACATTGTTTTCATTTGTTTATCCCATATTAGGATAATGAATTACATATTACCTTGATTGACTGCGTATCTTGGCTACTGTGAATAGTGCTCCAATAAACATGGGAGTGCAGAGATCTTTTCAACATAATTCCAACCATGAATGAATGGATAAATATAATGTGGCATACACACACACACACACACACACATACACACATACACACAATGGGATATTATTCAGCCATTAAAAAGTGTGAAATACTGCAATTTGTAATAATATGCATGAGTCTGGAAGACACTATGTGAAGTGAAATGAGTCAGGTACATAAAGACAAATATTATGAGCTCATAGACATAGAGTTGAACAGAACTTACCAGATGCTGGGGAAGAAAGTTTGTGGGAAATTGGAAAAGTTAGACAACTAGTGCCAAGGCTCAGTTAGTTAGAAAGTATAAGTTCTATTGTCCTAAGGAAGAGTGGGGTGAGAGGCACTGCATGTTTCAAAAAAATATATAATCTAAATATTCTCATCACAGAAAAATGGTAATATTTAATGTGATGTACCTGGAAACTATCTTCATTTGATCTAAACACAATATATAGATGAATGAAAACATCTCATTTAACCCATAAAATGTATTATTGTGTGTCAATTAAAGATAAAATCTAAAAACTCACATTAAAAACAAATGTAAAATAAAAACCCTGAGTAGAATATAGAATTACGGAACATGGAACTCAGAAGATAATTGTTTTAGTTAGCTTTTGCATTGTTGGGAGCAAAATACCTGAAGGGCACAACTTAGAGGAGGGAAAGTTCATTTGGAGCTTATGGTTTCAGAGATCTCAGTTCTTAGACGCTTGACTCCATTGCTCTGGGCCCAAAGTGAGTCAGAACATCAAGGAAGAAGGGCATCATGGCAGAAACCTGATCCGCTCAAGGCAGCAAGGAAACAGAGAAAGAGAAAGGGAAAAGGCACAGCAGGAAAAACAACCCTTCCAGGGCACACCCCCAGAGACCCACCTCCTCCAGTAATGCCCACCTACCACAGTTACCACCCAGTCAGTCCATTCATACTATGAGGAACAGATTTGGTCATGGCTCTCAAAATCTAATCATTTCCTCTCTGAGTATTCCTGCATTAACAGGTGCTTTAGGGGGACACCTCATATCCATACTGCAACAACTCAATAACTATCTACTCCAACCTCTCATTTTCAGATGAGGTAAATGTGTGTCTGTCTGTCTGTCTGTCTATGTGGTGCTGGGGATTGAACCCAAGGCTTTGTGCCTGAGGGGTAAGCATTCTACCAACTGAGCTATATCCCCAGTCCCTATAGATGACTTTTTTCAGGTCACAGGATCAATTAATGCCACTGACTATAGTGCATGGTCTCTTCACCTCACCACGATTGACATTTGAGGCTGAACCATTCTTAGTGGAAGGAGGCTGTGTTGTGCATTGAAGGCTGTTTAGCAGTAGTAATGACCTCCACCCACTATATGCCACTAGTCTCTCCCCTTGTGACAAACAAAAATGACTCCTAACTTTCCTAAATATCCCTAGCTGGTCAAAATCATTTCTGGTTGAAAATCACTGCTTTATACAGTCTAATATATGAATTCTTTCTATTCCCTTAATTCTCTCTTGCTGTCCTTGTCACCCAGCCTGAAATCAGAATGTCCCCAACAGAGACAAATTAGGATATGCTTTCTTTTTTATAAGCATCAAAGTGTGGTAGAGTCAACAAAACCAACACTTCCTTGAGTGCACTGGCTAAATGGCCAGGCAAAATCATCTAGAGGTCAAGCCTTCTGCCAGCTCTATACCCCTTCAGAACTCTCTGTTTGTGGTCTGCTCCTCTAACAGTTACTGAGCAATAAGTGAAGTCTGATAAGTCAGTGCCTATTTTTCAGAGAGGAGAAAAACGCCAATCCCCATTCTCATCACACAGGGAAGAAACCCCTTTACACATAAAGACATTCTGCTTGTTGACTTCAGAAACATTCTTCTCAATTTGACTTGTTTTCTCTAAAGATGACTTGAAGTTTAAGCAAGGTTGTGATTTCCCTATTGTGGAAAAATGTGTGCCATTTATATTAAAGTCTTCAGACTCACAAAAGAAAGCAGTTCTGTAAAACAACTTTCGTGTATTCACAATTCATGTAGCCACTGGTTCAAGAACTCACTATGCACCAGATGTCCTGCTGTGAGTTTAGGTGTTTAGAAGATGCAATACTGCAATAACAGAGCAAAATCCACAGACCCAAAAGAATCAGGGCCATGAGAGAAAGATGTAAGTGGAGTCCTTTGTGCTAACTGCTCTGATAACCTTAGCCTCCAAGCCCTGAATTCAACATGTGAAAAGGGACCCAAGTGAGACAGAAAGTTTGGTGGGCACACAAAGTACAAGCAATTTTCTAGGCCAAAGGCACTTCACATACAAACAAAGAAAGGCATTAGAGCATTCTTCTTTACTGAAATAAAGAATGGCTAGAAGACATTTAAGGAAATTATGCATGGAAGAGAGGCTTATAAGGGAAAAAGCCAGAAAAATGTTTTAGTTCCAGATAGATATTTCTTTTTTCCATGTCAATAAAAATTTGCACTTTCCTTTGGGGCAATAAGAAGTCAACAGAGGTTTAAGAAAGATATGATATGACCAGGTTTGGGATTTATAAAAAAAAATTATTTCACAGCTCTAAAAAATATCAGGCAATAACTATAATAATGGTCCAAGGAAAAGATGATGAACATCTAAAATAGAGAGGAAGTAGTCAATGCCGAATGAAGACGAAGAAGATACATAGAGAAAACCATCTAATGATAGCCTAAAAGATTTGGGTTGCTAAATAGATATGAGAATGAAGTAGAAAGAGACCTCAGGGACTAAAGAAGGGGGTTTAGGACTGAAGAGGATGCTAAATAATACATGTTAGTCATGCTGACTTTGAGGTACCTGTGAGATACATTGTTTGAGATGCTCAACGGAAAAATCAGATGCAATGGCTGAAATTCATGGGAGACGCTGAGGCTGGAGATGGAGAGAAATTGAAAGGATGACCCAACAGGAGTAAAGTCCTGGACCAGTAACTCAAAACACAAGCACTTCCACGCAAGGAAAGCTTCCTTTCCCATTGAAGGTGATGGAAGCCAACTTCAGGGTTTCTGCACATGATATCGTCTCTGCCAGGCAGCCATTTGCATATGTTATGGTTTGGATGTGAGGTGTCCCCCAACAGCTCACGTGTGAGACAATGCAAGAAGGTTTAGGGAAATGATGAGGTTACGAGAGCCTTAACCCAATCCATGAATTAGACCTCTGACGGGATTAACTGAAGGCAGGTAGTGTGTGGCTGGAGGAGATGGGCATTGGGGGCTTGCCTTTGGGGTACATGTTTTGTATCTGGTAAGTGGAATATCTCTCTGTTTCCTGATCATCCTGTAAGCCACCTTTCTCCACTGTACCCTTCCACCACCAAGTTCTGCCACAACTCAAGGCTCAAAGATTGGAATCAGCGTTCTATGGACTGAGACCTCTGACTCTCTGAGCCACAAAATAAACTTTTTCTCTCCTATAATTGTTCTGCTCAGGTCTTTCAGTCACTGTGGTGAAAAAGCTGATTAAAACACTGCCAAACATTGGTTTTCCCTGTTTATGATTTCAAATACTACTCCATGTATAAATAAGTCCCTTTTATTATTCTGTCACTTGCCCTTCTTTGATTCTGCCATTGAATACTTTGTAATGAGGAATTGTATAATGAATGGTTCTTTCCTTGGCCACCTTCTCTTCTAATGAATCATAAGCTCCTTGAGAGCAAGGGTCACAACTGTTTAATTCAGTGATGAATCCACCCTGGTGGCTAAATAGAGTAGTCACTCAAATACTCTGTGAATCAGTGAGTATTGGGGACATGGGTCGATTAGACTAAACCCAGTATGGTGGTTGGGGTAAGACTGGTTTTACACTTTACCCAAGGGCAATCCCAGAACTACCAAATTTGATTTCTCAGTCCAAGAATTGACACTTTTTGACCCCTCTTCTCTGCAGGAACTCAGATGCTTTTCTAGGAACTATCAAAATCAACTAATCCCATGGTCATTTCTTTGGTTTTCTGGTTAATCACAAGACTGGAGTTTAGTCACAGTATAGATTTGAAAAGACATTTGTTTTAAACTTGTGTGCCACAAATTTTTTCCTGTCTTAGATGAGGGATTTCAAGTATATCAAGGAACAGGTGCTAATGATGGAATTGTTATTCTTCTTGATTAGTGAAAGAATGCAGCTGCAATCAAGTAACACTAAATTCAATTTCCAAATGACACAATGTGTGCTTATAAAGGTTATGTGTCACAGGATTAAATTGTTATTCCCATATTTTTTAAAAAAAATGTTAGAAGTGTTAGAAGGTCAGAAGAAAGGAAGATCTTTCTGGCCTAGGCTGTAGGCAGAAGAATCTATTTGCTAGATGCTTTCTGATGAAAGTCCATGATATGGATACCCCAGATTCTTAGGGACCCATTGTCTTTGTCCCCAAGAGAAATCCTGATGCACAACACTGAGCTTCCTCTTCTCTGGCTTTATTAGAGCCACCCCGTCCTTTCTCCTGCCTGACCCATTTATCTTGTCAAGTCTCTGCCCTCGTAATGAGTCTCTGATTTATTTAGGCACATAAAACACAACTTATAAGCAAAATTTTGTTCAGACACTGAGTTTTAAATCTATTTTCTCTTCCTTCTCTTTTGAGTGAATGTAATATTACTTAAACTTTATAGGTAGTCATGCAGGTTAAACAAAATGCTTACAGAAATTTTCCATTACAGAGACAGTATTATTTCATCTAAGTTGGTGTGATATACATGCCATTCGCAATGCCATTTTAAGTATACTTCTAAGTATAGACTATAGTTTGCTCTTAGGTATTCACATCAGAACCCAAGCATTACTAATTAAAATTAACCACAGTTGAAAAATATATCTTTCTTTCTCTTTTTTTTTTTTTTTTTGGTGGGGGTACTGGGGATTGAACTCAGGGGCACTCAACCACTGAGCCATATCCCCAGCCCTATGTTGAATTTTTATGTAAAAACAGGGTCTCACTGAGTTGCTTAGTGCCTTGTTGTTGTTGAGGCTGGCTTTGAACTTGTGATCTTCCTTTCTTAGCCTCCTTAGCTCCTGGGATCATATGCATGTGCCAGGGCACCCCACTAGACAAGATATCTTTTCATGAACCCAGCTCATTGTGTCATATTTGGCCTACAATCTGCCTTCCCTTCCTTAGCTGGGACATCACAGACATGATGACTTTGGTAGACATTCTTCAAGTTGTATTTTAGATCAGTTTCCACAACTCCAACAATCTTACGTCACTATGTCTTCAAAACCATAGTCATGTAATGAACATTTTCTCAAGGACTGCTAGGCTATGAACTGGGTTAAGTGGTTCAAATAAAAGTTGACTCAAATGTAATTCTTGCACACTGGGGATAGGCAGATGTGAGGAAGCTTTTGTTGAAAGAACCATATCTTCTTTAGAATTCTCTTTTAAGTGGAATAAATTAATATCCATTTTATATACAAGGAAAATACAGCTAAGACATGTGAAGAGAAACTAACCCCAAGGTAACCAAGAGAACTCCAACATAGCCTTCTGGGCCCTAATCAATACTTTTGTTCAAATCCCAGAGAGTTTCGTCCAGTCCTAAGTCCATGCTGAAGACATGGGCTGCAAGTTCAAGTTTTCCTAGCAAGAAGTCCATGAACTAAAAGGTATCTTCTTGGTTACTCCAAGTTCAGAAAACTCTAAAGTTCACCAGAAAAGGTGAAAAAAAGTTTATAGGAAATGTGGTTTTTTTTATTTATTCATATTTTAATTAGTCTATTAACATGTGGTAGTAATGCTCTTAAATGGGACCTTGGCAGGAAAAGCACATTTTAAACAATAAGAAACCAGGGGAAACATTGAGCATAGCTATTATTTTTGGCAGCAGTCTTTTCTTACATCTTTTTTTCTTTTTTTTTTCCTTTTTGTTTCTCCTCTCTGGTAACAAAAGGGGGAAAAAGTTTAAATGAGAGAAGATTGCACAGAGTTGGGGATTAACATTTAATTTACATAATGTCAGTGTGTTAAAGACTATGTAGGTGCAGTAGTATAAAATATTCTTAGTTAAAAAGCAGCTCAAAATAGGAACCTCTTTTATTTTGCACATTTTACCAAGTTCATTGTGCGGCTAAATTAAAAAAGAACACCATTTTCTTAGCAAAGGCAGCACAAGATATGCATAGAGGTATGTAATTATTTAGGAAGAGTAGTTCTCATCTTGATTCACTGCTCAGGTGATAAAACAGAGATATCACCAATGATATAATTTGACCCTCCTGGCTCATCAGAATTGTGAAGTCCACACAGAAACATAACAGCAGATTTTTTACTTTAGCAATACAAAGGCGCTGATGTTGGAAACTCTTGCGTGTGTGTTTTAAGTAGAATCATCAAAATCTCCCTCTGAGAAAGACACAGCAGGCAGCATAGTAGCTCTCCCTCTTGGATGCCACTAATGCTCCCCAGCAGCTTTCACTCAGAAAAGGCTTTTGCAGAAAGACCACAGTGCATTCTTCTCTACCCAGCATGCTTAGCTTAATTCCTGCAAGGGAACAGCGTTCTAGGAGACTGAATTCATAAGTGCAAGGACTCAACAATGAACTACGCTTTTTCTGAAACTCAGCTGTCCTTCAGCCAGAAATCTTTGGCTTGATTTTTATCTCAATGATCCTGTTTAGGAGTAAGGGAGAGGAAGAATGAGAATCCATTGCCCAAAGTTGAGGTCAATCGATTTAGTGCATAAAACAAGGGATCCCTAGTAATAACAGGGTTCAAAGACAGTGAACAAAGACAGTGGGGGAAATGCTTCTTCAATCCTTGCATTTTATTTCCATTCAGATATAGGAAATTCCACCTTTGTGACCTTTCTGTGTTCCCTCCATGCCTTTACGTTTTTCATCCTGGGGAATCTGGAGTGACAAGCATGTAGATAAATTCATGAAAAATGGATATGTTCAACTCCACATTGTACTTCTTCCCCTGGAGGTTAAAATCCACATGTGTGCAATGGTCTGTCAGTCATGCTATCTAGATGGACTCTATCCAACTTATTAGGTCTTCCTCCCTGAACCATGGCTGACCAGGATTGGCTTAAAGCAATAGTAAGCCCCCCTGACAGAGCTACTGTCACATCCTCTCTCCTAATTTAGCCTTAAATGGTAACCAATGACATATCTCTTTGTATTTTTTTTTTGTTGTTGTTGTTGTATTTCAGGTTATTCAAGATGCATTTTGGAAAATGGATGTGACATATAATTTATTATCTGGGAGACGATAATGTGCCCACTTGATAATTTTATGATAGAATTCAGATGAAATAAAAACAACAAAAGCAACTTATACAAAGGAGTATTCAACTCTTACTGGATATACCCACAACCCCCCATGCCTACAAAAAATTATAATGTTGGCCAGAAAAGAGTCCTGGTGTCTGGACTGTGCTTTCTAGACAGGAATGTCCAGAATGATGGTTTATAGAGATGATTCTATTCCTTCTACGTGTGGCCCATCCTTCCTGGCTCTCCTAAACAAGACAACACAGTTGAATGTCTGGCAAATAGATATGTAAACATTTGCTTATTTCTTTCATGTCCATCACATCAGTCTTTCCCCCAAATCCTGGGTCCTTCCTGGTGGGACTCTAGGTCTGGAATTTTGTCATTCTTCTTTTTCCACTGGGCAATTTCACCTGACTCATCTTTAAAGGACAAAATTTCATGACTTTTCCCTTGTGAAATTTTATTACTTGTCCTTACCTCTCTGTTCTTAAAACATTTTTTATTATAAATATTAAACTCATGTTAATTGTACAAATTAATGGGGTTTCACTGTGACATTTCTATAATATGTATATTGTGCTCTAATCATATTGATATTCCTAGTGTCTTCTTTTGCCTTTTCCTATGCAGCCTCCACCTCCGCTCCTAGCCTCCACATTCCTTGCTCCCCATAACAGTAACTCTTCTACTTTTTTGTGAATACACAGACACAAACACACACACACACACACATATATATATATATGTGTGTGTGTGTGTGTGTATATATCACATATTACAGAAAACATGCAATACTTGTCTACTTGTCCTTCTTTATCAGACTCATTTCACCATTTAGGGATGATCAATAAATATATGAAAAAATGCTGAACATCTCTATTGGGGAAATGCAAATCAAAATTACCTTGAGATCCCATTTCAACCCAGTTAGAACAGCTATCATCAAAAAATAACAAATGGTGAGGATGTGGAGAAAAAGCAACCCTTATAAATAGGAGGGTAACATAAAATAATATGGCCAGTATGAAAAAAAATTATGGATGCTCCTCGAGAAAACAAAAATAGATCTACCATGCAATCCAGCTGTACTGCTTCTGGGTGTATACCCTCCAAAATGAAGTCAGCATACAAAAAAGATAACTGCCTACCTATTTTTCTTGTGTCACTATTAACAATAGCCAAGATGCAGAACCAGCCTAGGTGCACTGATATCTGTTGGTGGATAAATAAAATGTGGCATATATACACATTGAAGAATTACTACAACACAAAGTATGCAACCATGTCATTTGCTGAAAAATGGATGGAACTGGAGATCATCAAGACCTTTTTTTTCATATCTTTACAATGCATTCATCACCTTTTAACATCAGTATAATGTGTTATGGATTGAATTTTAGGTGGCCCACAAAAACTCTGATGTTGATGCAGGAATGTTTGGAGGTAAAATGACTGGACTGTGAGAGTTATAACTTTATCAGGTGGGTCCCTGGTTATATGCCCTGGTCCCTGGGTATATGCAAATGAGGCCAGGGAGGTAGAAGGGATCTCTGTTACCACCTGAACCTTGTCATTCAAGTGAGTCCCAAACTCCTAACATGACCAATGTCAACTATATATCTCAGAGTCCCATTGCTTTCTCTGTTTCCTGATTGCTTTGTGCAGAGCAGCTTCCTTTTGTCACACCCTTCTGCCATTATGTTCTGCCTCACCTCAGGCCCAAGCAAAGAAGTTGGCCCACCATAAACTGAACCTCTGAAACAATGATCCTCAAATAAACTTTTTCTTCTCTAAGTTGTTCTTGTCAGGAATTTTGATCACTGTGATGAAAATTTGGATAACACATTATACAATATTTTTTTTCTTCCTGACAAAATTATGACCCTTAGAAAACAGGGACCATGAATTCATCATTTCTGTATCTATAGAAAATTTAAAAAAATACTTGTTACTAAATAGTTGTGTAAAGAATTGCACAGATAGTGCTAAAATAATCTAATTTGGATTACAAATTGTAAAAAAAAATAAACAATCTCCTGTTTTCTTTCTTTCTTCCTTTTTTTTTTTTGATACTAAGTATTGAACCCACAGCTTTACTCAAGCTAGGGAAGTGCTTTATCATAGCACTGCATACCTACTCTTTTATTTTTATTTTTGAGACAATAATTGTTCCTGTTAACCTGGAATTTGCAATCCTTCGGCCTCAACCTCCCTAGTAGCTAAGATAATAGACTTGTGCGGCTGCATGTAGCTATAATCTCCATTATTAAAAAAGAAAGCCAAAATCTTGTTTAAAGCACAGATCATCAAACCCTTTGCTTTGCCTTGGTCTCCTTATATCCCTTTGCATTTATGAAGTTGTTAATTAGTTTCTTCTCACTCTAGCTTTATGGTTAACTATTGAGTATTTGTGTTCATAAACTAAATGATGTGGGTTCTTATGTGATCGAATTATGTACAACTGATGGCAGAATGTGTTGTAGGCTATTTACAACAGCTCTGTGAAACTTGAGAACTATTTTTAGCAGAATTCCAATCAGGAAAAGAAATGTTTTTTTTTTTTTTTCCCCCAGACCCTGTCTAGTGAAAGTAATTAATTTTATAGGAAGAATGCATTCAGCAAAGCAAAATATTTTAACAAACCGTAACAATAAAATAATAGCTAACAATTATTTAGCAATTATTATATGTTGGACACTTTTTAAAAACAGTTCACACATGCTCATTAAATCGTTCAATCCTATGACAATACTGATAGATGTTTTTAATTTCCCCACTTTGCAACTAAGCAAATGAGGCCAGGGAGGTAAAGGGATCTATGTTACCACCTGAACTTTGTCACTCAAGTGAGTCCCACACTTCTAACATGACCAATGTCAGCCATTATTGTAAAAAGAAAGCTCACATAATTCCAAAATAGCTCAAGCATTTTATTTGCAGTTTTCAAATACCATGAAGGGCATAGATCTGAAGCAGTACTTAATCTGTCCTTTTTCCCTTTTATCACTTTCACGTGTCATAGTGACTCCAGTATCACTATCTTCAGCCCCATTCTTCCTCCTGGATTTATTTGCCTGCTGTAAATACTTCCCGATCCCTGCTCTATGCATCTCTTTTCCCTTTTTGAAACACACCAAAGTCCAGTGGGACAACCAAGCAAGACAGATTCCTCTTTGCTTCAAAAATCATTTATTTAGCAGTTTTCCCCAACTAGTTAAACTCAAGCATCACCCCCAAATATCATATCTTCCTCGAAACTCATCAGCCCCTCAGTTTATTAATTTATTGGTTGCATATTGTCTGGGTTGCTTCACTCATCCTAGCACTTTGGTTTCTCGAGACTAAGAACATCATTTCCAGTACCACTCAATCCCTTTGTTCAGTTCTCAAAGCAAAACAAAACAAAGAATACTCACAAGACTGATCAAAGTGTACAGAGAGGAGAGAAAATCCATGTGATTTTGTAATTATAGTTGTGAGGTTGTTGTAGGGAAGAACATAGGATCTTCACCTTGTACTATTTTACTGTAAATATAACATCATATGGTAATTTTCGTGCAATACAATATATTAATATATGTAATACTAGATACATTTTTTTAGTCAGTTTCTAGCTGTTATGACCAGAAGAACTGAGAAAAACAATTAGAGGGAAAGAAATGTTTATTTGGGGGCTCACTGTTTCAGAGGTCTCATATCATAGATGGCTGACTCCATGGCTTGGGGTCAGAGGCATGGCAAAACATCATGGCAGAAGAGTGTGATGGAAGAAAATGGCTGAGGACATTGTACCAGAAAGAAGAGAGAGAGCCTTCCACTCAAACAAGGATAAAATACATAGCTCAAAGCCATACCTCCAAGGACCTATCTCCTTGAGCCACACTTGCCTGCCTACAGTTACCACCCAGTTAATCCCTATCACAGGATTAATGCACTGATTAAAGTAAGATTCCTATAACTGAATCAGGTGATCCCTGAACTTTCTTCATGAGTTTTTGGGAGACATCTTATGTCTAAACCATAACAATACACATGCATATATATTCATCTGATTTCTATGTATAAACATACAAATAATATTTTTTAACTATAAAATCTCTAGATGATGTATCAAATATGTCCTAACATAGTGAAAATATTTTAAAAATACATATATGAAGTGTAGTTGAGATTCCAGACAATTTGAAGTCAAAGAATTATTATTAGGCTTTTGTTTCTTCTTTCTGTCCTGGGTAGAGAACATCTCTTTTTATTATTATGTATAGACAGAACAGGAGTCTAATAATGTTAAACATGCATCCATTCTTGTGTGTCAGCCAATGAGTTTAGTGTTCTATTTATGTTGCTTTTTTGTGTTTTTTTTTTTTTTTCTGTGTAAAGAGAAGTGAACTTATTGATCAATTACAAATAGGGAATTCATGGTTCAAAAAGGTTAAATAAATTATCTCTAGGTCAAAGTGCCAGAATTTCAATCTGAGTTTGATTCCAAAGTTTATGGTCTTAACCATGATGATATTATTTATTGATTATCTCAAGGAACCTGATGCAAAATTAGCCAAATATGATAAACAACCTCGGTTCTCCCTACCTCCTGCCATTCTGTACAGAATGGAAAATTAAAACTACATATTTATTCCTTGTGACGAATTGTCCTTTCGGAATGGGAGAAGAATTTTGTCAGTATTTATTTTATTTATTGTTTTCAAATCTACCACTGCACATACTGAATGCTTTTCCTGTTCTCAGTCTTCTATGTCAGGAATCATTTTCATATCAGCTAATAATATGTCAGGGGTATTTTGTTTACAATTATTTGTGTCTTGCCAAAATAGGGATTGCTGTCATTTCACAGTATAATCTTGGGGTTGAGATGCTTACATTACTTGGCAACTATATTCCCAGGTGCAAGGCAATGAATTCTCAAAGAAATTTAACATGAGAACAATATACCCCTGGCAACCGTAGTCAAGACAGCGCTTTGTGTTTCTTCCTCCAAACTTAGATCAGAGTCTTCCCTTATCGCTTACAGTTTGCTATCAATTAAATTGGCTTATAGTATACAAAGCTATATGAAAAGTCAGAAAAGTAACAATTAGAGGAAAAATGTGGCCTTTTTAAAGTTGTATTTTATTTTTGATTGACATAATTTTTATACATATTTGTGGGGAGCAATTTGATGTTTCAATACAAGTACAGTTTGTATACTGTTCAATTCAGGGTTATTAGCATATGTAGCACATAAACATTTATCATTTCCTTGGGGTGAAAACATTCAAAATCTTCTCCTCTAGCTATTTAAAAATATATGATACATTATATAGTGAAGTATAATCACCTTGCCTTCCTGTGAAACAGAACACCAGGACTCATTTCTCCTATTTTACTAAATCTTGCACATTTTTCATCAATTGATTCTTTCTCTCTGTTCATCATCCATTTTCTCCTCAAGCTATCACTCTATTACTTTATACTTATTTGTATCAACTGCTTCTAGCATAAGAGTGTATTAACAATGTTTCAATTAATGACAGCCTTTATTTATGGTGTATAATCCATTTAAATGATTGGCTAATATTTTACTTGCTGTATTCTTAACATGTAGCACACTACTGTACACATTATAATCTTAAAATATTGCCTAGTGATTATAATGCAATTTCTGTTTGATTATCTATCTCCACCTATCAATCTTTCAAGTGATTTGTTGTATCATTACTGATTAGAAAATAGTACCTCACCAGGTGCAGTGGCACATGCTTGTAATCCCAGTAGCTCAGGAGGCTGAAGCGGGAGGATTGAGAGTTCAAAGCCAGCCTCAGCAAGGTCAAGGCGCTAAGCAACTCAATGAGACCCTGTCTCAAATAGAGCTGGGGATGTGGCTCAGTGGTTGAGTGTCCCTGAGTTCAATCCTTGGCACCAAAACACAAAACAAACAAACAAACAACAACAAAAAAATACACTACCTCAGGAAGACATGTCTAAATTCCATAAAATACTATGATTATAGGAAATATTTTCTTTCCTGTGACTGTCAGATTAGGTGGTTTCCATTTTTAATGATATGTTCCTTTTTGTTTTTTAACTATTGGATATTTGCAAACTGAAAGGCGATGGGAAGTCCCCACAAACCTACCACAAGTCCAGGCTGCTGTCCCAGCTCCTCTGCCACTTAGGCCACATGATCTAGAAGAGTCAATAGTGTTGGAAGTGTTGGTGGCAGATAGAGATGCTATCTGGAGATGTGAGAGTTCCCTATACCTGAATTATAGTGTACAATGTGTTAGTCAGCTTTTTGTCTTGGATAAGAAATTAGAGGAGGAATGATTTAATTTGGGTTCATAGTTTCAGATGATTCCGTCCATGATCAGCTGGATCCAAGGCAGAAACATCATGGTGAAGGGCATGGTGCAGGAAAGGTGTCAGCTCATGGCAACTGGGAAGCAGAGAGAGGGGCAGGGAGGGAGAAACAGGCCAGGGAGAAGGTAAAGCCCTTACAGGGCATGCCCCAATAACCTACTTCCTCCAACTAGGTCCTACTGCTTAGTGGTCTATCCTGCTATCATTGGTTCAAATGAATTAATCCACTGATTAGGTCAGAGTCCTCATGATCCATTCATTTCCTAAATGTCTCACCTCTGAACCTTGTTGCATTGGGGATTGTTATGTTTTGGAAGTGAGGTGTCCCCCAAAATCTCACATGTGAGATAATGCAAAAAGGTCCAGGGAAGTAATGATTGGGTTACTAGAGCCTTAACCCAATCAGTGAATTAATCACCTGATGGTATTAAATGAGTGGTAGCTGAAGTCTGGTGGGATATGGCTGGAGGAGGTGGGGTTTTGAGGGTATGGATTTGGGGTATATATTTTATATCTGGTGAGTGGAGACTCTTTTTGCTTGCTGACCAATATGTGAGCTGTTTCCATTTCCTATACTCTTTCACCATGATTATCAGCCTTACCTTGAACTGGAGGAATGAAGCCAGTCTTCTATGGACTAAGTCCTCGGCTATGAGCCATTAAATAAATCTTTCATCCACTACAATTGTGCTGGTCAGGTCCTTATGTTCACAGCAGTGAAAAAAAAAAGCTGACTAAAATATAAATAATGTGTTCAATGCTTGAGTTTGGGAGCAACATTCCAGATCCAAACCATAATACAGTTTTTTGCATTTGAAGCAGAAAATTATATCATCATTTGCAGATAACTACTGTTCATTCAATAAATAACATATGATCTTTTTCTAGTCCTTAGTAGAGATAGAATGCTTCACCATCAGCTACCAAAGTACCATGCAAACCAAGCTGGCCATTAGGAACTGGGTGTTGCCTAGCGTACCAAGCCATAAAATTGGAGATGCATACTAACATTTCATTATCAAATGGTGGTGGTATATATGTAATGTAATTGGCCTGAACAGACTCTGAAGGCATGCTGTCTTCCTTCTTCGGACCTTCTCCTGACACCTTGGGAGTTCCCTATGATCGTTTGAAGGAAAGAGAAGATTCAAGTTTGATTTATATATGGTTCCTTAGGACATCCAGGCACCACACAAAAGTAGACAGCTGCCCCATCATGGTTTCCCTTTGGGGCATTTCTAAAGAACAAAAGTGGTGGAAGAAAGTTCTTATAGAAGATTGAAATTCAGGCAGGAAAGGTGGCTGTGCATTTTCTTGGAAGGAAAAATGACCATGCTTGTGGTTGTATAGCAATTTATAGGCTATGAGAATTTGAAGAAAACAGTTGAAAATTAGTGATAAAGAAATCTGGGGAAGAAATTTGTGAATGCTCACCAAAGAGTGATCTCAGCAAAAGGTAATTATAACAGGCAAGTGAATAGGATGCTCCATTCTGTAAATATCAGTCTCTCTCCTGTCACTCTTGTTATTATCCAATGGGCTCACCACTAATGTGGCATTGGTGGCATTGATAGAGGTTGTGCATGAGCTCAAAAATATAGACTTTCATTCCATAAAGCCATCCTGACTATGGACACTGCTGAGTGTCCAATCTGCTAGCAAAAAGGATGAACATTAAGTGCCAGATATGATACCATTCTCTAGGGTGATCGGCAAAAGGACCAGTGGCAGCTTGACTACATTGGACCCCTTCCATCAAAGAAGCATGTTGTCCTTACTTGAATAGATAATGACTCTGAACATAGATTTGCTTTCCCTATAATGTCACTACTAGAACTACCATCTATGGACTTCTAAAACACATTATTCACCATCATGTTATTTGAATCAAAGAACTCTCTTCAGAACATAAGAATTGTGGCAATGGCCCCATGATTATGAAATTCATTAGTTCTATTAGTCAGTTTTCATCACTGATAAATACATAAAAAAATCAACTCAAGGGAACGATAATTTATTTTGGCTTATGGTTTCAGAGGGTTAGGTGTATGGTCCACTGGCTCCATTTTCTCTTGGCCTGTAGTGAGACAGAGAGAGAAAAAAAATCAGATGAGAGAAGGAGAGGAGAGAGAAAAGGGGCCAGGGACAACATACAGTTTCCACGGATATGCCCCTAAGGACCCACTGCCTTCAGTTATGTACCACTTCCTATTATTTTGAACACCTCCCATTGGCACATTCAAATTTTGAATCCATCAGTGGACAATGCACTTATGAGCTTGGAGGCCTCATGATTCAAATCACTTCCTGAAAGTTCACTTCTGAACATTGCTTCATTGGGGACCAAGACTTCAACCCATGAGTCCTTTGGGGGCCTTCCAGATCCAAACCACAACATTAGTCTTAGAAATTTCTCCCACTGTCCTGAAGTTGATGGCTTGACTAAATGGTGGAAAGATCTTTTGAAAACTCAGTTACAGACCCTGCCGGGTTACATGATCTTGAAAGGTCCTTCACAAGACTGAATATGCTCTGTATCAGCGTTCATCATACGGTACTATTTCTCTGATAGCCAGGACAGTCCAGAGCTCAAATGACAAACATGAGAGCAACACTAATCACTATTATTCCTGGTGTCCCATTCATAACATATTTCTTTTGCTTTCTGTTCCTGAAATTTTATGCTTTGCTGACCCAGAGTTCCAAAGGGGGATATCTTCCATTAGAAAATAGAGCAATGATTCTATTGAAGTAGAAGTGAAACTGCCACCCAACTACTTTGTGTCTCTGAATCAATAGGTCAAAAAAGGAATTACGGTGTTGGCCAGGGAGATTGATACAGACTACCAAGAGGAAATCCAGCTACTACTTCACAATGTAGGTAGGAAAGAGTATATTTAGAACACAGGATATCACTTAAGGTCTCTAATATTATTGCCATGCCATATGTATGACTAAGGTCAGTGGGAAGTGCAACAACCCAATCCAGGCAGGATTATTAATGTCTCAGATCAGAATGATAGCTTGGCTCACCTTGAAAGGTAAAAATCCATGACCAGCAGAAATGCTTATTGAACACCAAGGAACTACAGAATGGATAATAGAAGTAGTAATAAATACTAGCTATGACCAATTACAGAAATGAAGGATATAATTTGCATGAAAGTGTCTTATTTATGATGAATAAATTTTTGTGTGGACACATTAAGCACATGCTTTATTTTTGGTTTTTTGGTTTTTGTTTTTTTGTTTTGTTTTGTCCCTCTCTTATTGACTTATCACTTAACATATGATGCACTGACTTCATATCAGTACTGAAGTGTTGCTAATTTTATACCAGAGTATTAAGTCATGGAATATCAGGAGAAGAATAGGCACCATTCAAGGACTTTACTTCTTCTTCTAGGGAAGGGATTAAGGTGCTTCTGGTTGAACCCAGGATAGTTGTACTGAGTTAGGGAGAGTTATGACCTTATGGTCATCTTTATTCAGAGATTAAACACAATTTTAAAAGATGTGTGTAGGTGCCAAATTGACAAAGGATGGACTTGTGAAGGTTAATGTCAACCTGAGTGGGCTAAAGAATGCCCAGGTAGATGGAAAATCACTATTGCTGATTGTGTTTATAAGGGTGTTTCAGAATGAGCTTAATGTTTGAATCAGCCAACTGAGAAAGAGGATCACCCTTGACAATGCATCACTTAACATGTTCAGTGCCTGAAGAGAGCAAAGAATCTGAGTGAGGTCAGATTTCCTGTCTCTATTTCACTGCCATCTTCTGCCCTTGGACACTGGTGCTCTGGTCCTTCAGCTTTCTGATTCAAATTGAGACAAGTACAATGACCCTCCAATTCCAGGGGTTTGAACTTGGACTGAATCACTTCATCAATTTTCTTGATTCTCCAACATCTAGATGGCAGATCATGGGACTTCTCAGCCTCCATAACCATGATTTCTGTAATATCTGTTTTTTATCATCATCATGATCTATCTGTTTATCATCTGTCTCCTATTTGTTATGTTTTTCAGAAGGGACCTGACTAATAAGCCTTGAAATCTACAAAACAGTTTGAATCTCAATTTTATTGTATATTTGGTGTGTGGTTCTTTGGTAGTTTTCTTGTTTTGACATCAGGTATAAAACAATGAAAAATATGTTATTATGAGAAGTAACTGAATTAAGAAATTGCAAAAGTTGACCCACAAAACCTTCTAAAATGTATCCATAGTGTTCCTATTGAGGACATATTTCTCTATTTTTATATGATGCTCTGGATGGATCCCTAACCTCTTTTTGTTAATTATCATTGCAAAGAATGTCTTGAAGTCTCACATCGGTGGCCAAATACAGACTAATAAAATGATGTTTGATTAGGTTAATGACAGCTGATTGAATAATACAATCAGCTACCCCTTCTCATATCTAGGAATGCAGTGCAGAATTGCAGGAATTAGGAATCAGAAAGCAAAGATGCAAACAAAGCAAACAAAAAAATTTAGCCGGGTTATAACATTCACCACTAACGGGTCTTTATAAATTATGAGTTTTTTTTTAATCTCAGCTTTCTCATTTATATATTTAGCTTACCAATTCATAGAATTAAATGGGAAAATTAATAAAAATTCTGCAGGATAAGTAAATCACAATAGAATTTGATATATTCTAACTTTTATTTCCACATGTTTTCATATTAAGTTAAAACAAAATTAAGAAATAAATTTTCCTAAAATATTGACATAGTGGTATGGACTGAATACATGGTTTTGCTTATTCTATTTAGCCTTTATACTTTTCTATACATCCCAACTGTTATAAATTAATATCTATAGATTTTCCAAAACACTGCAGAAGAAACATTATGATTTTATTAGCACTAACTTTGCTATATTGTTATAAGGTTTGTAAACTGTTTTTGTATATTTTCTCATAATGATCAGGTACACATTACCTCTTATATTAATTTTCATGTAAGTTTTAGATTTTCTTATTTTTTATGTATTATTTTATCTTTTAGTTTCCTAGAAACATCTTGCTTGGATTATTATAAGTAAATGACAATTTTTAGAAATTTCTATGGAGTAATACTGTGTAGTAACTTCCTCTCAAGTCACACTCAAAGGGAAACTATTATTACTATAATTGCTATTCTGCTTTAGAACACAAAGCAAGGTCAATGTGAACAGGAAGACATTGTTTAATAGCTGATGATCAGAGGAAGAGACCTTAATGTTAAGTATTTCATTTAGAAAAGGACTTAGGAAAGCTTCCTTATAATGATTGGTTAATGTGTTAATTTTATACTTGGGAAGAAATGGACATCAAAAAGAATTATATGATCCCCAGTGACCACACATTTAAAAAAAAAATCTTAATGAATGCTAAGCTTTCAAATTAACTCATTGTTCTTTGTCAACTCAGTCTGTAGATTTGACAGAACAAAAAAAAATGTAGGTCATTCCAAAAAGGAAAGAAAAGTAGATAAGCTAAAATGTGTTTTAGTTAGGCCTTATTAATATCTATCTCTTAAAAACACACCTGTGAAAAATTAGAATTGTAATTAGAAAAATCACATAGATATATCTTGGTTCTGCAGTAGAAATGTGGCCATTTTAAAATAATCCCAGCCATATTCAACTCAAACTATCATTTAGTATTTTTTAAAGGGAAATAAATAATTCAACAAATATTTACTATCTTTCTTATTATTTTACTTTATTATGAACAAAAGAAAAGAAGCATGTGTAAATATTCCTTTATTTCTCCCCAAATAAATTACACTTAAAATATTTGAATACTTGCTTATAGAAAGATAAAATGACAAGATCTTTATATCCAAAGATTTAGTTGGTTCATTTCTAGACTTTACCACCCCAGGATTGTTGAGGTTCACAAAGGTAGATATGATTTGAGATAGTATTTTATAGTATTTTGAAGATTTGATTTTAAAAATTCATTGTTTTCATCATCAGGGGGCAAAATTATCAATCATATGTTTTTTTTTTTTTTCTCTAATGATAGCAGTATACTGAGTTCTTCATGGTGAATGAGAGCTTTAACTGATACACACAATATGTAAATATAAAGTTTAAGTTTATTGTTGAATAAGATGTGCTGGCTTTCAGACAGGGAGGGTACCAAAAAAATAAATAAA
Organism: Marmota monax; assembly: GCF_021218885.2. Classification (NCBI taxonomy): domain Eukaryota; kingdom Metazoa; phylum Chordata; class Mammalia; order Rodentia; family Sciuridae; genus Marmota; species Marmota monax. Next base: position 16,500,527 of record NW_026695224.1, read on the forward strand.
TAAACAATTACACTAAAAAGGACATAGGTGGATGCAGAAATAAATAAATAATTTTTTTAAATGATTGGGATATGAAAGGTGATATGGGACATGGGCACAATGCATATAACCAAGTTCCGGTTTTATCGAGGAAGCAATGACAGAGAGAAAGCCAGAATATAGTTAGACTAAGATAGCTGAACTGAGGGTTTCCCAAGCAGAGATTATAGCACAAGGGAACCACAATGTTGATTACAAGTGAAGGGGGGAATGTTGAGAATGATGGAATCAAAGCCCAATATAGCCATAAGCAAAATCCAATAGTGCATCTTCTTAGGATTCTACTCTGGCCAGTATTTCTATCCAAAGGTAATTCATTTTTTGAATGAAGGTCTTAAGAAAGGATTCAAAACAGTGCTGATGGATAGCTATCTTATATTCTAGTATTGGATATAAATTTTTATCCTAAAGGTCAATCTCTTTATTAACTAGGTCTATATTAATGACCCATCTCTGGAAAAGGAATAGCAAGGTCAAGGTCAATGGCATGAATGGTGTGAGAATCTTGACTGAACATTCACATCTCAGCAAAGAGATGTGTGCTTTGGGGAGCCATAGAGATTATTCATGAATAGAATCAGGGGATCTCATTAAATTTACCTAGAAAATATAGAGCTGAAGCAAATTAGGCAGGTGAGCTGATAGTTACGCCTTGGTACATTGGATGTAGAATTATGCTACAATACTAAAGTCCAGAAATAGTCTGATTGGAGAAGAGGGACATAAGGATAGAACATGTTTAAGTATAGAGAGTTCAGATTTTACCCACTCAAAAATTATTCTATACTTATCATTTTCTATAATTTTGTGACACTAGAAGAATAAGACTTGTTAATTTCCATTATTCAAAGGGATTTCTCTCAATACAAGTTATATATGAAAACACTCTGAGATTACAACAGGGTGTTACAAAGGTGTTGGAAGACATTTATCACTTAATAATATGCCGGTGCATGAAAATAGTCAACTCAATAAAATACTTAATGCATAAAATAATCAACAATTAACTGTATTATTGGAGAATATTCATATTCGTAACATAGGATATACTTGTTTCCATTCTATTGCCAGGATGCTGAGATTAGTTTGTTTTGTTATATTCTTGTATTGCATCCTCTCTATGATTCAATTCTATGAGTAACCTTGATTTGACTCAACTATAAATTGTCTCTAAGTACGTTACCTTGAAAACAGGCAAGACTGAAATCATGTTTCTGTCTTTGATTCTCCATCTTATGAGCTCATTCACGCATAATCATCCAATAGTAACAATTTTCCAGACTTCCCAATTTTAGATTTTATGTTCTATCTGAGCTTTTCCTTTTAGTTTCCCAAGTCCTCCTTCCAACTAGTCCTCCATTGTTCTTCATTTGCTCTTCATACTTTCTTGTCGGACCAAAATTTATATCAGGTGTTTCCAGTGTCCTTTTAACCAAGTAAATCCCATCATAAATGGCTCAAGTTCGTGCTGATATCTTTATTTATGGATCTATTAAGGCATTTTTAATATTTCCAAGGCTAAGAAGATGCTATGGTTGCTGAAGATAGGAGAAAAGATGCAAACCAGCACCTTTAATGGATTATCATTGAAGACAATTTTACCAGTTCAGCACTGAGCACTGGTCACTTGAGCCAAACTACATATTTGGGTTGGATTCTACATTGATGGATTAATTAAAATACAGGGATATAAATCTGAGAAGATCACTCACTTCTATTCCCATCTAAAACACTTGAAAGGCTATTGATTTCGGGATATTCCTATATAGGATCCAAAATGGTCTATACAAACTTGCTCCTATGTATCTCTGCATCAAAGTTCATCCTGTATTAACTCTCTCTTCCATACACATGCACACACAGCACACGAACGTGTCTATATATGTGTGAGTTATTTCTTCAATCCTAAATACATCCTTTCTTAGTTCCTTGAACTCATCATGAATTTTAGCCATACAACTTCTTTTTCGGTGATATTTCTCTTCCCCGTATTTCATAATAATTAACTCTCCTCATTTACAGACCAGAATTCAAGCAAGATTTTCTTAGGTAGGTAATTCCTACCAAGTCATATTCATTAACACAAACCGATTGTCCATTATGTAGCAAGGAGCTCTCTTAGACACTGGTCTCATAGCAATACAAAAACTGTTCTAGTACATATTCTCATTGTAACACTCCTGTAGATTACTAGTACTGGTGTCACTTAAGTTTTATTAGTATAATACTTTAATATTCTTCACTCATCCTTATACTCTCTGATGTAAGGAAACATGGTTACACATGCTCTTTTTTTAGTCAAAGCTCACAGTACTTTGACACCCAATATTTGCAGAGTAAGTCAATGAATAAACTACTACTCAGTGGTCCAAGGGTAGAAGAGTTAAGAGCATCTGTGGTTTTGACAAGTTCAGAAAATGCTGTCTATCAGCATTTATGAGTGAAAGGTTTACATATTTATATACACCCCTCTTCTAAGCTGATGGGGGATTAGACAAAGCACAAAAGCAAATACAGAGACACATGCCTGGAGAGAAAAGGAGCCTCCCTCCAAACCCAGCCATGAGCAGAGCCCAGCCCTCTTTGATCAATAAATTCATTAGCTTAGACTTCCTGGGATCTGCAGGACACTTTGGATATTAAAAAGATCTAACTTTGTTACGATTGCCAGATCCAGACATCTCTGCATTCAGCAAAAGTCTCTCCTCTAGATATGACTGATGTGTTAATAGTTCTGGGAGTCATTCTAAGAGAAGAATATCTCTTGAACTCTTTACCACATTTTTTTCTGTTGTTAGAAATATTCATAAGTTTCTGTTGATTCCTATTCTGATTCTATTACAATTTTGTTAATTTCTCTCTGTAGAAAGGGCAGAATTTTAATTTTTTTATTGAATAGAAAAAAGGTAAGGTGTTTGCTGACACACAATAGATAGCCAGTATTTATTTAAGGAGAGATGAGTGAGACAAAGGAGAGGGTTGAGTGAGACATAGGATAAGGAGCAAAAGAGCTGAGTTCTTGCCTCAATTCTGCTATGATTGCTTTAAGGATCAACGTCAACTTATTCCTTTGCCACGAGTTAATGTAACATATCAAATCCTTCTATAGTTCTGATTTTAACAGTCCTAAATAAACCTTTGTTGTTTATAATTTGAAAAATTTGAAACATTTTACCTCCTAGAATTGAGACTCACAATTAAAGGAAAATAATGGCCTTCTATAGGTTTGTTTTACACAATTAAAACATGAACTTTATTTTAGTGTTTAAATTATGTTATAGGTTCACTCTTCTATGGCATATTCTTATTTTAGACAATTTAGTATACAGACACATATATTGCTTTATTTTGCAAAAGTGAAGAAATTCAGAACAGAAAGGAAATTCAGAATTGTTGAAATAAGACAAGTTACTTGCAGTATCATTAAGTTTATTTCATTTCCCATTCTCATTACTAACACTGTCAAAATAATAGGTTCAATTTGTGTTATGTTCTCATTACAACCTTGAAAGAGGCTTCGGAATTTTAATGCCTCATATTTTCAAAGAATTAGAGATCATGCTGTATTCCATTGACCTTTTCAATATTCCATATAAATGGATTGCTAGAAATCACCTTTGAGAAAATGTGTTTGTACCCCCCTGCTGTCTGTACATCTTTCCCTCTTTCATCAGTGAGGGAAACTGTAGAAACTGTTAAGACAGATGCAAGTCCTGAAAAGGTCACAATGACTCTTTGTGTGCATATATGCATGTGTATAAACACATATACTCATACATACATATACACATGTACATATACATATGATACTGAATATACATGAAATAATTTGTATAATTTATATATGGTGGCATTGCATGCTGACGTTTAGAATGCATTCAATATATAAAGTTCTGCATTGTTAACTTAGGGAAACTTTCTTATTCTCATTTACAAAACACAGGCTTAAGGTTTGGATTCAGTGTTTGTAGTAGATTAATCATAATTGCCTACTACAATATTTTCTATGTTTATGATATAAATAATTTCATCTGAATTTGCTATAATGGATACAATAAAGAATGTTTGCTAATAGTATGTAAAATTCATACAGAGATTGCTAAGAGGTTATTAATAATCGGAGGAAGAGCATGAGAAAAAGATTAACATTAAACAGGGACGAGAGGTGGGAGGGAAAGGGAGAGAGAAGGGAAATTGCATGGAAATGGAAGGAGACCCTCATTGTTATACAAAATTACATATAAGAGGATGTGAGGGGAAAGGGGAAAAAAAACAAGGGAGAGAAATGAATTAGAGTAGATGGGGTAGAGAGAGAAGATGGGAAGGGAGGGGAAGTGGGATAGTAGAGGATAGGAAAGGTAGCAGAATACAACAGTCTCTAGTATGGCAATATGTTAAAAACGTGGATGTGTAACCGATGTGATTCTGCAATCTGTATACGGGGTAAAAATGGGAGTTCATAACCCACTTGAATCAAATGTATGAAATATGATATGTCAAGAGATTTGTAATGTTTTGAACAACCAATAAAAAATTCTTTCAAAAAAAAACCCAATATATTTTTATTAAATCATCCTCATTACAATCCAGGTATCATTGACACCTAGAGCACATGAATGAGGAAACTGAGGCACAGGGAGTTTTACCCATTTCCCAATGCCACATAGACGCTGATGAACCTAGAAATAAATAACCTAAAATAGAAAAAAGAGGAAGACTCTCTATTGTGTATACAGTGTAATATCAGGATTAAAGGCATAATATAAAGCTTAATTCACTTTCCTGGAGAAAAAAAAAAAAAAAATATATATATATATGTCAGGTGCTAATTTTATCATACAAATGTAAATTTATTATATTGTAATTTAGACATATTACTATTGTTTTTTATTATTTCATCAAGATAAGTGCTATAATATGCAATAAAAAGATGGAAAGAAATCAGGTTTATAGCACTTTAACCTCTTGATCAGTGTATAAATCATAAAACTATAAATGGGTAGACAGGAATGTCATAGGATCTCTTGCCATGTCCTATTGCAATTAAATTCAAAGCCAAGGGTTTTTTCATTTGTTACATTAATTGTAGTATATTATCATTTTCTACTTGATTAAATGAAATATTTTGGATGGATGTTAGCCCAAATTGTAGTAAAAGAGCAATACCAAAAAGCCTTTGTACAACTTTGTTTTGAGTAAGGCTTCATATTCATAATTATCCAATTGCATGTAATTTATACATTTACTTGTAAAACTTCCTTACTGTTGTTTATACATTGAAAATAAAAGTGGGTGGGTATTGAAGAGGGCAGTTTATATATGTTAAATTGTTCTAAGGAAATTTTTAGTTCCACATATAATTAAGAAGGCTAACATATTTTCGTTGGTAAAAATCATTCAACTATTTTTTTAATATTTTCAACAATCATTCATTGCTGCATTATTGTACATTCTTTAATTAAAACTTTAAACTAAATTGACCTTTCTTCTCTACCATACCTAATATACACATTCATATTCTACAGACACCTAAAACAGATTTCTAAATTTTAATATAGATTTTAAAGACTATAATTTCCCATATCTTCTTTGTGGAGTTTGAGGGCTTAATTGCTATGTTATGGCTGCACTTATCAGAAAGCACTGAAAAGTGCTAATTACTTTGTACTTTGGTTAGTCATGAATGCAGGCAAAATTTAACTTTTCCCCTAGAAGCAAATAAAGTCCACATTTAATATGTTACATAAGAGTAATGGGATGGTTAAAATAATTAAACCAAAGGCACTCATACTCCAATTTTCAAACATCTTTATGGTGCATAAAAAATAAATCTTGGAAAATTCCATAAAAATATAGTAAAACATAGTAATTTTAATGAGAAAAAATCATTGACAGGAAATGGAAAAAACTGTATGTGGCTGCATTTGCACATGTGTACACATGCATAATGTTTGGCTAAAAGATTGGAAAGGTAATTGAATAATTCAAAATAAACACAGAAAGGACTTTTTTTTTTTTAATCACCTGAATCACTTGTTCCAACCATTTCTCTGGTGTCTTTATCCTGTGCGTATCCCTGTTCTTGAATCCAACAGAAAGTCTGTGCTGACAATGTTTGTGAGAAGACGTCCATTACTTGGGAAACATCATGACCTGAAGTGGTTTCATAGTATATTTAATTCAACTACAATTATTTATAAAATATCTGTTGTACTTAACTGAAATGTACCACATGACTAATATATATGTTGCAATTCATTAACTACTACAACATTTTAAACATCTACTGCATTATTTTGTGTGCTGATTCATAGCAATGAATAAAAAGGCAGGACACCTTTTCCTTCATGGAGATTATATGTAGTAGTGGAAGTTGGGCTATGTGATATTAAAATAATACTGATAAATAATGAGGAGAAAACATTTAGCATGCAAAGGGCATATGCTATGACTCAGACACAAACCTTGGCAGTAGAGAAATCATTGCCACATAATAGATTGGAGTCTTTCCCGAAGTCAACTACTGTATGAATCAACACATAAACACGGTTGAACCGTCCTTGCCTCAGCATTCATTCTACTATTGCATTTACACCTTAATGATGGTAGGGGTGAGGAACATGGCAGAGGTGGTGTGGTCTTCTAAAAAAAAAATCAGGTTCATTATGTTCTCAACATAAAAACTCTTAAAAAGTTTCAGGACAAGTCTCAGTTCATTTGAGGCACTTCAACTCCAAATTTATCGCTTCTAGGTGTGTAAAAGTTTCTTGACATGACTTTCTTTTTATTTTCTTCAATATCTTTTCCATTCTCCTCAAAAAACAAAAATAAAAATACTGCCACATCTTAATTCATATTCCCAATTTTAGCATGTGTGTCTATTTCTCTTTCCTTTTAATTGGCAAATAAATAATTATCACATATTATTTATGGGGTATAATGAGATGTTTTAATATATGCACACATTGTAGAAATACTAACTCAAGTTAGTCAACATATCCATTACCTCATCTACATTGTGTGTTTGTATATGTGTGTGTAAGAATGTTTAAAATCTACTCTTGTTATTTTGAAACATACATTAACATTTACTTTGGTCACTGTTTTAGTTGCTGACCAAAATACCAAGTAAGAATGCCATGGAGGAAAGAAAATTTATTTGGGGCTGTTTCAAAGGTCTCAGTCCATAGACTATTGACTTCATTGCTCAGGGTGCAAGATGAAGCAACATATAATGGAGGAAGAACCAGCGGAGAAAAGTTGCTAAGCTCATGGCACATAGAGAAGGAGCAGGGAAGGAGCCATATGGAAGATGAAGCCTTTCAGGGCATGCCTCCAGTGACCCACATCCTCCTGCCATGGCCCACCTGCATACAGTTACCACTCAGTCAGGCCATTCAAACTAGGATGGACTGACTATGTTACAGCTCTCATAATCTCATCATTTCACCATTGAATATTCTTGATTTAAAAGGAGCTTTGGGGGATACCATATATCCAAACTATAACAGTCACCATATTGGTCAAGAGGTCATTAAATCTTATTCCTCTCATTTAATTGTACCCTTTGACCAACATCATCCCTTTCCCCATCCCCTGTACCCCACCTCTGGTGATTCCATTCTATTCTCTGCTTTTATGGGCTCAATGTTTTTATATTCCACATACAAGTGAGATCCTGGAGTATCTTTCTTTCTATGTATGTCTGATTTCACTTAGTACAATGTTCTCCCATGTATATTTAGCATTATTCAAAATAGCCAAGATATAACAACTGAAGTGGTCATCAACCAATGAATGGGAATGTGGTATATATTCACAGTGGAAAGCCTTACAACCTTTAGAAGGAGATTTTTCTCATTAATGCTTATATTTCATTTTTATTGATTGTTTTAAATAAATGGCAATGGAATGCCATTACACAAATAGAGTACAATTTTTCACATCTCTGGTTGTATATAAAGTATGTTGACACCAATTCATGTCTTCATACATGTACTTTAGATAATGGTATCCATCACATTTCCACCATCCTTGCTAACCCCCTGCTCCCTCCCTTCCCCTCCCACCCCTCTGCCCTATCAAGAGTTAGTCTGTTCCTCCCATGCTCCCCCTCCCCACCTCACTATGAGTCAGTCACCTTATATCAGAGAAAAATTTGGCATTTTTTGGGGGGGGGATTGGCTAGCTTCACTTCGCAGTATTTTTTCCAGTGCCATCCATTTACCTGCAAATGCTATGATTTTATTATCTTTTACTGCTGAGTAATATTTCATTGTGTATATATGCCACATTATATTTAAAATGAGAAAAAAGATATGAATTTTTTTATATATTTTTATTAGTCCATTGTAGTTTACATAATGGTAGAATTTGTTACATATTTATAAACTACACAATATAACAATATAATTTGGCCAATGTCATTCACCAATATTTCCCCTTTCCATTCTGCCCTCCCTTCCCCTTTTCATTTTCCTCTATTCCGTTGATCTCCCTTTGACTTTCACAACATCCATCCCACTTTTTGTTTCCTATTTCCTTTATAGCTTCCTGCTATGAGGGAAAATATATAACCCTTGACCTTCTGAATCTGGCTTATTTCACAGAATATAATGTTTTCAGGTTTCATCCATTTTCCTGATGTGATTTCATTTTTCTTTATAGGTGATATATATATATATATATATATATATATATATATATATATATATATATATATATCTCACATTTCCTTTATCACTCCAAATGTTGGTGAATACCTTGCTGGTTCCATAGCTATAAACATGGGTATGCATGTGGCACTAGATTATGATGACTTTAAAGATATGAACTTAAAAATAACATATAAAAATATGAAAGGGGAAAATTTCACAGAATGGCATTCTTGTACAAGAGAAAAGCTTTGACGATCCCACTACACCATAATAATAATCTTTAGGACCTATCAATATGCCCTGATTTCCAATGCATTTCAGTCCCAATAAACCCATCATAAGCTGCAAATAATATTAAGTTGAAAAATATATTTAACCTAGGGACCTACTTAATACCTTAACACAGCAATATAGCATGATGAAAGGTATGGATTATTGACCCTCATGATCCTGTGACTGGCTGGGAGCTGTGGCTCCTTGCCACTGCCCAGCATTAAAAGCCTGAAGAAACAAAGAGCCATTTTTATTCAGGGACCTTCTAGGCATTGAGAAGGCAGGTGTTTTGTTTACATACATATTAGGCAAAGATACTGACCTGCTAATTTCTATAGTTTCAGTTCTCTCCCTCTGTTTTTCTTACTCTTTTGCTCTCTCCCTCCCCTCTTTACCTATCTTTTCCATCTTCTATTCACATGCCAAGTTTCAGTGGTGTATGTTTTAATTATTCTATCTCCTGTACCACTCTTTTCCATGAAAAGAGCAAAAATCCTAAGTCTGATAGGCATGGGACAGGGAATTATTTTTCTTCATAAAGGAATAACCTCTTCTAGATATTTAAATGCCAAAGTAAGTCAATCAAACTATAATTGACTCTAATTGGGACTCCCACAAGCTCTTTATGTTTTAAAAAAAGTACCTAGAGTTAAGGAGAGGTGAAAACTTCACCTGACTTTAAGTATTGAAAAAATTCTGATATTTCTAAGAAAACATCTCTAATTCTGAATCAGGAAAAATGATTGTATAGCCTCAGCCTCACCCTGTCAGGGCTAGCACCTTATTTTAAGTCAACAGATAGGTCCCATGTTTTAACAATCAACCAGCATTTTGTAGGAAATGATATAAAGTGACACATAAATTTTGTTAGGTTTAGAGATCTAAGTCATACAGAATTGTAATTTTCCTAATGGAAAGTGTGTGATGTGGATAGATTTTTATTAAAAATGTCCTTTCCTTTGGAGAATTGGTACTTCCTCCTAGTAGAACCTCTAAAGTGAATTGTAGTTGTTGTTTTAATGTAAAACAAACATATTCTCTTGCTTTTACATAGAAAGTTCACAAACATAAGGGAGGCAAGTGTTTCTTTCTGGACTTGAGCTTGAGGTTCCCATGCATATAAGCCAATATAGATTTTGTTATAGAGTGAAATTTTTTGAGATTGCATATAACTTGTGACATCTATGTTTGGTAGAATAAAGATGATTGACAAGAATTAGTTGAATATTTCAACACAGAGAGGAGAGGGGGTTTTGAATATTCTCAACACAAAGAAATGATATATGTTTGAGATGAGAGATATACCAATTATCTGATCATTACACATTATATATGAATTGAGATGTCACATTGCACCCTATAAGTAATACAATTACGTATTAGTTTAAAAAAGAGAAATTTAAAAAATTTTAAAAGACTGTAAAATAAGGAAATGTATGTTTGCCCAAATAGGTGCTATCAATTAATATTCTGATATCTAATCATCTAGATTCTCTCATCTAGATTCTCACCCTTCAAACATAACTCTGTAGTGGAAGAGCATATAGAAGATTATACCAAAGCCAAAGAGGATCTGTTCAGAGAGAGGTGGCTTGCATGCTTATGCTACAGTGCAATCTGGGAAGATAAATGATGCCAACATGTTTTGTTTTGCCATTTTAAAAGCCAAATATGTCCACAGAGAATAGTTAATTTTTCTCTTTCTGATAGACTACAACAGAGATAGTTTGTTTTAGATGTAGAGATAGTAATATACTCCATGTAAATAGGTGTATAGAAAATGAACACATGTGAAAAGTTTCTAATTACTAATGATCAAAGTATTTGCAAATAGGAGTTATGATAAAAAGCAATAGGAAATAAGAGTGTTCCACTGTAAGCAGTAAGTGAATGTTGTTGGATAGCTGAATAGCTGCCTACAAGAAGAGGAATTTTAGAATACAGAATAAGGACAACAATATCTTGATCAGCATTCTTCATGTGGGGACTCACTAAATGTGCTAAAATCACCAGAAAAAGGAGAAAGCACTGGACTGTTACAAGTTTAAGTTGAAGAATGTGCTACTAACACTATGTCTAATCATGATCCTAATAGATCTACCTTTCACACAGGTGAACACACCTGCTTATGCTATATCCAGTTAGAGGAGTTGGATGAATTCACTAGTCAATGTGTTTTATAACTTGTTCCAGGAGACCTTTCACGATCTTGAGCAAGTTGGATAACTCTAATCACGAGACATGTTCATTGTTAAACTAAAAAAAAAATGCAAATATTGCTCAGTACTGCATTAGAATCAGTTGATATTGTCTGCCAGGTACAGACTACAGAGAACCTCTGTCCTAAAGTTTATCCAAACATTATCTTAAACCTCCGTTTCATGCATCTTGGAAAGGGGAGCAGATCATTTCTGAATGCACAATTGTAAATATCTCTTTGCATAAGCATGTTAATGATCAAATATTAGGTTACCCTTTTGTGACATTTCCTGAGCTTTAATTTTTATTTAATTGAAAGTATGTTAGAACTGCTGTAACATTTAGAAGCAAGGCTCTAGGAAGGCCATGCATTCTGTCTCCTTAAGTACATATTTATCCAGCAGGCTAACATTTTGAGACAACTGTGCCAGCTGTTAACAAAATTTTATAGGTTTAATGTTGACACATGAAAATTATAACTTATGCTTTATCAATTGTTGTCATAGGTGATGATTAACAAGAGACAAAATCAATTGTGTTTTTCAGTTAAAAAGATGTACCATAGCGTACAATTTAACCAGATATTTTTCTTTTTTTTAAAAAAAAAATTCTCTCATCTCAGCAACATGTGATTCATATTTTTAAAAATAATAAACAAAAACAAAGCTTGAAATCCTCAGAAAGTTCTATCTTTCCTATTGATTGATGGAAAACATTCAGCTCTAACGTTAGTGTCCTCCAATTCTTGGAGTTAAGGATGTAATTCCTAAAACTTCACTAGTAACTGCCCATTATATTTTTAAATTGTCCTCACCAGCCAAACTATGAAGCCCCTAACACTGGCTAAAATCTTGGGGAAATTTTCGATGTACTTCAGTCCTCTCATTAATGTGGTAAGCAGGTATCAATATTACCATTTAGCAAAGGAGGAAAATGTACTTGGAAAAAGCACTAGCTCATCAGGATTCAGGATTTGATGCTTGATTCAACATCTTCAAGTTCAGTGTTTTTTTTTTTTTTCCACCAAAAACAATCTCTATCTTTTGATGACAAGAAGTGTGTGTGTGTGTGTGTGTGTGTGTGTGTGTGTGTGTGTTGGTTTTCAGGAAACTCTAGTGAACCTGCCTGTGTCTTTATATTCTAAGACATCTTGTGTAATTAAAATATAATATTGCAGCATGGGTATGTATGTTTTTCTTCATTTTAATAACACAAAGAATACTGAATCCCACAATGCATTCAGCATCACATTCTTGTTTATTTTGCTGGTCAGCTTACTTATTAAGAATGTTTCAGAGAAATGAACATTGAACATTGGATTATATTTAAGTTACTCTGGTTAAGATACAATAGCAGATTGTATCTACAGCACAAATTAAATCTCAAAAATATTTGGCTTCCAAAAAGGGTATGAAGCATACATATATTATGTAAAGGAAACAGTGTGCTAGGTCTATGGATATTTGAGAGAGAATATCTAAAAATTATATTTAAGATTTATGTTCATTTTTACTTTGTCATCTATTATGTAATATATTCTAATGTAATACAATGTATAGAAACTTGCTCTTTTTGAAAAACTTGGTGTTATTTTATTCACTATGTTGTATATTCCATAATTTTTAATCTTTTTGTACTTTGTTCCAAACTCTAGTATTGTGCCTAATACATATATCTCAGTAATGATTTGTCAAATTGTTGTGTTGCAAAGGAAGGTAGAAAATGATTCTCATACTGGGAAGTATTAGAGATTCTACAACTTTCATATTGCCTTATTCTGAACCTTAAATATTGCAGATAAAGTGCCCATAACATCATCACCAATTCTTATTTCACATATTTCATGCCACAGGTCAGAACTGCTTTTCTTTCATCTACTCTCATCCTCAAATATGTTGAAAAAACTGTCAAAGGCAGTTCAAAAGTGGGGGTATTTAGCCTGGTGAGATGTGAATAAGGATTTTTTTCATTCATGTGATCTCTTTTATTAAAAAGGTCTCCCAAGCTTGGACCCATGAGCCAGGCTTAATTAAAGTTATTTGCTTTTAGCTTAGAATATGAATTGCCCCTTCTCTCTTGGAGAACATGGAGTCTACCACTGACAGCAGAGTTGAAATCTGGGGGCTCTATTTTCTATAGAATTTGTCCCTTTGTCCTCAAATGAATTGCTTTAATTAAAATAACTTAGTGACCTTTTACTTGCTCTCTTGGCTACAGGATTTTTTTTTTAACAAGGCTCAGATTTTCCCTTGGACAGTTAGAAATATTTCACAGAGATATTCCTTTTCTTTCTCTTAGGAATACCTTTTTTTTTAACTTCTTTTTATGATGACTGGCTATTTTAAAGGAAGTCTGCGATTGGTACATGTTAACACCACAAACATAACAGACTTCAAAACAGCAACAGCAACGTTCTCCTACATTTGAATCTTTTGCACCTAACACTGTATATGTGACTTAACAGGACCCAAAACATGCTCAATGAATGAGAGAAAAAATTACTTGTATGATTTCTTATAGGATGATTCAAATGACTGCAATGTAATGGAACTGCTTTTAAAGCAGATTGGCTTAAATAATACTTTTTAAATATATGAGATGATTACATCAGATAATGAAGGTGGCTAGATTTATTAAAGACTTAGTATTAATTTATTGAATCAAAAATATTTGTTTAACCATATAATATGCCAATCTTTGCAGTGGTTATTCAATACAACAACAAACAAAACAGACTTCTTTTCTCTCTTTTGCAATCATATGTTCTTATGAGAGAAACAGACATTAACCTGAAAATCACATATACAAATATATATATATAAACTCAGTGAAAGAATAAAGACTTTTATATCCACAGAACTCAACCTAAACTGGAGGTGGATGGAGGGTGGTATCAAGGAAACTTCTCTGGGAAGGTGGCATTTAATCTGAAGAAGAATTAGTCGTGGTATAGAAATCAGAGAGGAGAAAATTCTTCCAGACAATGGAAATAGCAGGTGCAAAATGCCCAGGAGATGTCCCATTTGAAGAATGATGGACAGCAAGGGGAGTAGTCAAAATGTGAGATTATAGATAATGTGGATTAGACAATGCAGGTTACTGAGGTCCTGTGAAGGACTTGGAATTTAGTCCTAAGACAAATACCAAAAGAGAAATTGAGGCTGTTTTCATTTTAAAATGTTTCCACCATCTGTGGACACCATTGGATTAAAAGGAAACAAGAATGGCAGTCAGTCTACCAGATGTAAGTTTCCTGCCAAGGTGCACATGATGTAATGTGATGTTGGGGATTTAATGACTAGCTGAAGATTTAATGTACATAGAGCGTTTGGAGCATATTTGACACTTTACTAAAAAAGACAACTTTAAGGAAATCATAGATGTGGTAAGGATTAAGATTCTGCTTTGAGCACATTATGCTTCGCATCACTGGGAGAAATCCAACACAGATGCCGAGTAGACATTTTCCTATTTACAAACCCACACGCATCTACTCAAATGAGGGTCAGCAGCAGACATAAGGGATCCATACTAGAGATAAAATTTTGAGAATCAATTGTTTATAAATAGTATTTATAGCAAAGAAGACTGAGAACTGCTGCCAGAAGGTTGGAAGGAAATCCATAGTTATGTAAACATCATAGAAAGCAGTGCTTTTGGGGGGCTTGAAATGGGGAGTGGCAACAGAATATACTCATAAACGAATAATGTAGGATTTGGGATAAGTAAGTAACATGCCAAAAATGCATAGTGATAGAATCAAGAATTCAAGTCAGCTTTAAAAAAACAGCAACTCCAAATTCTCATCTCACTATATGGTGAAGATTTGAATACTAATATCAGATAATTGAACTTATTTTCTTGTGCAGACAGAGCAAACTAATCAGAAACTAGCTTCTTGAAGATGTGTAGATAGGTGTAGATGTATTCTTGATAGGTGTAGATGTACTCTTATTAGAAGGTATATTAGGGTCACACCTTCTTCAAATTAGTCACACTCTTGAATTTCTTACAGCTTTTCAAAAGGTCGTCCCTGGAATTTCTCTTATATTTTAAAGATTAGATGCATTAACTAGCAAGGAATTTCTGGACCATGGAAATGGAGTAAATGTGGAGGAGGACAAGTGTGGAATAATTAAGAAACATGACAAATAGATTTCTACACAGAAAAATAACCTTTTCAGGTAAGGAACCTTGAATGAGTCTGTATAGAAAAGCCACCTCTCTGAATCACTGTGTACCACATCCTGCCACCTGTTCTGTCCTAAAATATATAAAGCTTCGTTGATTTGTTACTGCTTTCCTTGCTCATTAATAAGCCCAAGAAATGTCAGAACTTTGCCCTGTTATTCATTCTTCATTGACAGCCTGTAGAAGAAAGTCAACACTTGCTGCTCACTGAATAAATAATAGTTGAATGAATCATTAAATGGATTATTGGTATAAGAGAACTTCAGAAATGACTCAAGAACCTACCACTTATACAAACCTCACACGGCTTGAATACAGTAGAACTAAGATAGACATAATTTCTCAGAATAAAGTCCATGTGTAAAGCATGATGGGAAATTCCAGTATTGATTGAGAGTTATCTAAAGAAGCTATCCAGTTGATTACAGGATGTGTGTACTCCAGAGAACAGAAAAAAATACTGGTGGCCAGTATGGGTAATAACGAGAGGGGGGAAAATAGCTTTGCCATGGCATATCTCTTTTTCATCTATCTTTTCTCAGTAATAAATGTATTCATTGAGCTTCATAGAAAGCCCCATGCCTTAAAATTTAACATTCTTTTCTTTCTGCTTAATTTCTATTGTTCCACTACAAATGAGAAGAGATGGGCAAATTTCAGAATATTTTATGTGCATCAGTCTACAGTTCCAAGTAGTAGAATTTTAAAAGGTACTAATTAGTCTCTGTGTTCTCTATTCTGTACCATTGGTCTACCAGTTTATTTTGCTTCCAATACCATGCTGTTTTTGTTACTATTGCTCTGTAGTATAGTTTAAGGTCTGGTATAGTGATGCCACCTACTTTACTGTTCTTGCTAAGGATTGCTTTGGCTATTCTGTATCTCTTATTTTTCCCAATGAGTTTCATAACTGCCTTTTCTATGAGGAATGTCATTTGAAATTTGATTAGCATTGCATTGAATCCATATAGTGCTTTTAGTAGTATGGTCATTTTGACAATATTAATTCTGCCAATCCAAGAACAGGAGAAATCTAGCTATCCCACTTCTTGGTCTCTACCCAAAACAGCATACTACAGGGACACAGCCACATCAATGTTTAATGCAGCACAATTCACAATAGCTAAACTATGGAACCAACCTAGATGCTTGTCAGTAGATGAATGGATAGGGAAACTTTGGTATATATACACAATGGAACATTAATCAGCATTGAAAGAGAATAAAATCATGGCATTAGCAGGTAAACAGATGGAGTAGAATAATATAATGCTAAGTGAAGTTAGCCAATCCCCCAAAACCAAATGTCAAATGTTTTCTCTAATATAAGAAGGATGATTAATAGTGGGGTTGGGAGGGGAAGCATGTGAAGATTAGATGAACTCTAGTTGGGAAAAGGGGAGGGAGGAAAAGGGAGGGGTACGGGGTATAAGAAAGATGGTGGAATGAGATGGATATCATTACCCTAAGTACATGTATGAAGACACGAATGGCATGAATATACTTTGTATACAACAGAGATATGAAAACATGTGCTTTATATGTGTAATATGAATTGTAATGCATTCTGTTGTCATATAACAAATTAGAATAAAAATAAAATTTAAAAATAAATAAATAAATTAATTAATTAAAATAAAAGATACTAATTAGCCTGGCATGGTGGCACATAACTCATAGCCTGCAACTTAGCAGGCTGAGGTAGGAAGATTCATGGTCAACCTCAGCAATTTAGCAAGACCGTTAACATCTTAGCGAGACCTTATGTCTAAATAAAAACTAAAAAGAGCTGGAGATGTAGCTTAGTGGTAGAGCACCCTGGGTTCAATCCTCAATACTGAAAAGAAAAAAAAAATACCAATTAGTCATATACTAATTAAGATTGAACTTTTCCAAATATGTCATTGTTTCATTAACTTATCAAAAATGTCTTTTACAACTTCTCAATTTTATAAATTACTTTGAAATCCGTGTCTATGGATTGAGGGATTATAGCTGCATAATACCATAAGGGAAATAAATCTCCCCATAAAGACCATTTATAACTTTTTTGTCCTATAGCTAAAAATTCTCCAAAACAAATTATTTGGATGTGGCTAAATTATTAATATGTTTCCCAAAATTTCACTAAAGAAAAGAAGTTAACCTCACATTTAGTATAAAAAGAGATATTATTTGTATCTGTTCAAAGAAATCTTTCTCTTGATATGTTTATAGGTATATGATAAAATAGGATATTTAGTGACTCTGTCTATCTCATGAAGTAGTGATTAAATTACTCTATTTATGTTTCTCTGGCATTCTTGTTCCTCTAAAGCACACATCCACTCAGCCTCAGCACTACTGAGGCTTAGGTCCAGACTTCTTGCAGAAGGCTCTCTTCTACAGGAACAATGTTTACCAATGTCCCTGACTGTTACCCACTATATACAGTTTGCTCTAAGCCCCAATTGTAAGAACTAAAAATATCTCTAGACATTGCCAAATTTTCCCTGTAATGGGGTAAAATTATTCCAGGTTGGGAACCACTGAAAAAGAATAGTGTTTCTTGAAATGTTTCCCAGACTCATGGAGAGTGTCTTTCATATGTGAAGCTCTCTGGTCACTCTCAAAATTAATTAGATAATAATCCTACGGAGACTGGGAGTATACCTCAGTGATTGAGTGTATACCCTTGGTACAGTCCCCAGCACCACACACACAAAAAAATGAAAACAAAATCTCTAGGGATGGAGAGAGAGAGAGAGAGAGAGAGAGAGAGAGAGAGAGAGAGAGAGAGAGAAGAGAAGAGAAGAGAAGAGAAGAGAAGAGAAGAGAAGAGAAGAGAAGAGAAGAGAAGAGAAGAGAAGGAGAAGGAGAAGGAGAAGTGAATGTGTGTGTGTTACAAATATGTTTGATGATTTGATGGTATTGAGGGAATTGTAAACTAATATGCAAATGTACCATGACATAAGCACAAAATGGAACTCAATCCTCAGGAGTAACAAAGACTTTGATTCTGTGAGTTTTAAGTATATTTTTTTGTGATTGCTGCTGCACAGAGTTTATATATATATATATATATATATATATATATATATATATATATATATATATATATATATATATATACAATTGAAAAGCATGCTTTATTGGATTTGCAATTGATAATTAATATCACAATCTGAGAACTGGACTGTTAAAATGTCGATTATTTCTGTAAAGACTCAGTGCTTAATACAAAATGAGTGAGCAATCAATTAGTCTCCTCTATTTTTTTCTATTCCTCTTTAATTGTTCTCACCACCCCTGTCCCCACAAAATGAAAATAGGATTATCTTGGCTATTTCACAGGAAAGCAAAGTAAAGGGAGCTTGTGATAATGCTTTCAAAACACAAATGTCACTTGCATTATTGGGTCATTATTATTATTCCCATGATAATTTCTTTTTTTAAGATAGTCAAATTCCACTTCATTCTCCTTTCTTATGAGCTGCCTTCACACACTGTCCAGCTGTGGCATATGGTCAGTTCCTGACTGTTGTGAATGGATTAGCCGCGTCATCGATTACCCATGTGCACTGGGAACTGACTCATAATACAACTCAACAGCTGCTAACACATCTGTCTTCTCCCACTCACCACGGGATCCCCACAGAGACTTTCCTCTTCTACCAGCTCATACAACTCTGCTCATTTGCATTCTCCTCTGAAATCACCCAGCCAGATGGGGCCTCCAACCTAAGGATATAAGGGAAAGGCAGCTGACAGGAAGTCAGTCATCAGATACCTTTCCAAATTCTCTCTCCTCATCATGTTGAGGCCCTAGAAATTGCCCTTTCTCCTACGACAGAAATAGATAACTTTTGTTTGATGAACCATATTTTCCCTACCAACATACATATTATTATCTCTCAGAATAGGACAGAATTGTGTAGGCAAAGAACAGGTGGAAGACATTCATCATTATTTCAGAAAAATACCCAAAAGAGAAATCTATATATATAATTTGCTGTGGCATCTTTAAAACATGACCATAAACTTTTTGTCATGCCTCTCACTTCGAATGGGGGACTGTACTCTTTTATCTTGGATCCTGGCTGCCCTTAGAAAAGAGCCAATCTGCCCAGAATGGCAAAGGGACATTATGTGAGTTCCAAGGGACATATGTGAGTTCCAAGCAGGTCAGAAAGATGCTGAGGGTTCTGAATGATTTTCTAGACATCTAGAACTAGATAATTGAGCCACAATGAGTCAGTCTGACAGTCTAGATGTCCTGATATTATGAAGAAGCCCAAACGAGTCAGCTGGGACATCTATGGAGAATATCTGAGACTACACAAAGAGACAGAGATGACTTGTGAGGCCCCATCTACTGCAATCCATTTGCCCCATATAATGTCAACATCAACGTGGTAATTGAAAGTAAGTGAATGAGTGAATAACTAAATTAATAAACAAATAATAAAATTACTAATGTGGAAAAAATAAATTCATAATGAGGTCATATGCCAAGAAAATATAACCTGGTCTCAGGGTAGGGTGATTTGGGGAAAGCAGGTAGAAGTAAAGTGGCCTCTCAGAGTCCTTCACTGTGTCTCCTGATCCAGCCTTTGAAAGGTTAAGACCTTATCTCCTAGTTCTCCACCATAATATCCTGACGTCTCAGTTGTCCACTGTTTCAATCAGCAACACAATAACATGACATGTGGAGATACATAAAACCCATTATGTGAACGACAGCTCCAAGCTTTCATGAACTCCTGGATCTCTGGTTTTTTTATACCAACGTTTAACCAATTAGGAAATTAAAACAAACTCATAAGAAAAACAAGAGAATAAACCTTTTATCAGATATAATTTGAACCTCAGGCTCCAAAAATTTGATTATTGCTTTGCCTTAGGATAGTGACGAAAACAGTCATTGACTTATTGGAACTTTTGTACCATCTGCTCATGTTCCTTCTCATTAGTGCCTAGCAGCAAGAGCCTATTTTATTTGATAAATAATAAATTCAGTGAACCTCTGCCATTCTAAATGCTGTGATGAAGCAAAATAAGACAAGGGGAAAAAAAAACTGAACAAGTCTGTGCCCTTCAGAAATTTATACTATGAAAATACGAAATCTCTTGTCCCAAAGACATATTTATGTATTCTGTAGGAGTTTATTAAACACCTATTTAGGGGCCTATTACTAGTTGCTGGGTGCTGAAAGAGATACCAGATAAGTATCAGATACTGTCTTTGCTGAAACGCTATATCTTTTCTTTCTTATTGAAAGGATTAAGATAACTTATCATGTAATTTCGTTCCAGGTTGCTTTTCCATTATAAATTTGCCATGTCTTAAGCCAAAGTTGAACTTTAACTCCTACATTCTGTTCTGATTTTTAAAATTGTTCCTATTAAAATTTCTCTTCCCTTTTCATCATTCCTATTAACAACACTAAAGAGATTTTTTTTTTCATTTTTAAGCTTCTGTAACTTTTAGACATCTTCCTAAGAGGCATTTTTAGGTAATAGTTAATGGCATAGACTCTGGATTCAAGAATTTTGGGAAACACACCTGGATTCTAACTATTTGATCATATGTACATTTTAAATTTCTCTCAGCCTAAATTCCATCACTTGTAATTTAGTACATAATATTCTTTAATGCATGTGGTTCAATTAAAAATTAAACTGAGAACAGCACAGCATTTTACACATAAAGACTCAATAAAATAATGCCATAAAATTATAGCAATTTTATTTTAATTGGCACTTAAAACACCTCTTTCAGATAGATAATGGTAGCATTACCTTCCCCATGTCATAGAAGACAAAATTTGGATACTACCTTATTTGCCTACGGCCACATAGTAAGCTGAATAGTTGATATTAAGATCCCAGAGTTCTGATTTCACACCCAGACGTAATTTTATAATTCCTGACATGTATTGTTTTTTTTTTCTGAAATTTTCACATCTGTCTCATTCAGCACCATGTCTATGAATAATAGTTATATTAAAATGGATTCTACTGTCATATAACTAAAAAGAACCAATAAATACATTTTTAAAATGAATCCATTTTTGTTCTCTTTCATCCATCTTTCACAACTGTGCAAAAACATCTATCAGCTCTTGTTCCGAATTTTTTTTTCTGGTTTCCCCATGCCTTAGTGAAATTACCCAGTCCAAGCCGTGGCCATGTCACAAAGACAGAGGTCAGAGTTGACCCAATAGTCTCTTGTGCACACTTGTTTCCCACTTTCCCATGTGTAATATGATATGATTTACTTATTGGTGGCCCAAGAAAGGCTGATGCAGCATTGCTCTGCCTGTTCCTCTTCAGCTTTCCTTTTGCATGTGACAGTAGGCCTCAGATTCACTGGCACCAGCTTAGTATTTCCCCTGCCTATTTCCTTTCTCTCCATCCAAACCCATCTAGGACTTGATCTTCCCAGGAATTCAGTAACACACTTGAAATCATCTCTAGCATGAAGATGCTCCTGTCCCTGGCCACACAATCTAAATTATTCTCTCCTCACAGTTGCATGCTTATCTTTCTCTTTCTTGATAACATGTAGTAGTATCAAATTATCTCTTTGCTCACAGGGTCACTTTCTTATTATTCCTTTTCTTATCCCAGTAACATGCAAGCACTAGGAAGCTCATCAAACTCACTCATTACCAAATGTGCCTTATGTAGAAAAGCATAAGGCATAGAATAGGCTCCCCATGAATATTTTTTAAAATAATAGTTAACTATGATTTCTGAAGTTTTTTGAGATTGGGTCCACTTAGAATACACATGTTCTGCAAAGGTGGCATTTCCAAGAAGCAGGATATCATTTTAAGTGTCTCTCATAATAGATACTGAAGGTCAACAGAGAGCAAAAGGCCTCAGCATAGTAACATCATAAATGGTTTTGTGTTCAGAAACTGTAGAAATCATGACAGAAGATTGAATGTTTAGTAATTAATGCAGCTTAAGGAAAATTTATATCTGTTCTATCATTTAATCCTTAGGAAACTACTAGAAGCAGATGTTAGTGTCCCCATTGCACAGACAAAAATACTGAAGGAAGCTGTGTCCCAATGTCTCCCTATTCCCAAATGATAAAGACAGGGTTTAAACCCTGTTGTATCTAGCTCCAAAGACACATAATATGTGAAGTCTATTCCATGGATCAACCTCATTTATCCTCAGTGTCTCTTCATTATTTTCAATGACAAATATTCTTGCTAATTCTATGAGAATGGTGAGAAACTGCTCCTCTCTATATCAGCAATGTATCGGTTCATGGAAACTGGTAGAAATGATTCTCAGAGGATGAAGTACACTAGTGTCCTGATCATCCCTACATTTTTAAAGTCCAATATTTTTGCAGAAAGACTTAGGTTTCGTTTTGCTACAAGTCTTCTTCTTAGGGGACACAAAGACATATTGAAAGTAAATGTCTCCACACCAAGTGATCATTCCACACAGAAGCTCCAATGGGACAGAGGGGTTCAATGTGGGATGTAGTGAAGGGATTGTGTCAGCACCTCCCTGCTGAGCAGGATGAATGGAAGGGCCTTGCGAGGTTGAACACTCATAATTGGGGTCAGCACACTGCATTTATTACTATTTTCCCTTCCTGAAAGGCCCTTTCCTATGGTTTCATTTCATTTCCAGCTCCTTGTATTTTAAACATTGAGTGAAATGCAAATGTGACATTTAAACTTTCAGAGGGACATTGAAAATGAACAGCTCTGTGCAGAGAGTATTTGGTATGGATTGGTGGGGTAGTGAGGAGAGAAAAGGTTATTACATCCAAAGGAAATTTAACCGAAGAAGAAGAAAGACGAGAGAGAGAGAGAGAGAGAGAGAGAGAGAGAGAGAGAGAGAGAGAAATAGATAACACACTAAATTCCTCACATAAGTGAGAAAACACAGTACAAAAGAGTATTGAAAATGAATGTGTTCCCTCCTCAAATCATCTGAAGAAATCATACACTGAGAAAGTCTAAGAATTTTTTTTCAACCAGGGAAATGTAGATCATACCCTTTGAGGGGTTGCTTAATGAGACACAGAGGTTCTGCAAGGGAGGAATCTCAATCCCTTTTGATGAATAATATTTTAATTCTCTGCTATTAATGCAAGAGGACTTGAAAATATTGCTTCTGTTGTTGGAGATGAGGAGGAAGTGTGATTCTTATCAGTGATGATTATAAGTAGAAAATATATGTATACATATGTTCATATTTGTAGAAAATACCTGTGTAGTTTGTAAATGATGGAAGAGAATGGGATTATCAAAATGGTAGGAAAGTTGTAGCTCAAGGCTTTTGGGACAGGGAAGAAGCTGCAGCAAAGTACCTATAATAAGAGGTAAAACTCCTATGAAGGTGGGGAGCCCAGAAGAGTTCAGAGAGTCACCCATTAACCATTATGGAGGACAGTTTACATGATCAGAGCTTGGGAAGTGAAAGAGAAGGACTCTTCAGTGTGAATGGTGAGGGAGTTGGGGGGCGTTCCAATGAAGGAGTTTCCAGTTAGCCAGAGGTCAGCATCGCATGGCCACAGAAATGTAATTGAGTGGATCAAAAGAAACAAAAAAGAGATTTCTCTTAATTCTCTTGCTCACATTCCCAATGAAACACTCATTTATGCAAAATCGGCCTACACACATTACTACTCTGCCTACACTCCAGCTTGGGTTTTGTCTCCCTCCTTTCTTCTTTCACCACCACCCTCTGCTTCTGTTCTGTGGTTAGGTTAATGTTAAGATCACACTTCTTCAAGAAGTGGAGTCTCTGCCTTTTTACTTTTAGACTTTATGCAGCATGGAAACAAAAGAAGTCCTTACAAAGACATAGCTGAGAACATTCCGGGAGGTTTAAAATTCAAAAGAAACATATTTACACTATTTACCCTGCCACAATCTTCCACAGAGTGGGAGGCAATCCTCTTTCCTACCAAAAGGAAAACTGC
Source organism: Marmota monax (assembly GCF_021218885.2). Lineage (NCBI taxonomy): Eukaryota > Metazoa > Chordata > Mammalia > Rodentia > Sciuridae > Marmota > Marmota monax. The sequence continues at coordinate 16,524,827 of NW_026695224.1, forward strand.
AAACACAGCAGCAGAATCAAGAAAGCTCCTGTGCTGGTCTATGAAAGCCCTCCAAAAGATCTACCAGTGATGCACTTCAAACTTCAGGGAGTGATGCACTGTAGCCTTGACACAGCCCACATGTCTTGGTATAAATGTCACTGGGTCATGAGCTGTTGCAGGGTCAAGTACTAGGTCCAGTCATTATAGGTTGCATGAGAATGGAGCCTTTGGTGGTAGTGCACATGATGTGCTTTCTTGAAATGCCTGGCAACTGGTCTGCCTTGGGAATTTCAATTCACAGGGGCACAATCCTGCATCCAAGTCCTTGATGTAAACTTCCATGCAATTTTTCACTTCTCAAAACTAGGCTCTTTCTCTTCTAGGAAAAAGAAATCTAAGTTCATTATCTCATCTTTCTTCAGCATGCAGCTTAGAGATTGGTAACATCCTTTTCCTGGAATCAGGTAAAGAGGTAGTGACCTTGCCAAATGTTTTCTTTTACAAGGAATCCTGTGATCCTAGCCTGTCAGGGGTTTCCAGGTAGCAGACCTAGGGTCCAAATGGGTTTTAAGGAAATAGATAGCAACACACATTACCACGTGCCTACCCCATGACCATCCCATTGCTTTTAAACAGTTCTCAGATTTGAGGCCAGGGCCACTCATCTGAGGCTGCACAGAAAATGAGTCTCTTCTTGGTTTCCTTTCATGTAAAAGAAGATTAACAGTAATTGCTCTTTGTAATGTATAGTATGGTTACGAAGATGAGGAAGAACAGTGTGTTATAAATGTAAATTATCACGAAAGTTGGCATTTTCAATTTTACAGCTCAAACTGTCAGGTGGTCTGAAGCTACTGGCCCATCTGGTGTGTTGGTACAGTACCTTGGTGCCTGCTAGAACTTCACAGTAGTGTGTGTGTGTGTGTGTGTGTGTGTGTAATTTTGAGTTTCCACTAGACCTTTCTATTACTGTTTAGCATCCAAATCTCTGGTCAAGCCCCATCCACCTTCCGTTTGCTGAATGGCAGCAAAATAAGTTATGAACATCAACCTTCATTCTAGGCAGTCACCATTAATGACCTGGTTACTCTTTCTTTCATCCAGCAGTTTCTCTCATCATCTGATCTGAAGATCTTTGTCTTCACTTTCCTATGTTAAGGTTTACCTCTGATCCTTTCAACTAAGCAATGTTGAGAGAATCATTATAGTTAAACTGAGGATTCTGGAGAAGACCAGGCAAAGTCAATCTCCAGTCACTCAAAACTATGGGAAGCTGAATGTCTCACTTTTCTCTATTTCTAGGTCTATTCATTCAGGCTTCTTTACATAGTAGTTGAATAAGTATGAGGAATTAATCTCTATGAGTCTCAGTTTCCTCATGTTAAAAAAATATGAATAATGATAGTGCTTATCATAGTGTAAAACACATTGGAGAATGCATATAGAAAGAAGTCAGAATAGCACCTGACTTATAGCAAATGAGCAATACACTTAGCTATTGTTATTGCTAATAACTCAATCATTTTTCTTTTTAATGAAGTTGATTTTTAGTTCATGACCTAGTCTGTTAATAGGCTATTCATTATTAGCCAAAGAAGTAAAACAGAAAAGAGCTAATTTCTCCTGGTGTCCCAGTGATTGGGCTCAATCATTTTAGATCTATTTAGAGGAAGCTGATGAGCTCTACTTCTGCGATTGATGTAAGACTGGTGGTGGAGATGGTCACTGTCCAGATGTTTCCGTCCATGTGGAGGGAACTCTAGCAATTTCAAATTTCTGGCCTATTTCTTCTACTCCTCATTCAATGATTCCCAAGAGTGGAGGAGCTATTTAGTCTGATTGATGAGTTTAGACAGAGAAATGAGGCGTACAAAACAGACTCTATTGGTACACGTCTCCTGAAAGCTATCTCAGTTATGACCAAATAGAGCATGTCCTTTGTTCCTCTGTGTCCTACACAATTCCTATAAGCTCTCACATTGGGAAGGTTTTCAGCTGTCCATCACTTCTTGTTCCTGGGTGGGTAAGTTTGACTATTTCTAAGTTTCAATATTAAGAAGACTACTTTCTAGAAATGTGTAATATAAACTTTATTATATAAAAATTTTTTGACTCTATATTACTTTGCTTGGAGTACCATAACAAAATGCAACAATGCTGTGGATTGAACTACGGGGACTTATTTCCCATTGGGCTGGAGGCTGAAACTTCCACATGAAGGTGTAGGCAGATCTGGCTTCTCTTGAAGCATCCCTCCCTGGCTTATGGATGGCTGTCTTGCCCTATGTCCTCATATGGCCTTTTCTCTCTAAGCATACATCCTTGGTGGTTCTTCATCTTGCTAAAAGGACACTGGTCATATTGATTTAGGGCCCTACTTTTATGACCTCATTTACTCTTAATCCCCTCTTAATCAAAAACCCCTCCCATGAAATGATAATATCACACAGAGGTCTTACGTACTGTGGCTATGTTATTCAGCTTTCTATCACTCTAATGAAATACCTCCGATAATTAAGTTATCAAGGAAATAGTTTATTTTAGCTCACAGTTTTAGAGGGTTCAGTCTTTGACCTGATCTTCAACTGTATGGCAAGACCAGTCACCCCTCATAAGCAGAAAGCAAAAGAGAACCAGGAGGGAGCAAGTGTTCTACAGTCGCCTTCAAGGGCACCACAGTGAACTTCAAGGTCACACCCCAATGCCTAAAATATCCTCCTGGCCCCCACCTTTTAAAGGTTCTACCACTTCCCAATGGCACCACCTTGGGAACCAAGTTTTAATACATGGGCCCATGGCAGATATTCCAGATCTGAATTATGGCAGAGTCTTATGGATAATCATAAACCATGTGTTTTAAGGCAGAAAAGGATTTTCAGGCACTCACGGTTTCAGAAGTTTCAGTCATAGATGGCTGGCTCCATTCCTTGGGCCACAAGGTGAGGCAGAACCATTCCTAAACTGTGTGGTAGAGGAAAGCAGCTGGAAACATAGCACCAGGAAGCAGAGAGAGAGTTCCACTCAACAATGACAAAATATGTACCCTAGAGGCATATTCCCAATGACCCACCTCTTCCAGCCGCACCACCCAGTTAATCCCTATCAGTGGATTACCACACTGATTAGGTCAAGGCTCTCATAATCCCATCATTTTACCTCTAAGCTTTCTTGCATTGTCTCAGACATGAACTTTTGGGGGACACCTTATATCTAAACCATAACACCATGCTATTATCTGAGATGTATTGGCCCAAAGAGCCAATTTCTGCCCTCTTGGGGATGTGTTTTGATGTACTAGACATTTAATGGGAAGCAGGAACAGAGCAATGCCAGAATTAGGCAATATGACTCAACTCAGAGTTTGTCGGACTCATCCAAAATAGTGCTGTGCTCGCTCTGCTCCACATACCTCAGAGTGAGAGGATCCATGCCCAAGACCATTCTGCTCTAATCCAAGGAACCTGAACCCTGTTCTAAATAAGTAATGACATGTTGCAATTATTCTGTCCATAATATATCACCATGTGTTAAGGCTATATTTAGGATTGATTGTGTGACTTAAAATGTAGACTAAGTGGTATTCATAAGATTTCATTTTAAAATATTTGGGAGAAAAAAGATACCTCAAAGTAACATGTAATTATACTCCAGAACATTTTAAACTAAGTCACGTGACTCTTTTGGAAGGGATAGCCCACATAAAGTAAAATATTGTGAACAGAAAACAACAACAACAAAAAAAGGGACTTTCAAGTATGAGCTCAAAGTTATGAGTCTCAAATTATAGAAGTAGACATGCTATGGCTGCTTCTTTCAAGGAGAACGGCACAGATCCTCTGGGAAATGCTATACACACATATTTATTCAATAAAAGCTAGTGATACTTCTAGCAGTAACAGAAAAGTATAATAATAGGAAATGAACAGCAACAAACTTTTGAGAGCATTTCTGTATGGCCAAGCACAATCTCATTTAATACCTGCAGCAACCTAGGAGGCAGGTCAATATTCTCATCCTGCAAATGAATCACAAATAGGGTTAATGAGGTTAGTTACCTGTTCAATGTCAAACCAAGGTCTATTTTACAGAGTCTAAATGTTTCACCACTAGCCATTCTGGCTACCGTCCACTCCGGATTCCAGGATAGAGATTGTAAAACTAATTTTCACAATGGCAACACTACTCTTGTCTTTATTATTTTTCTATAAAAAGGATGTCTCCGGGAATTGTCTGCTATGAATATCCTCATATGAAAGAAGAAATGCACCAATGGAGAAGAAGCGTGATTAGAGACAGAGCTGCAGCAGCATAAACTCTGTACCCTATAAAAATCATTGTACCCCCAGAATACACACTCCTCTGAAGTGTCACTAATAATGATTCTTCCCTTACAAATGAAAACAAGGACTAAAGAATGCAGTGATCTAGTTATGGTTTTCTATCCAGGTAAATGAATCAAAGAGATTGATAACATCTGACTCCACGTTTGCTGCAGACCAGGAACTTCACCCTGCTCCTACTAAGGAGGATGTCATCTTCCTCTGGCCTCTCTCCCACCATATTGCCTGTCCTGCCCTGTCCTTCCATCTCCACTTTCTCACCACCACCAAGGTTTAGAAGTTTGTAAGTCATTTGGAGGAGATCAGCTTCTCCAGCATCCTGACACTCTTTTGCTAAACAAGACTACAGTATAAAAGGCACAGAAAGGATTTACATCTTTGACTCTCTTCCAGCAGATATTACTTATCTTGAACTGCCAGCCGAGTCTCCACTATGCGACGTGCTTGACAGTGAAGAATAGCTTTTTGCTGCTTTGCCGGGCTTGCATGGGCAAAAGAAATCAGGAGTCATTGCTTGATGGGATGAATATTCAGAAACATCTCTGGGAAATCTTGGCAAGAGGGTTTGATCTGAGACACCTAATCTTAGAGGACATGAAAATGACCACCCCCTCCTCATTCAACAAGCCCTTGCAATGATTTTTTGCAGACTTGCCAAAAAGAAAAAAAAAATCACGAAATATGGATTACTCAACTTTTATTAAGACCAAGTCTTTTCTAAGGAAAACTATTCTTGAATTACATGTCATGTGAGAATTTTTTAAATAGCCTGGTCCTTTAAAACTTAAATCAATTGTGTCTTGTAAACATAATTGTAATGAGTGGTCATTATAGATAGTGGCTGCATAGTCCTAATGGTGCCTTGCAGACATAAAACAGTTAAAAATGGTAATTCTTATTAATTGCACTACCAATTTCATCTCTATACATCTAATGTTTATTATTTTGTCTCCAAAGCACTCACTGCACAAGCTGTGTGATACAGAAGGTATTTGTATTTTATACTGCTTGTGGTAAAATAAAATCTAGCTTTAAAGTTTGTCTTCATAATCTCTAGCACGGAGCATAAAAATATTAATTAATGAAACTGTGTGCAAAAAAAAATATAGGGAATATCCAGAAATTCTCAGCTTGCAAAATTAACAATTATTAATGTGAAAGATTAATTTGGCAGAACTATCAGAATTAAGGCCAAAATATACTTTTCTTAAGAATTTTGATAATACATTTGAACAAGATTTCCTCAATTTGTGGCAATGTTTTTTCTATTAGTAATCAAAAACGTTGCAAAATGGGTCAATTGTCCTGATATCAGCAACGTTATTGGATCATTTGCAAAAGAGATTATTTTATACTTTTATGTCTTAATAGAATGACTGACCTCTGAATCTAGAGTCTTATTTAGCTTAAAAATTCTTGAGAATGAGATATGAAGTGGGAATGAACCCAAGTATGCAAACTTGGTAGTGAACATTAGTTCAAAATCCTACTTTGACATATATGAAAATGTGTTAAAAAATAAAACACGTTTGATAGGCACAAAGATATTTTTTTCAACATTCAAGCATAAGCAAAGTGTCAAGAACCAACATAATATAAATTATTTTGAGGGTTTCAGTCACAGCACATATGTACTTTTTCCCTTTCTACTCCAATATCCAATGCTAGCAGTATAAGATCCATCTTAGAATAAATTAACGGAACGTGGGTATACCTCTCACTGCAAAATATATGTATTCTTAAAGTGTTCAACTTTAATTTATTCCATACATTATTTTCTATTCAAAATGCACATGGGAGGCTTAAATGAATGGTTTCTTTTGAGGTCAATTCCTCACATGTAGATCTAGTAGATACAAGAATTAGAGACTTCATGGAGGTACCTGCATAACTAATTCAAGGGATAGACAGTCTCAGTGTAAGAACAAGTTATTTTTCAGTAGGACTAGCCAGCATTGATTCAAATTAGAGATATATCCTTCTTTGAACCAGTGTAGAACTAAATGTAAAGTCCAACTGCAGAGCTGAGGGTGTGCTTGTTTCCATAAAAGAAAATATAGGTGGTGCTATTATAAGAAGTAGTAATTACATAATGATAAAAGTGCCAGAACTCATCCACTAAGGCTAGTATATCTCAGTTTAGAGATATACTCAGGGCATCTTCATTTTTAATAAATCTCCTAGGTGATTCTTGTTAGCATTATAGTTCAAGAACCAGTCTTGGTGAACACCTCTGCCCCTCTAGAAGCATCTTGTATATTGCCTAGAAGAATAAAACATCTAATCAATATTTAATGACATGCAAAAGTGATTGATATCTTAAGGCACTGGAAAGGGAGAAGGGAAGTAGCCACGTGGCTTTACTCGTAGAAACTCCCAGTAGTATTTATATATTTCATAGTTCTACGGGTTCCTCAGGCCTCAGGGTCAGGTGACTGTGTAATGGACAGGGAGAACCTAGGAAATAGCCTCCTTTTTTCATCCAGGAAGCATCTTTTTCAGCAGGTTTACATTTTGAGTTTCCACACTGGCTGGTATTTTCAGAATTTTTTTATGATGCCAGAGGAAAAAAATGTCTGAATATTTTTGGTCATCCATTTTGGACATCTAGACAGGAGACAGAGAAAGACAAATTCTGGACTAGTGTATGAATTCAGATCCTCTGACTCTATATCCAATATTTTTCAATCTTGCATTTCAGAAGAATGAAGAGCTTGGGGAATGGAATCGCTCCTGGGAGAATTCCTCTGTCCCTCATAGGCAGCCAGTTCCTGCCACCACACACTGCATAGGATTCGGCCACACAATTATGCATCTTCCCATTTCTGCTAACCCCATGATCTTCCTCCTTGCCTGCATAAAATGCAGACCATCCATATGTGAGTCAAATCTTCATCCAGGATCAGGAACAATGGAAGGTGGGAAGGGAAGAGGTAAGAATTTAAAGGATTTGACTTCTGTCTGAGCACCATGATTGGGAAGCCAGTAGTCAGGTAAAGCAATCAGGTGGCTATTTGCCTACCAATATGTTTATATTTTTTGTTAATTATTTTGATTGTTTCTTTTAACTGACTTTTTATTGTTTTAGTCAGCTTTGTGTTGTTATAACTATAATACCTGATAGGAACATCCTAGAGGAGGATAAGTTTATTTTGGTTTGTGATTTCAGAGGTTCAGATCATGGTTGGCCAACTTCACAGCTCTGGGTCTAAGGTGAGGCAGAACATGATGGTGAAAGAGCCACGTGGGGAAAAGTAGCTCAGGCCTGACAGACTGGAAGCAGAAAGAGTCCCATTCACCAGGGACAAAATATAAACCCTAAAGGCACACCCCCAATGACCTACTTACTCCAGCCACACCCTACGTGCCTGTTTTTACTACCTAGTTAATTTATCCAAATAGACTAATCTACTGATTTGGTTACAACTCTTATAATCTAATCATTCCACCTCTGAACATTCTTGTATTGTTTCACATATGAGCATTTGGGTTTGTTATCTAAACCAAGCATTTATCAAAACTGTCAAAAAACATTGCTGAGAATATCCAGGTCAGCAATCCAGAGAAGGGTTTCTCAAACTTAGTGCTATTTATACTTGGGGTCAGAAGATCTTTTCTTGTGGAATGTGCCTGTGTCTTATGGGAGGGTAGAATCATCCCTGACTTCTCACTAGGTGCCAGTAGCCTCTCCCTCCCTCCCTTCCATTGGTTGCAATAAACAAAAAAATGTCTTTAGACATTGCCAAATGTTGACTGGGTTATCACCAAATCATCTCCACTTTAGAACCACTAATATATACAAAGGACAAAGTAGACAGCACTGTACAGAAAATATGCAATAATCTTTGCCGGGGAAAATGTCAATTTACATCTCAGCCTCCACCTTCTTAGAGTAAGATCCTGGTGATCAACATTATATAATGGAGCTAAGGAAATAATTCTTATACCTTTTGTCCTCTTCTGTGTTTTCCATGTTGTCTATTAGCTGGGCTAAGATGCTCATTATTTGTTAAAGAAGGTTAGTTTCTGAATTTCTTTTATCTCTGTCCTTGTTACAGCAATAGTCTTTGACAATAAAGTTTAATTAGCTGCATTCTACTAAATGCTTACTTTTTTCTTTCCAATGAACCCTCCAATGCAGAATGATAGTGGCACCTGTGATATTCCACTCCCTCTCTAATCCAGCTTCTCTGCATCTGCATCTGATTTGCTCCTTCCTACACTTATTCCTTTGGATGCAACCACAAATCCTTTTTCATTTTCTGTGCATTGAAGAGTTAGCTACCTTTATCTATGGTCGAAAAGAATGAGAAGTTTTAAGTGACTTTGAGTAAGAAAATTACCAGCGGCTTAGAGAACATTGCAAAAGCTGATCCTGCCATGAGCCTAAATATAGGCCACATGTCACTTCTGGCAATACTCTTGAACACTCCAGAAAAGGCAACAGAATAACTCGGGGCATTACCATCATCGCGTCAAATTCCACCATATGGATTCTTCTTACTCTTGCAAATACTCTTTCCAATTCGTTCACCCTTCTACTTCATTTTTTTTTTTATATACCATTTACTTAGTGCTTAAAATATTCCTGGCATAGTACAGTCCTGTAACTGCAAGTTGAATAAGGCTGAGTCCTCCCTCACAGTCCATTGTAGCAGCTGCTATTATGAATAGTAACTGATGAATCAACAGATTACCAACCTGTTACAGAGGAAGGACACACAGTTGTTCATGGAGACCTGAAAGTTACTTTTCACAGAGAAGACTGAGATTTGAAGAAAAATAATTTATTGAGCATCAAAGTAAAGAACATTAGGTACTTAAGAAACAATATTATTGAGGCAAAGAGATCTGGAAATGCATGCTATTTACAAAGAAGTTGTAGCCTTGAAATATTTGGTCAGAGGGAGGTCAATGATGTGGAGATGGTAAAATGGGAGAAGAGCTAGGAAAGAATGTTTAATGAACCCATAGGACTATAAATTTAAACTGGATCTTTTAAGACAAGATATGACATCAGGTATGTAATTCTAGAAACACAATTCAAGTATATAACAAGGTAAAGAGGTCAAGATGAAGGGAGGGGAAGAAAACTGAGTATAACATTTATTCAATAATTATTAAAAAATTGGTGAGACCTAAAGAAAGTACTGGTATTGGTGCTTGTCCTAAGTGTGTGATTCTGTAAGATCAGATGTTTGGGGCTTTGGGGCTGGTTGGACAGAGTGGCCAGGGGGAGGATACTGATGGGGATGGTTCCTAGACTTTGTAATAAGTAATCAGAGAGGAAATAAAAACAATAAACCATATATAGTATTTTGATTTCTATGGGTTGCTCATGTGGGGAATGCTTTATGATTGTTAATGACATCAAGGCTAGTGAATGACAGGCAGATTGGGCTTCTTTACCTAATGACAATTTTTTTTTAAATTGCTTCTCATTCCATTGTTTTTGACTGTGACAATGAAAGTCCTCTGGAGGTATCAGAGAGGTTCTTTTAGCTCATGCATTGGTTTCTTAAGAGACTCTTTCTGAATTATTTACCTGTGTCATCTCGATGATCCAAAGGACTTTATATTTAGTGACTGTCATTTTGTACCTACTGGAGAGACATATTCTGCACAGATATTCATCAAAGGCCAAACAGCTCACTGGGACTCCCTTAGTTTTCATATTAAGGGAAGGAATTATATGGGTGCAAGGAAGAAAGTAGGTTGATAGTACTATTTTGTTGATTGATTATGGAAATTTGGAGATGTCTAATTTTATCAGTTTAACCCTGACTATTTAGGGTCATTTTGTGAATTGGTTAGATGTTCCTGTACCCCTACTCTGATAATTCATATCACATTTCAGCCTCTCTTTCTCAACAATATAATTTGATACATAAATAGAAGGCTTGTGAGATCAAGAATTTCAATTCCTACATTTTATGGATAATAAACAATACGACTCAAAAAGATATAGTACTTATCCCAAGAAGGCACAAAACAAAAATTTTAAATCAATTAGGAGAATAATTGGGCAAATATGTTTTAGGTCAAGGGTTTTTCCTTCTGAGACCTGTGGCAAGCAATGATGGTTGAGAGAGGCGTTTGAGACTAGGGTATTAAGTTTCAGTTATGGAGTTCGTAGCCATTGGGGAAGTCAAAGAAAGATAAATTTTAAGGGCCATGTAGAGAATCACTATTAAAGAATTTTTCCCCCAGTAAAGCGTAAAGTAGATACATGATATAAGGCTGAAAAATTGGTTCTACGTGACCAGTTCCTTCAACATAGAGAGATTGCAAGTGAGCCGGCCTAAGGGTGTGATGCAAAGGAGATCCAATAGACAAAAAAAAAAAAAAAATCCCAAAGTAGAAGGAGCAGTTCTGAAGAAGGTATTAGGCTGGTGGAATGCTGGGTACTCAACGTAGACCCCCACCTTTGGAGCAATCCCACTGTATTACTGAGGTCCTGACTTGTGGTCTCCTAATTACAGAAAGATGAAACCCAACTGTATTTCTAAAGGTTTCTACTTAGGAAACTTCTGCTAAGAACTTCTTTGTTTGTTTACTTCTAAATAATAGGAGGCAGAATGGAAGAAATATGCCCCAGGTGTATACCAATAGCTACTTTTCCCCTTTGCCTTAGAGTATTATTAATTTTCTCTCTTCTGCTTCCAGTTATTTACATCAAAAACAATTTTTTCAAGGAAAGGTATCTAAAAATTCCTGAATACAAATTTTCAGGGTCATTTCAGTGTCCTGGAAATCCATCATACCTTAAACAAATGTGTGTGTGTGTGTGTGTGTGTGAGAGAGAGAGAGAGGGGGGGGGGGTAATCAGGAACAAACTCTCTAGCTCTGAATATGTACAAATGAATTTGCTGATTTCTTCAGAGTCTAGGTTATAGAGAATAAGAACAATTTGAGACTTCAAAGTATTTAAAAATGAGTTTCCAGGCTGCTATCCCCCAGAAACTAATTGAAATCATGTGTTTTTTTTTTTCCACTTAAAGATTATCTCTGACAGTGCTTCTGAAAATGAAGAGCAGGAAGTGGCACTCTACCCATTGTGGTATTCTGCAGCTCAGCTATGGACTCCATGGTGATCCTGAATGATTGCAGGTTTAGTGAGTAGCAAATCCTATAAATAAGAAAAAAAAGTTCCAAATCACTTTCAGCTTGGCTGCCTTGAATTATGCAGAGTATCCAGGGTGATCTCCATTTCAGTTTGGCATTGGGATTTCAAATGAGATTGCAGGGACCCCTCTGACTCAGAAGCAACATGACCACTTAACACTCACCCAGGAGTTCTCCAACGCTCAGTGAGTCTGCCAATTCCCCCTTTGAGTATGTTAACAAACTAAAAAAGCATGACAGAGAAAAGCTTAAATTTGAAATAATGGCCCTATATTAAAATCCACCAGTGTCTGCACCACCTACATTGACTATTTTCATGTGAAAGGGTGAATATCACTCCCCCTCCTCAACCTCCAAAATATATTCACATCCTGGCAGAATGTTTCCCTCACCACTCACCAAGAGTAAACCAGAAAATGTGACAATATATAGTACTGTTTTTTAAAATTCTAAGTTACTTTTAGGTAATTTCAATAACTTTAAGACTAAGAAGTCATAACTTTAAACCAGTTGCAACACACATATGTGCATACCCAATACACACACACACACACACAGAAAAGCAAAGCTGTATAGGGAATGTAAAAATAGCCTGTGGCTTTTGTCTGATCTCTAGAAGGAAATCTAGCTCAGTATATCATACTAATAATATGTGTCTTTACATTTCATCTCTTACTGAGGCCCCCATGACAATCCTGATACCATAAGGAAGGTTCAGGCATGCCCTGCCCCAACTCAGCTGGACCCTAAGTGTATATTTCCACCTTGGACAGGTGTTAAGACTTAGCTATTTTTAAGGAATCTCAGTGCTATGATCTGAATGTGTCCACACAAAAAGTGTTTTGGAATTTAATCCCCACTCCAGTGGTGTTAAGAGCTGTGGCATTAGGAAGTGATTAGGTCACAAAAGCTCCACCCTTGTGAATAGGACTAGAGGCCTCATAAACCTGGCTTGTAGGAGCTCTGGAGTCTTTATCTTTCTGCCTTTTTTTCCAAGTGAGGATGCTACTGAAAGAACAGGCCTTCACCAGACACCAAATCCACTAGTGCCTTGATTTTGAATTTCCAGCATCCAGAACTGTTAGAAAGAAAGAAAGAAAAAAAAAGTCTGTTGCTTACATACCATACATCTATTAGATATTATTTGTTATAGCAGCACAAATGGACTGATACCTACTTAGTCTTATGTTCAGATGTCTTTCCCTGTATTTTCCTATACGACTCCTATGGTTCCCAATGCATCATTGAGATTCACACTTCAATCACTTAACACAGAACATTTGCATTCTTTAAATGCCTTCCTTTTCCATCAACTGCAGGCAGCCTCTTTTCTCAAGGCTCTTTTGCATGTTGCCCTCTCAGTGAGGAAATCCATGTTTCCTAGGAAGACTTAATTCCTCAGTGAGTGTAATAGAGCGTAATGTATACCTTCCTTCTAGCTGCAATTATACTGTGTTGTAATGGTTTGCTTATCTATCAGTTTTCTCCAGTAAATTGTACACTCAATGAGGGAATGTTCATTTCCATCACTTCCTTAGAATAAATTTTTAGACTGTTGACAATAGTGGTGGATCCCAAAGTTCAGCGTCCATCAGAAATGCCAAGAGGCTTGTTAAAGAATAGTTTCCTGGACCATAACCATAGACAGTTGATTTATCAGGTCTGGTATAGGGCCTGGTGATTTACATTTTGAACCAGCTCCTAGGTAATGCTAATACCATTGGTACAGACACTTTTAAGAACCACTGGCTTATGTCAAGAGTTCAGTGAACTCTTCTAGAAAATATGAAATGATATGGAAGTGCTTATACCTAAGGCACCTGATGCCGGATGGATCTGAAATCAAGTACTTGATCTTCCAATTACTCATTTTATATATGGGTGTGTTTCTGAATGATTGCATGTATTATTGTTTCTCAGAGCACTTGTTTTTGATCACTGAGTAACAAAACACCACAAGTATAGTGACTTAAACCACATTTTTTATAGTTTGGAAGATTCTCAGAAAAGATAAACAATTTCTGTATTACCTAGCAATTTAACTCTTAATTAAATACTTTAAAAATATTGAAAGCAGGAACACAATGAAATTTATGAATACACATTTCTGGCAGCATTATCCATAATAGCCAAAAAGTAGAGACAACTCAAATGTCCACGGCAGATGAATGAATAACCAAAATGGCATGTATCTATACAATAGAATAGTATTCATCAACTGGAAGAATGAAGTAGTGATGCATGCTACAATGTAGGTAAACCTCAAAAACATTAAGCTACACAAAATAGCAGGACACAAAGGTCACCGATTGAATGATTCCGTTTAGATAAAATACCAGAATAAGTAGATCTATATATAGAGAAACAAATTGTTGACTGATGGGGGCTGGGGAAGGTGATATGTAGTAACTGTTTAATTGTTACAGGGTTACCTTTGGAGTGATTAAATGTTTTTGGAAATAGTGATAAAAGTTGAACAACATGGTCCATGTATTAAATGTCACTGAACCGTATGCTTTAGAATGATGAATTTTATGTTATGCACATTTAACCTCAATTACAATGTGGTTTTAACATCATATCTTTTCACAGTTTCAGTGGATTGGAGTTTGGACATGGGTTAGGTGAGTCTCCAGCTCAGGGTATCACCAGGCTGCAATTAAGGTGTTGGCCTGGCTGCATTCTTATCTGAAGCTGGACTGGGAAATGATTCTTTTCCAAACTTCCTAAGTTGGCTGAATCTATTTCCGTGCAGCTGTGGAACTCATGGCACATTGCTTCTTCAAGGCAAGTGAGAGAATCTCTCTGACTTCTCTTGCTCAGCCTCTTGAGGTGATGTACTATTGATAAAGCTCCTTCTCTGAATTCCATTCAGAGAATTTGAGCTCAGCCTTCAATACTGACATTCTGCATGCAGGCTGTGGCTCACATACCTGTGCTTCCAAGATGACTGATCACCACCTCTGCTTAAACACTACACAGTGCATTGAATTATACTCATCTGCCTTCCCATCTAAAATGCTGAATTCTGGTACAGAAGATAACATGTTGTCTTTCTATTGCTGAATAGCTGGCACTCATTTATATGGCTCACTCGATTAGATCAGACCCAGACAGGCTGATTTCTCTTTTGATTAACTCAAAGTCAAATGCTTTGAAATCTTAATTACATCTGCAATGTCTCTTCACTTATAGGAGGTCACAGGATCTGTCTGCACTCAAGGGAAAAGGGTATGTGTGGAATTACTCATTTGGGTCACCATAAGGCATGCATTTCACACTAACTTCAAATTATAAAGTGAGAAAGTAACAGTACTTACCCTTGGGGTCTATCATAAATGTTCAGTTAGGCAAAGTTAGCCCAGTGCTAGTATATAGTGGATACTTAATAAATATTAGCTATGATAATGAGTGTTTACCTCATTTATCACTATGTCAATTATCATTACCTAAGTCTTCCTAAGATCTATTCATTGCACCTATAATAAACTAATTGAAGCTGAAAAGAAAACCTAATCACAATTATATTTTATAGCTGGAGAGCAGAGACCAAACACACCTGACTACAGGGCTTCAAAATACATTTTGATGGAAAACAAATAGTATCCTAGCCCTTGCAAGGAAGTTACAGGTAGGCTGCTAAATAGATGTAATGGGAGATTTAGGAAGATGTTCATAGTCACAGTGCATCTCTGAGAAGACTTTATGGAGCAATTTTTTTACCTGAATAATGATGTCAATCAAGTCAATGGGAATTGATAGTGTTTGGTGGAGCTGCCTGATGAGTGCCTCTCCCTTGAAGACCTAGGTGAGGACTTCCAGGCTGTCATTCCAGGGACCTGTACTAATTCTTGTCTCTGAAAAAAAATCACAGGTTTTTCTTTGCTAACAGTACAGGCATTTCTGGGTATTCATGTAGCACTGCCAGGGGCAAAGGCAGCAAGCCAGTGAGAAGGTGGATCCAGCCCATTCCTAAACAGAGGAGCACTGTGATGAGGCGGGTGTGTATAACGCTAATTCGAGGTAGACCTGGGTTCTATATTTGGTTTTTGTTGTTGTTGTTTTGTCACTATCAAGTTTTATTATTGGGCAATTGTATGACATAGCTAAACCTAGGCTTCCCTTCTCTCTAAAATGATAAGTTCTAGTAAAGATGGCAATCTGTTTTCTTCACATGCTAAAGAGATGACATAGAGCCTGGCTAGTAATAGTTGTTTAATTAATCCATAATATAAATCAGACACTGAATAAATAACAAAAACAAAAAAAAAACAAAAAAAAAAACATCGAATGAATGCTCCTCTCATTACCTTGTAAAGTTTCATTTCCACAAAATAATATCTGATGTAATATACTTCCTATTTGTACAGAGAGATCCCTTCAAAAACACCTCTCTGCCCTCATAATGCATTTTAAAATTCTATTTTACAAAATTTCTTCCAAAAAATTCTTTCTAAAAAATTCTCTTCAAATACAGTATGTTGTTAAATTTGTACTTTATGCATATGCTCACTTATTTAGTTATTTTGCTTTAAGATTTCTAATTCTTGTTCCATGCTCTTCATTATTATTTTAAGATATAAAAGTTTCTCACTCTGTTTCCAGCCCTCTCCAGAAATTCCTAATGGATAATCCTTTTAAGACATCTATAATGTCACTAAGACTTGATGTACCCTTGATAGGAAATGAGGATGTATCAACCATGACTCAGAAGGCAGA
Organism: Marmota monax; assembly: GCF_021218885.2. Taxonomy (NCBI): domain Eukaryota; kingdom Metazoa; phylum Chordata; class Mammalia; order Rodentia; family Sciuridae; genus Marmota; species Marmota monax. The sequence goes on from NW_026695224.1 coordinate 16,540,993, forward strand.
GGGATTTCTGGATAATATCATAGTGGGTGTTCTAACTTTTGGGATGCAAAAAATCCAGTGTACTGTTTTCTGATCCCAAATAAAGAACTTGGAGGACTCAGTGAAGGAGGGTCTGGACATTTTATTACTCATGTCCTCCTCAGCGGTGACAGACTGGGATACAATGGAGGATCCCACTGTTCCTACAGGGAATGTACAGGATGGGTTCCATGCCCTTGTGCAGATGGATTGCCTCAGATGTTTTTTGAGTACATTCTTTTACTTTACAAGCAAGGTCACTCTGCTTTGATCCTCACCTAAAGACCAGAGTCAGGGATATAAGGTATGTTGACATCTAATTCAAGTCTTCATACATGTACTTTGTATAATGATGACCATCACATTCCACCATCCTTGCTAATCCCCTGCCCCCTCCTTTCCCCTCCCACTCTTCTTCCCTATCTAGAATTAATCTAATCCTCCCATGCTCCCTCTCCCTACCCCACTATGAGTCACCCTCCTTATATCAGAGAAAACATTCAGCATTTGTTTTTTGGGGATTGTCTAACTGCACTTAGCATTATCTTCTCCAATGCCATCCATTTACCTGCAAGTACCATGATTTTGTTCTTTTTTAGTGCTGAGTAAAATTCCATTATGTATATATGCCACATTTTTTTTTTATCCATTCATCCGCTGAAGGACATCTAGGTTGGCTCCACAGTTTAGCTATTGTGAATTGTGCTACTATAAACACTGATGTGGCTGTGTCCCTGTAGTATGTGTATAATGGCATCCATTGGTGTGAACATACTTTATATACAGAGATATGAAAAATTGTGCTCTATATGTGTAATAAGAATTGTAATGCATTCCGCTGTTGTCGTGTATTTAAAAAAATAAAATCAATAAAAAAAATAAAACCAAGTTAGAGGAAAAAAAAAAAGACTAGAGTAGGGAAGTGGTCACCTTCCCCTCCCAATGTTCTTCATTTTCACATTCTTTAGAGCCCTTCTTATCTCACTGCCTGGAAAAACAAGCTTTCCTAGGCACGGAATACTGTGTAACCTAATAGGGTAAAAGTGGGTAAATATCTTTGTTTCATTGATTGGAATACAAAGAAATAGATGACAGTTCACCTGAGTGGTAGGGAATTAAGTCACAGAGAAAAACTAAGAAGAAAAAAGGAAGAAACAAACAAGTGAAAAAAAGAGTGTCAGAGAATCAAAAATTGAGAAGTACCACTCCTTTTTCTTTTTTCTTTTTATCTGACATAATAAATGTATGCATTTGTGGAATACAGGGTGATAATTCAATACAAGTGCACAATGTGTCCTGATCCAATCCGGATAATGAACATTATTATATTCTTATCATTTCTTTTTGTTTGGAATACTCAAATAACTTTTTGTATTTCTTCATGAAATGTTAAACAGGTTGTCATAAACTGTAGTCACCCTACTGTGCTGTAGAACACTAGAAATATTCTTCCTGTACAATGGTATCTTGGTGTTCCTTATCACGCTTTCCTCCATTTCCCCTCTCCTCTCCCACTCCCCTCATCTAGTAAGGTTTTTCTATTTCTCTCTTCTACTCACTTCTTTTTATTTTTGTACTGGGGGTTGAACTCAGGGGTGCTCCATCACTAAGCCACACCCCCAGCCCTTTTTTCTTATTTTATTTAGAGAGAGAATCTCACTGAGTTGTTTAGCACCTTTCTTTTGCTGAGGCTGGCTTTGAACTCGCGACCCTCCTGCCTCAGCCTCTGGAGCCACTGGGATTACAGGCGTGTGCCACTGCACCTGGCCTTCTGCTCACTTCTTAAGCACTTACTATAGGTGAGGCATCACTCAAGCCTTTAGACATTTAGCACCCTCAAATGAAAGTCAAAATGGCATCTCTACAACTCCACATTGCTTGCAAATTTATTTCCCATAATAGAAACTATTCCTGAAGTATTACTTGAAACAACCACAAAGTGTTTTGTTCTATGGATTTTTTTTTTTGCTTTTTGCTTTTATTTTCAGATTTGACTGATATCTCTGTACCCATAGTCCTTATGCTATTTTCAGTTACATCTTCTCATACCTTCACAGAGCCAGTCTTCCAGGAAATCCTGTCTGCCAAATTCTTGCCTATGCCAACACCTTAACTATGCATTGGTACAATTATAGTAGCCCGAATGTCCTTTCAGTTTTATTTGCTTACTCATGCCTCTTAAAATTTGTCAATAGGTGGTAGCTGAATAACTGAAAGAAAGGGTAGATGCATGTTCTTATTTTATCCGTCATGGAAAACCTATAAGATAGGACTTATCCTTGAATCTTAGACAAGAAATAAATTTTGAGATCCCCAGAGTATCACCATCAACTTCTGGATTCAAAACCATGTCTGTCACACTTAGTGTCCTGGCACTCAGAAACACTATAATAGTTAAATTAAAATATAACTTCACAGAAGAAAAGTGGCTTGTTCTTCTGGAAAAAAAAAAAAAAAAACAACAACTTAGATACGTTTTGTATTCTTAAAGAGAAAAAGAAGAAAAAGAAATAAAGGTATCCGAATGATAAGAGAAACAAAAATACATTTTGCAGGATGAAATTGATGTTTATCACATATACTAAGAAAACACAAGTTAGGAGGAGCCACAATCCATGCAAAGTGTGGTCAAGTCTCTCTTGTGCTCCTACTAGTAGAACACTTAGATTAAATAAAAAGAGCAATAGAGTTGGATTCTAGACAAAATGGATCCATTTATCAGTCCAGATCTGTTTAGCATCAGTGCTAGTTTTCAAAATGGCTGTGGTTGGTTCATCTAAGCTTTCTAGCCTTGGTTTTCCCATCTGAAAACTGATCATCATGATATTGATATGATAATGCTGTTTTAAATTGCAAATTAGATAATGAACATAAAATACCTGGCATCTTACCTGTCACAGGTTAAGTAGTAAAGATAATGACAGGGGTACTCATAATGACATCTGTCATGCCATCTCACCTCCGCAAGCTATCCTATGTTTAGATGAGCATGCTTTGCATTATTCAAAAGATTGTAAGGGAAAACCTAAAGGTTGATAGGTTCATTGTAAGGCATGTTATGCACAGGTAAGATGACATGGGTCTTAATGACAGCACTCAGAACTGAAATGACTTTCTGATTTTGTTATGAAAGCCAGTGAGCTCAGAGAATCACAAGAGCCGTATTTCTATCTTTGCTTATCAACACATTCTTCCCATTCAAAGAAAGGAGGTGCAAAGACAAAGAGTAAAAATCTAAAAGAAAACAGCAGCATTTTATAATCATTATATAGGTTTGTTCTCCAAACTCTAGGGGAAGCTCTCTGAAAGTTAGCAGTTGGTCTAATTATATCCTTAAAAGGAAAAGATTTCTCCAAATCATGCTAGCCATGGTTTCTCTTGAAATCCCAGAGACCATACTCTTTATTTGAATATGAGTGGAGGGAAAGTGAAGCTGACTCTTCTCTGACATGTCATTCCTTTGCCTTACCCTCCTATTGATCCTCCTAACACATACCCAGATCGTGGGTTCTCTGAGAGTCAGATGCTGTGACAGAGTTAGGAGAGCAAAAGGTGTATTAAGAAGCCCTTCTGTGAAAGGACACCAAAGGAAGCAGAGTGGGCAGGTGGAAGTGTCAGATCACAACACAGACCTGTCAAAAAATCTCTGGCAACCCAATGGGGAAGCTCGGATCAAAGATTATCAGAGGAGTCTCACATTGAGTGAAAATGGCCATAGATTTGTACCACCACACTTCTCCATAATTGGATGGAAACCCTGTGAGGGAGTGTGACCTAGACTACAAAGTTGCTGAGACATACTCTGGAGTGCTGCAGGTAGCTGGGGGTTGTCAGCCGCCACACTTCTTGCAGCTGGACAGTATGTTCTTCCTTGAAGGGGAACAGAGGGGGCAGATCTCAATATCCATCATGAAGAAAACCACCCCCAGGACCAAGTGCAACACACAGTCAGAGACCCTACACATGAAACCTCAGAATGAATGTTCACTCTTCTGGGGAAAAATATAGGCCATCGAGGGACAGAAATTTGGTATCTTATCTTCAACTTTAAAAGGATGACCCCAATGATGGTGAACTATTCATTTACAAAGCAACTTGATTTGCTCCACATTTTGTTCTTTTGCCAGAGAACCTTCCTATTAATTTGCAAGTACTGATAGGAAAACTTAGAATTAAAAAAAAAAAAAACCTAAATCATCCTATGTTAAAAAGTTGAAAATTAATTAGTAAAAGAAAAAAAGATCATAGTATTAATTCTACTTTGACACAAGTTTTGAGATGGTCCTTGGGGTGATATTTTCTCCAGGGGTTAAGTAAGCATGAGGGAATGAATGAAAAGCTGTAGTGTATTAGATAATTTGGAATAACAAATTCAAATATTCAGTGAACACAAACTATTCCAATTAACTTGTACATTTAATCATCTGCATACTTTCTTGAAATAAAATATTTAAGCCTCTTTCCTCCCAAAAAAAGGGCAATTTTTTCTCAGAAATCCACTGAAGCCTGAACACTGAAATATGAGGATCCACTCAGTCATGAATTCTACCAGACAGAGAGACAAATAATCCCACATAGTTTCATTTAATCAACTAAGCCCATTTGAGAAATGTTGGGTTGAAGTACTAAGTCAAGTTGGAGATTACACATGTCGGCAGAGTTAATGGCCTTTCTCTTTTGAGAAATTGCTGTGGGGACAGAATTATATTTAAACTCGCACCAGGGTTAAATAAGAACGTATTTTATTAAGTACATGTGATATCACCCAAATTCACATCGTCAGTAACTATCAATCAACATTTTATTGAGCACATATTGTATGCCAGGAAGAATACTAGGCTTAGGGGACTACAGGGAAGTGTAAAGAAATTAAAAGAGTCAAATGCTAGGTTGTGATTCACATAACTTACTGAGTAGTTAGCTAAGGCTGATTTGCCCCTATTGACTAAAAGCTTTCCCTAAATTTACAATGAAAACAAGTGTGACTCTCTCAAAGCTTCGACAATATTGAAAGGGATGTCTTCCAGGGAATTACCACGAGTTACAGTGTGGAGAAACAGAGTTGAGGAGTTACTAATGGTGGATTTCTAAACAGATCCAGGATCCACTAATCAAGAAACTAGGCTCATTCATTTAGCCAACACACATATTCTGCTCCTCTCCTGTTTCATTGTAAAAACTACTAATCTCTATGCTAGGAGTGATGGGGAAGTGAAGATTAGGTACTGCATTCTGTTACATGAAGTCAGGTGGTTTTGCAGATAGACAAGGAGGAAAAAAATTGGAGAAAGGATAAGGCATTCAGGGAACTGCAGGTCCTCATACATTCTTGCAAGTAGAGAAACCCATGGGCAGTTTCAAATTGTAAAATATATACATATATGTCTCATTTATTCTCTCATGAGTTCTATCAGGAGGAAATATCAATAGATGCACACAAGTGTTGTCATCCAAACATCATCATTTAGAAGGACCAGAGAAAATGCTTATTCAGAGCAGAGCCTCACTTCACTTTGCCTAAAAAGTCTACACAAGATACCTTATAACTAAGAGTTTGAGGGGGACAATCTGAGGATCCAGATACTTATAAATGGTGAAGAAGGGGGTAGAAGTAACCAATATACCTTTAACTTCAACAGGAAGCAAACAATTGTTCAAGTTAAACACAAAACACACACTCTTCATACACACACACACACACACACACACACTCAACTCAATAAATGAAAAGAGATTTAACACGAGATTTAGGTTGAAAAATAACATTTTACAAATAAAAAAAAAAACCTTGAACACTATTTGATATTGAAAGAAATTACAAAATAGGATGTTTTTTAAGTCCAGCCTCCAGGCTAATACATACATTTTAAAGGCCATACTTCGATTGCCCTTTGTGAAACCATTGCTGTTGCAGAGCAAGAGTTTTAGGTCTGGAAGGATGAGTGGGCATCCGTTCATGGATTAAGGTGTGAATGTACATAAAGGAAAGAAAAAACAGTGTGTGGAAAGGGGTGAATCCTGAACAAAAGTGACATTTTCTGAAACAAACACCACCCCATCATTGTTCAGAGTGCCTGGGGCAGGGCTGTGTGGTAGGTGGTGGCAAAAAATCAGAGCAACCAGGTGATTAGAGAGGAGCTGCTAATGTAGGGGCTTGGAATTCAAGTTGCTCATTTTGAATCTTTCAGGCCACCCAGAGTCCTGTGTGCTCTGGGCTTCATCTTCTTGGAGCTCTGAACAGAGGAGTTTCTTTTGAATCTTGCCAGTGTGTCCTAGACACAGAACTGGAAGTTGAGGACACGGCGGTCAAGAGAGGCGACAGGACATATTGAGAGCTATACAATGAGTTACTGATTTTATTGCCAAGGAAAATCCACACCGCGTATTGCTATAATATGCATAATCATCCTTGAAAAGAACTCCTTCTGCCTACAAAGACATCTGAGACAGTGCAAACGTCTGTGCAATTTTTTTTTTGTATTTCATGCAAATACTTTTTTTTTCTTTTGTAAAATCTGTTCCCATCTGTCCTTTTTAAGAACATTAAAAAAAAAAAAAAAAACAAGTTCAGAACAAGCACCTGGCTATTTGTGTCAATTATTGGGTACTTCAGATGTTTTCCATGAATAACACTAGGAATGGATCATTCCCTAATGGTTGTTCAGTTTCACTGTTTATTCATACCGAGGCCCTCACACAAGCTGAATGTAAAGAGATAAAAATGAAAGGTGAGAATCCAGATAGAGGCTGAGACCTAGGGAACCAAGTGGCAGGGGCCTTGGCATCAACTGAGTTTGAATTTGGTTCATGCTACAAATTGACTCTCAGAACTTGGGCCATCATAGATGTCAAACTTTCTCCATTAAATACCCTGAGCAGATTCTCTAGCTCTTTCATTCATGTTTATAGAAAAGTAGATAATAAATGTACACACTTAAAGAAGACTGAGAATTAGATCTTTCTCATACATGAGCATTATGTTTTTAAATATGTGTGAAATAACTTGCTCAGTACCTGGAATAGGGTGAGAAGTTAACAAATGTTTATTCCCATCTCCTACAATTCCTCTTCCACCCCCAGTCAATTGCTATTAAGAGTTGGTGTGAACAGGACATTCATTTTCTTCCCTACCATCATCTCTAGCACCTTATCACATGCATCAGGATTGCTCAATAACTGATCATTACAACAGCTCTCTCTTAGCTTCGATTTTCTCATCCATAAATTCAGCATGAAAAACAAGCCTCCAAAGCCTGAACTGAGATTTTCACATGACCTCTCTCAGACATGTGAAACACTCATGCCAGAAGTTTTATCTTATAATACAGTTATGTGTTATTAATGACAGAGATAAATTCTGAAGAAAAGTGAGATTTGGCAATTTTTTCATCTACTGTGAATATTACAGGTATATTCATGCAAACCTAAAGGCTATGGCCTAATACATATGTAGACTGTATGGTATATATGGTTATGTGTTAGATATACATATGTACATGCACACGTATACATATGGCTGTGTGGCACACATGTGGCATACTAGGGTCAAAGTATGCAGTAAGCAGAAGATGTATGAAACTGCAATCAGTGTGACATGATAAATTCATGATGAATTAATTCATGATAAATTCATGATAGATGAGTTTTTCAGTAATAATATTTTCCTATGTAAACGAGTATGCTCTAAAATAATAACTAAAAAGTGTAACAGAGTAGATACTTTAACCAGTAACATAATTGCTTATTATCACTGCCCAGTGTCATGTATTGTACCTACCTGTATGTGCTCTAGGTTCATAGAACAAATAACACAGTAAATTTGTATGTAACCCATCACCAGAAAGCACATGAACAATGCACAATGCTCCAACATTACAATAGCCATGCTATGCCTGGGCAGTGGGAGTTTTTCTGCTCCATTATAATCTTATGGGGTCACCATCATATATGCAGTCTGTTATAACCCAAATGTCAGAAGGCAGTGCAGTTAAATGCCACATACTTCATGACTATTTAGGAGATGTTTAGCACCATGGTTACTAACATGCTCCTCTCCTGTCAAGAGCTAGACTGTCAAGCACTAGCTGTGCAACTTTAGATCAATTGTTTTAGTTCTTTGTACTTCCATTCCTCGTCTAAAAAGAAGGGATAATAATGGTACCTATGTGTCAGGATTGCTGGGCTCATTAAATTAGTTAATAGAAACAAAGCACTTAGAACAAGTCCTGACCTATAGCAAGCACTATTTAATAGCTGCTGTTTTTTTTTTTAAATAATGAATTCCCCCCTCAGAGATGAATGAACGAGATATTAAAATGCATACAATCCACTCTGGGTGTGCCTATTGTTTCAAAGTCTACAACAGCAGGAGAGAAGGATATTTGTTTAGGTTTGGTGGCTTCCATCACCAGCTGTTTCCACTAGGAAGATCTCTGATGCCCCTTGCTAGGAGCTCTTGCAAACCCCGGAAGATATCTGCCGTCTGCTGCCTTGGGCTTTTGTGACCAGGCAAGTCTCACCTCTCCCTTCCTTTCTGCTCTTCCTCATCAGCTGTCGCCTCTGGATTCCAGGCTGAAGCCAATGTCAGTCACTGTAGCAAACTGGAGGCTGCTGTGGGCTGTTCTTTGAACCCCTTCCAGCAATCTCATGGTGTTCATCTGTGCAGAGAGAAGTCTGTGCAAAGAATTCTCAGCACTTGAGAGCTTCCAAGCACATCCCTGCTGTCTTTGTACATCTCTATTCCAAATTCCTGTGTCAGAAAGTTGACATTGTCTGAACTGTGAGTAAAAAGTCAGTTTTGGAATGCCTTGTTTTTTTTTAAAGGGTAAAGTATTTACCCTTAAAATCTTAAAGCAGGATATTTTGTCTCAGTTGATACCAAAACAGGCTTAATTCTGTGTTTTATTTCAACAGGATTCCTCAGTTACACCACTCTCTTGGAGGTAAGTTTTAGGATTTTTTTTTTCCATCTCTTCAGAGACACCTGCTTTTAGCTCTAGACTCCACTGCTTTCTAGCTCTGGACTGGTTATTTTAAGACTAATTGATTCATAAATTCCACAAGTATTTCTTGATGCCTAATGTGGGTCAACATGCTGCGTTTTTATGCTCCACTGCATCTCCGTACTGATGGGCATTCCCCATGCTCTCCAAGAACCTCCAGTTCAGTGGGAATGCAGAGAAACTAATTGCTATGCATACAGATAAATGCATAAATATTAATTGAGATAAATTAATCAACAAAAGTCAAGGGCTACGAAAGCAGAGAATAAGACCGCCTACCTATAAAAATGGTGAAGAAACACTAAGAAGTTATATTTGAGCAGAAATCCGAAAGCCGAGTATAAATTTCCATAATGAAGAATGTTCCAAGCCCAGGAGATAGATGTGCATCTATATAAAAGCACAGTTACTGGAAGGAATGCGACTGATCTTAGGATCCTGCAGGTCTACACAGAGGGCTGAAAATGCATCAATGAAACTGAGCATCTTGGAGATCAAGGTTAAAGGAAAGAGTCTGCATTGTCATCTCAAATGTAGACAAACAAAACTGACTTGCAACTCCAGTTAGATTACCAATTCCTGCTGTGATTTTTTTTTTCTCAGTTCTGGGGATGGAACCGAGGGTCTTGCACATGCCAGGCAAGTGCTCTACCACAGAGCCACATTGATAGCCCACATTGTGAATTCTATAAGCAATAGAACCTTGGTGGACAAGGACAGACCTTTCTTAAGACCACTTTAATCATGCAGCATTGTCTGCTTCTATACTTTGAACTCTGTCTAGTCTTCATCCCCTCTAAATTAAACTGCTCCTGGTACAGAGTTCCTAAAACATACACACTTCATGCTACTTCTTGGATCCATGGATGCAGTTCCTTTTGTTAAGGTTATGAAAAAGTATTTCCAATCTGGCCCCAAACCAAACCTCATTATTTTCTTGAACTGTGGCTTGGGGACACTTTACTTAAAAATATCACCATGGTCTTCCTACAACATTTTATGGATCTTAGCTCACAACCCCTTGGTATATTCTTCATTCTCATTTTAGACCCTGTGGTCCAGCTTAACCTCTGTGTCTCCAGGAGCAATAGCAAAGAGTCTTTGGTCATTTCTATGAATTGTTTAACCTTCTATTTTTATATTAACATTATTGGTCCCCATTAAGTATATGTTATTCAATTTAATAGTCATGTGTTTCATTTTGTATTGACCATCATGCCCTATCTCCTGGGTTTTTGTTTTGTTTTTCTGTTTAGAAATATTGTACCTAAAGGTGGAGACATTGAAGAGGTCTCTGGCCTAAACACTGTAAAATTGAGAAAGTTTTCACGACTTAACTAAGAGATTCTTTGCAAAGTAAATGAGATACTTTACACTTTCTATAATATAGGTGTCAGAAATTCAATCCCAACCTGATAAAACTCTTACAATAAAATAAGTCTTTGAGGATTATGAGATTGTTCAGTAATTATAATTTTTAGGTCTTGGTCATGTTTGGTCAAGGTTCAGTGCTACCTAGAACACCTACCTGTGGATCCAAGACAGGCTTTAAGAGATCCCATGGAAAGGAACAAACACCCACAAGTAGGAAATGCTCATTCCAATCATCTTAAGCCAACCACATTAGACAATGGAATTTAATACTTTTGACACTCAAAACCTGACACACAAATAATGAGACTTGAGAGATCAAACTAGAAATTAAAGTGTATTACCCCATTTCTTCCACCATGTCTCAATCATGGAGTATGGTATCTGCCCCAGCTGGGTATTTCATAGTCTAAAATGTCTTCAGTATCACCAGAAGCTTGGCCCCAAGTAATCCTGGTGACCTCCAGGACCCCCAACATCTTATTGAAGTTCCCATCAGAACTAATCTCCAACCCTTCAGATTCAAGAGACAATATTCAGTCCGTGTACTTGAATACACATAATTACAGCTTTCCTGTCTCTGAACACAGGGAGAGAAATACGAAGGTCTTTGTCAGTTTTAGCTGCCATAACTATTTGCCGTACACTAGTTGGTTTAAACAACAGAAATTCATTTTCTCACGATTCTGGAATCTAGAACTGTTGGTTTCTGAAGGGGCTTTCTCCCTGACCTATCCTCACATGGTAGAGAGGGAGAGGCAGAAATAGAGACAGAAAGGAAGCTCTCTGGTGGGATGCAAAAGGCACTAATCTCATGATGAGTGCCTCCCTCTCATGACCTCTTCTAAACTAATTACCAGCCAAAAAACCTCTCAATACCACTGTACTGAGAGTGAAGGCTTCAACATATGAATTTGGGAAAGAGTGCACAGTTTGTAGCAAATAAAAATTTTATTAGTTCCTTTTTCAGAAAGCTGAATAAGTCAATTAACAGTTACTTTATTGTTAAGAAATACCCTAGAAATATGTCTGTTTGTGTCTTTGTGTGTGTTTAGAAAATCCTTTTGAGTTTCAATTGATGCATAGAGGACTGGACTTCCAGTCTGCAACATTAGGTCCACTCAAGACATTCAGATACCTGGTTCCTTCATCCTGAATTTCAACAGATGTTTGACCTTTGAGCTTTTATTATATTTACCATTACAGGAAATATGAATATATTTCCCTAAAATAGAAACAAGAAAGCATTTGCTGCTAAAAGTTACATTTGCATTGCCTAATATACACTCATGTCTAAACCAACTAAGTAATTTTACTTATTAAAAAAAAAGCATCAAATATCTGGCACATGCTGTCGTGGAAATAAGAACTTGTCATATAGGTGAATATTTCTCAGAAAAAACTAGTTTCTCAATATCTTCTTTTCCCCTGATGCTATCAACAGGAGTTCAGTGCATGCTTGCTGACGAATGTATATCAGATGACCACACCAAAGCTGATGAAAAACTGGCCCATTCCAAAGTCAGCAAGGGACAATAGCAGGGGTTGGGGTGGAGAAACTCTGAATTCACTTTCAACATGAAACACTTTAAGGTGATTTTCCCCCTCACTGAGTGCTTGGTTCCTCAAATGAATTTACTAATCTTTTAAAAGGGGATGGTATAGACTATATTCTAGAACAGCATTGTTATACTTACTACGTATCAGTAGAATAAATGTATAAATGAACTCTCAATATCCCCTCCAACAAACATACAAATATAAAACAGTCCAGACAGCAAGGCTATTAGCATTTTTGTTTTCTGTCTCTTTCTCTCTCTCTGTCTGCAATAGATTCCTATAGATTTTCTTTAGCTATGATGTGGTATCTGACATCATTGCCTATGAAAGAGAAGAATTAAATGCACATTACAAGTTATAATTTTATTTAAATATTTGTTTGAAAATCAAGTCATTAGCTAGATAAAATATTCTGCGATCCCAGTTGCTAGTATGAACTAACAAATTAGCATTCTCCTGCTTATTTATTCCACTAACATTTGGTGAGCTTCCCTCTGTGCTCAACCCTATGTGTGGCTACAATGTACAGATTTGACCTTCAAGATGCTCATAATCTAGCTCATGATACATAAATCATAATGTATGCTTTTATAATCAATTATTTTTATATTAAGAAAGAGGTGGTGAGCCCAAAAGGAGGGAAACAAAATTGGAATGGTCAGCTGATTATGTATAAATTATTTCAGATGTATGGAAAAAGTTTTTAAATTGTATTTGGACCTCCAAAATAATTTCATTCAACTTCCCCTAATATGAATATCTTCCTTAGTTAAAATATACTTCTTAAAACCAGAAGGCTAAATCTTACAAGAATTTCTCCATAGGACCTATGATCCAGGGTGAGCTTTGGGTCTAAGCTCTTCTCTTCTCTTGGCTATAGCATTTAGTTTAGGCATGGCTGAATGACTTACAGCAAACCAGTGCTACTTAAACCAGGTGTTGTAATTGAATTATTGGGAAATAGATTCTTTCATGCTAGAGTTTTTAGATATAGGATGATAGAATCTTGGATCTATTCTGCTAGGGAGGAATCATTCAACTTCAGAGATGATCAGCACATAGAGAAAAATTCCTAGTTCTATTACCATATTAAATCTACACCTAAATTCAGAGATCTGTCCATGAATATTGAGTTATATGACTAAACTAATCTCTCTTTTTGCTGAGACAACTTTGAGTTTGGTTTTCTGTCACATGCTAAGTAAAATAAATAAATAAATATATATATATGCACAAGCAACTTCTGGAAGATAGGAGCACTTTAAGTCATACACATACATATAATTATTGATATAGTATCTCTTGGAAATGAAGCTATGGAGAATCTGTGGGAGAGCAAACTGTGCCCTAAGTGTGTTAACTTGACAAATCCTGAGTTTTCTCATGCTAGGAATGGAGTGTATCCCTTTGATAAATGAGGCAGCGTGTCAAACACACCCAGCACAGTGGTCTAGAGTTTGCGGCAGGCACTATACCAATCCATGAATGAATGACAGTGCTCCTTTTTTTCCCCAGCATTCAAGAGGCCTCTCACCATTATCAATCAAGATCATTCCTTGAGAATAAGATCTTAGTGGGGAGGAAGAAGTTCTATTAGAGCTTTTGGTAAATTCCTCAACTGTCCTACTCACTCCCTTCTTTGATGGAAATGGTGACTTGTCATATGCCAAGGGACTGAAATTTTCCCATTATAGTCAGAATTTAAACAAGAAGTTTGATATAAAAACTGCCTTGATTATTTTCCTGTTCTCATCTTTGAAAGTTGCAGCCAGGCTGGGAGCCTATTTGCCAAGTTTTCTGCCTGGAGGAAAATTGTGTGGCTGAGTTATAAATACATTGATGGATCCAGCTGGAACTGTCTCTTGTAATTTAATATGCAAAGAAATAATCTGAGTCATAGATGGAGAGGAGCAGTTTCTTTTAGATAAGAGTGCTCTAAGTTTGGCTCTGCAGATGACTTGCAAGAGCCTTTTCCCTCTGAACACGAGATGGGCTCAGGGCAAGCACAAGCTAACCTGCCCTTGAAATTAGACTTCAATGGTTTGTCCTGTTTTTTGTTTTTTTTTTTTATTCTAAGTACAAGCATAGAGGCTGTCACCTGAATTCTTAGTAGGCTTTAACTCAAAAGAAATTCTGAATTATTTTCCAGTGTTGGAAAGGAAATGAATTTTAACTTCTTAGAACTATACATTTTGGATATTCCCTTAAATCAAATAATATGTATGGTACCTACCATCAATGAAATAATATGCTAAACAATGGTGTGGGCAGAGCAGGGAGACTAAGAAATATGAATTACCATTGGATGCTGCCTTCATTATAGGGTTGAAGTTATAATTTAATTTGTAGTTAAAATAGCTCTTAAGAGGTGATACATGTAACTGTTTTAAAGAGTTTAAGTATGATAATGTTTTCAGTAATTACATGAATAATCATTGAATTAATGATCAATAATAATGCTACAATTAGTGTTTTCTTAATAATAAGTGATATCACTTCATAACATATGGGGATAGTTCTGGGTAAATATTGTTATATAAAAAATCAACCCTATTGGGTTGGGGATACAGCTCAGTTAGTATTAAGATAGTTAGTAGAATATTTGCCTTTCATGCACAAGGCCCTGGGTTATAATCCCCAGCACCACACACACACACACACACACACACACACACACACACACACAAATAATAATAATTATCCAAAATTCAGTGGCCATAAACAGCAATTTGCTTCTTCTCATGAGTAGGTGGGGTGGTTGGGAGAGTCTCTGCTAGTTTCTCCTGTATTGAATCTTGCATGGCATTCATCAGAAAGGTTCCAGATGTTCTTATTTGCATACGTGGTAGTTGATGCTGAGGGTCTGCAGAGATACCTCATTTTCCTCCATGTGACCTCTCACCTTGCAGTAGTCCAGCCACGCTTCTCACAAAGCAGTCCCAGGGCTGTACTTCAAGAGGATGAACACAGAGGCTCCAGGTCTCTTGAGGCTCAGACTCAGAAGCAGCACAATTTCTCTTCCTCTACTTTCCAATAAACCAAAATAAGTCATGAGATTAGTCCAGATTCAAAAAAGTAGGGAAATGGAGATGGCATTCATGACAAAGCTCAGGCTCAGAAAGGTTAGGCAATCATATGAATAGTAAATAGCAGAGCAAAGAGACAAACACAGCGATCCATGAGACAAATGGGTTTGTCTTTTCCACAGTATCATACTTTATTTCCAGTTAGAGTATTTTCATCTACATGGGATCAGGTTATCATTTATCATTCTTGGGAGAGACTGGTTGTGGGTATTTTATCAATAAGGAATAGAAGTTGAGAGAAATGTGTGAGTTTGCCACAGGCAAATTGGTAAGTTAGGAGTGCATTGGTACAGAAATCTCTCCCCTGCCACATGCTGCACCCCTTCTCATTTCCATGATGTCACTCATTCTTTCATTACAGATGTTACCTGGATTCTGTTCTCAGGGCATCCGATTGAACCAAGGAGGGTAAGTAACGAAGAGGTTGTTACAGGGAAATTATCTTGTGGACAAAGGTCTAGAAATGGAGTCCAGGTTGGTTTGAGATTTCATTGTAAGATAAAACTGTGGAGACTTCCTTGTCTACAGATTCACTCCTCTGTCTTTCCCTGCTTTATGCTGTATTGTGAGGATAGAGCCAATGCCCCTGATGTCTCTTTGCTTCCCAGCTCCATCCACAGAAGCAGGAGGATTTCCAGGATTGAGCTTCTGCTGGCTCTGCTGTAAATCCCATATTTATTGCACCAACCTAAGGGCTATAGCAACTTCCTGTGTTCCTAGGGTGCAACCTAGTTGCTATTATTTTTGTTTTTATTTATTTGTTTGTTTATTCATTGACTTTTAGCTCATTCTTTACCAATATTGCCAATTCCTAGTTAAATTCCATTAGTTCTAAGGATTCACAGCAGTTTCTTTTTTCCCTACTCGGATTCTAGGTGGACACTGATCTGGGGATGGTTTTCATGAAGGAAGTAAGGAGAAGAAGTTCATGTTTTAGCAGCTGGATAGTTGTACATGCCCTTTATTAGATTCAAACATCTTGTACGTGTTTGGAGGTACTCATTCTGATTTTTTAAGAGTTGGTTTAAAATATCAAACCCTCAAAGCTGGGCATGGTGGTGCACATCTGTAATCCCAGCAGCTTGAGAGCCTGAGGTAGGAGGACCACGAGTTCAAAGACAGCCTCAGCAAAAGTGAGGCACTAAGCAACTCACTGAGACTCTGTCTCAAAATTAAATACAAAATAGGGTTGGGGATGTGACTCAGTGAGTGAGTGCCCCTGAGTTCCATCCCTAGTACCCCTCCCTACCACAAAAAAATCAACTCTCAGAACACTTGGCCTTGAACTCCGTAGGTAAAATAGATTCAGCTAGGTCCTGTGTTTTTGATTTTTTACATCATTTATCACTGATTCAAATCTTGATTTTTTAAAAAACTTTTTGCTTGAAAATGTAATTTCCATGGTGATAATGATGACCCCCTTCTTCTCTGTTACATCCCCAGTGTACATGTAGTAAGTCATAAATGAGTGCTTTAAAAGGAAAAAGAAGGAAAGGAGGAGTGAAGGAAGGGTAGGAGGGATGGAAGGAGAGAAGGAAGAAGAAAAGAACCTGGAATTACCCCCCCCCCAAAGACCCTCCATCTTCCAGGCTCTGTGGTGGGTAGGCACATGCCTGTAATCCCAGCAGTTCAGGAGTCTGGGGCAGGAGGATCGCAAGTTCAAAGCCACCCTCATCAACTTAGGAAAACCCTAAACAACTCAGCAAGACAATGTCTCAAAATAAAAATAAATAAATAAAAAGGGTTGGGGACGTGGCTCAGTGGTTAAATACCTCTGAGTTTAATCACTGACATACCCACAAAACCAACCAACCAACCAAAAAACATTCCATTGCCCAATCACACACATAAGCCCTACATCAATGGGCGCTTCCTTGTGTCCTGCCAGAGGCAGCTGATCCTTCTCTCTGTTGAAAATATCACTGGTGTCAAAAAAAACAGCTGCATTTCCAGTTACATCTACCCTGATAGGATTGGATTCTTTTATATGCTCACCGGGAACCACCTGCACCAGTCTGTTAAGCCTCAAACGACAACAGATCTCTGTGGATGAGGCTTTCCTTGTGTCTATCATCATACTCTCAGGATATCTTGGACTTATTTTGTGCCCGATTAGACCCACTTCAAAAGCCTGATGTTGCTATGCTTCTCACTGTAGAGCACTACAGGCCGAGGGCAAGTCTCTTCAAAAAATCCTCACCTCCACACAAATGCAGTTAGCCAATCCATGATCAGATTTGTTCCTAGGTATGAAGCCTTGAAAGCAGTGTGATACAGGAAACAAAAAGTGCCTGGCATTGAGAATTCATTCGACAGGTTCAACCCACCTGTAGCAGTAGCTGTCCTGTGATTCTGATCTATCATTTCCCTCTGAGCATACAACTTCCCATTTGAAAGAGAGATGTTCCTCATGAAAATTGAAGTATCTGAAACACAGTACACATTAAATAAGCGTTTGTGAAATACCAGGAAGAATGATAGCTTCTCACTGGATAGGGTGAGTTTCTGGGCTTTGGTCTGGGTACAAAAATAAACTGCGGAGCCTGTTCCATTGACGGGCTCATGCTGTATGAGCGTACCAAACCTCTAAATGCTGATTAATATTAGATTACTGTATCTACGACCAGGCCATTTCACTCGGTCATTAAGACCTTTAATGCTGGTGAGAATCCCAAATAATCTGTCTTACCCGTCTTCACTGGCTGAAGTAGTAACCGTTGGCCCCAATTCTCTCCCATGTGTCTGTCTGCCTCACTGCCCCAGGACCCCCAGACTTGGATTTCCCCTCATCTCATCATCTCTCACCTCCTCATCTTTTTCTTAATTCCTGTGTGTTTAAGCTACAAAGAAATCACACTGCAGACGTGGTCACTGTCCTCTGCTCCCGTCTAGAGACATCTGGAAACACTTCCTCACCTGGGCTACATTTGCTTTAGCTTAGTCTGCGTTCAATTGCTCCTCATTTGTGTTTTTGTTAATAACCTGCTGATCTGATCACTTGAGCATCTAATTTCCTGTATATTTCACTATTCGTGCTACCATTCCATTTATTTATTTATTTTTAATAGTACATCATAAGATGAAAAATGGAAATCCTTTCTGGTCATTATCCCTCCTAGTTTAATTAGCTGGTGCCACCTGGAAGAAACCCTGACCACAGTATTGCCTGATGCTTACAATCTAGGACACATCTATCTTCCAGGTCCTGTCACTGAGGTGGCAAGGTTCTTTTTAAACTGAAAGGGAACATCTCCACAAGGAATTACAGGGACAACAGGCATCATTAACTGGGACTTCTATGGACTAAGAGAGATGCAGGTTCAACTCAGGAACCATCCCTGTTGAGGCTCTCTGAACTGCGCTCCATTTTGAAAGCTGCAGACTGTAACAACCTCAGGTCTCAATCCAGCTGTAAAAATGTGCTCTTGAAATTCTTCATTCATCCTTATTTTTATTTTTTAAAAATTTGTTCTCATTAGTTATACATGACTAGAATGTATTTTTGACAGATTATATGGAGTATAACTTTTCATTGAATATGAATGAATATAAATCCTTATTCTTCTGGTTGTACACGATGTAGAATTACATTGGTCATGAAATCATATATGCACTTAGGAAAGTAAAGTCCAATTCATTCTACCATTTTTCCTATTCCAATTCCCCTTCCTTCCCTTTATTCCCCTTTGTCTAATTCAAAGTACTTCCATTCTTCCCTACCCCCACTCTTATTGTGAGTTAGACCCCCACATATCAGAGAGAACATTCAGCCTTTGGTTTTTTGGTATTGGCTTATTTCACTTAGCATGATAGTCTGCAGCTCCATCCATTTACCAGCAAATGCCATATTTTTATTCCTCTTTATGGCTGAGTAGTATTCCATTGTGATATACACCACATTTTCTTTTTTTTTAATTTTTTATTGTTGGTTGTTCAAAACATTACATAGTTCTTGATATATCATATTTCACACTTTGATTCAAGTGGGTTATGAACTCCCATTTTTACCCCATATACAGATTGCAGAATTACATCAGTTACACATCCATTGATTTACATATTGTCATACTAGTGTCTGTTGTGTTCTGCTGCCTTTCCTATCCTCTCACATTTTCTTTATCCATCTGTTGAAGGGCACCTAGGCTGGTTCAATTGTTTAGTTATTTCGAATTGAGCTGCTATAAACATTGACATGGCTGCATTACTCTAGTATGCTGATTTTAAGTCCTTTGAGTATAAACTGAGGAGTGGGATAGATGGGGTCAAATGGTGGTTCCATTCTAAGTTTTCTGAGGAATCTCCATACTGCTTTCCATAATGGTTGCATCCATTTGCAGTCCCACCAGCAATGTATGAGTGTATCTTTTGCCCCACATCCTTGCCAACATCTATTGTTATCTGTATTCTTGATGATTGTCATTCTGACTGGAGTGAGATGAAATCTCTGTGTAGTTTTAATTTTCATTTCTCTAACTGCTAGAGATGTTGAATATTATTTTATGTATTTGTTGACTGATCTCTCCTTAATTTTCTAAGCATCCACAGAATTTTGAACACCTTTTATCAACTTACCCTTTTGGTAAAGTTTTCCTTGACTTGGATGAATTAATGTTCCTTTTGTGTGATTGACATGAGCCCCAAACTAATATTATGTGGTAGTGTAACAATCATATCCCTAGTCCCTGTCTAAACCATTGTTGTGGACCCAGAGAACTCAGCATCCATTCCTTGTTTATCTTTGCATTCCTGGTGCCTGATATCAGCTATCTGACATAGTGTGTACACCTAAATGCTTGTGGTACCATAATATATTTTATTTTGTATTAACCAATGCCATTTGACCATATTTCATTTCACTGTTATATAAAATTCTGTTTGGAAATTGCTAAAGAACCAGTTGTTGGAATGGCCAAATTTCCTGTTTATAACTAGTCCAGGGACCTCATTTATTTTCTGAGGGTTCTGTGTTTTTTCACCATTGAAAATGTGCTTTATGATTGGATATTCCCAAGAGGGAAGATGAAGACACCTATGTCTAAATTGTCTTAAAGGAAACTAACTGTATGGCAGGAAGATCTAGAAGATAAGAGAAAATAAAGGCAATTACAAATATGGAAAACAACATACAACATTAGGCATTATAGAGAGAAAGAGCGAAAGTTGATATATGAGGCACTAACAATGTGACTGCTTTAGGGGGAGAACTCTGGAAAGTCCTCTTGGATACCTTTAAGCTGAATCTGCTGCACAAGAAAGAGACAGGTGCAAAAATGGAGAGCGATTCATCACTGATGAATGATTTATGGGTGTTGATTTTATTCCATTCACAATAGCCTCAAAAAATAAAATACCTGGGAATCAATCTGAAGAACACTGAAGAAAGAAATTGAAGAAAACCTCAGAAGATAGGAAGATCTTCCATGCTCTTGGGTAGGTAGAATTAATATTGTCAAAATGGACATACTACTAAAAATGTAATAGAGATTTAAATGAGATTTATATTGAAATCCCAATGACATTTTTCAAATAGAAAATGCAACTATAAAATTTATTTGGAAAAAAATAAGAGACCAAAAACAGCTAAAGCAATCCTTAGCAAGAAAAGTGAAGCAAGAAGCATCACAATACCAGACCTTAAACTATACTACAGAGCTATAGTAACAAAAATGGCATGGTATTGGCACCAAAATAGACTTTTGGACCAATGGGACAGAATAGAGGATACAGAGACAAACCTACATAAATATGGTTATGTCATAATAAAAAAAGGTGCCAAAAACATTCACTGGAGAAAAGATAGCCTATTCAACAAATGGTGCTAGCAAAACTGGAAATCCATAATAGCAAAATGAAATTAAACCTCTATATCTCACACTGCACAAAAATAAACTCAAAGTGCATAAAAGACTTAGCTACTAGAACAGAGACCCTGTGTCTAATAGAAGAAAAATTAGGCTCAAATCTTCACCATGTCAGCCTAGGATCTGACTTCTTCAACAAGACTCCTAAAGCACAAGAAGTAAAATTTAAAAAAAAATCAATAAATGAGAAGGATTCTAATTAAAACCTTCTTCTAAGCAAAAGAAATAATCAATCTCATGAGGAGAGAGTCTACAAATTGGGAGAAAATCTTTACCACATGAACTTTTGATAACAAATTAATCTCTAGGATATATAAGTAACTCAAGAAACTTAACCCCCCCCCCAAAAACAAATAACACAATCAATAAATCGGCTTAGGAAATGAACAGACATTTAACATTAGAAGAAATACAATTGATCAACAAATATATGAAAAAATATTCAACATCTCTAGCAATTAGAGAAATGAAAATCAAAACAACTCTAAGAATTCATCTCACTCCTGTCAGAATGACAATCATGAAGAATTCAGGCAACAATAAATGTTGGTGAGGATGTGGGGGAAAAGTTACACTCATACATTGCTGATGGGACTGCAAATTGGTGCAACCACTATGGAAAGGAGTATGGAAATTCCTCAGAAAACTTAGAATGGAACCACCATTTGACCCAGTTATCCCACTCCTCATTTTATACCCAAAGGAATTAAAATCAGCATACTAGAGTAATGCAGCCATGTCAATGTTTATAGCAGCTCAATTCACAATAGCTAAACTATGGAACCAACCTAGATGCCCTTCAATAGATTAATAAAGAAAATATGGTATAAATATTCAATGGAATATTACTCAGCTTTAACAAAGAGTGAAATTATGGCATTTACCAGTAAATGGTTGAAGTTGGAGAATATAATGTGAAGCAAAATAAGCCAATCCCAAAAAACAAAAGGCCAATTTTTTTCTTTAATATGCAGATGCTAATTCACAATAAGGTGGGGAGCACTAGAAAAGAATATCTTAGATTAGGTGGAGAGAAATGAAGGGAGGGGAGGAGAGGGGATGTGGGGAT
The DNA here is from genome assembly GCF_021218885.2 of Marmota monax. Lineage (NCBI taxonomy): Eukaryota > Metazoa > Chordata > Mammalia > Rodentia > Sciuridae > Marmota > Marmota monax. The sequence goes on from NW_026695224.1 coordinate 16,562,960, forward strand.
AGGAAAGATAGTAGAATGAAACAGACATTATTACTGTATGCATATATGTGTCTGCATGACCAATATGATTCTACAACATGTATGCTCAGAAAAATGGGAAATTCTATCCCATCTATGTATGATATATCAAAACATAAATTCATTCTACTGTCATGTAAAACTAATTAAAACAAATAAAAAAATTAAAAATGGAGAGAGAGGATAGGGAAGTGACAGAAAAAAAGAGAAAGTGATGTGAACTTATATATTTCTCTGTTTTTAGCAAATTTTCCCAGTTCTAGAAATCTTTTCTTGGACTTATCATGATGTTCTTGCAGTATCTTAAAAAGTGGGATTGTATGACAGAAGATAAACATTAAGGTAGAATAACACTGTATTTTATTCCTCTCTCTCCAGTTTTTCTTAAATTAATAGATTTTATTTTTGAAGAGTAATTTTAGGTTCACAGCAAAGTTGGACAGAAAGTGCATAGAATTTCTACATACTCCCCTCTTACACACACACACACACGCACCTGCACATAAAACCCCAACCCTATCAACATTCCCCCTGGTCACATTAGTTAAAAATAATGAGCCACCATTGACATATCATTATCAATTGATGACCACAGTTCACATGAGTAAGCTTCACTCTTGCTCTGCATTCCATGAGTTTGATAAATACATAATGGCAAATATTCACCTGTACAGTATCAAAAGGCATAGATTCACCACCCTAAAAAATGCCCATACTCCACACACACATTCATCCCTCCCTCCCAAGAAACACTGACTGCCTCATTGTGCCTTTTCCAGACCATCACACAGATGAAATCCTACCATATGTAACCTTCTGATTGGCTCTTTTCACTTAGTGACAGAGCGTAAGCTTCCTCCTTGACTTTTGGTGTAGACTCATAACACACTTAGCTTTAACTTTATTTTATTTTGCTTTATTCCTGTGATAAATTACAGAAAATGCCTGTTATGCATCCAGGGTTTCATAACTTCAATTTCACTGAACCCTATGATGAACTTTGAGTGTATAAACCTAGCAAACTCACCATAGACACACACACGTCCTCCAAAAAAAAAAAATTAAATGTTTTCTTAAAAACAACAACAACAACAAAAAGCATAGCAGAGAATAGGACTTTTGAACAGAGAAAAAATAAAACTTTTTGCAGAGGGAGAAAAATATAATATAGCACCAAACACATGCACTCAGCAATCCTAAGGACAGAATCACTGTCCTTGGCATTTGGGTTTGCTACCAGCAGCCTCTAAGAATAAACAATAAGAAGGAACAGTTTGTTCATTTCTTCATATGCTGCCCCAAACATATGTTATCAAAACTTTCCCTTCTTAAAAAATATCATTAAAACATTATGGATACATCAGGCCATTGTGGGTTTAATTATTCAGCATATTGCATTTTAATTATTTATTAATGTTCCATATTTGACAAACATTTCCAGAGAATTGGGGAGGTTATAATAAAAAGATTAATTGACTTCATTAATATTCTGGAATAAGCCTAGTTTGTGTATCAACTGGGCGAAGCACATCCATCTTCTCTTGGGAGAACCCAAGACTAACTCAGTAACCTTGGGAAAACTGTGGGATGTGGGCTGTGTATATGCCTGTACTTCCTCATCAGTAGACTAGAAATAGCTACAATGTCTTTGCCACAGGATTCTCATGAGAATTAATGAAATAAGGTGTGTAAAGAAGTAGCACAATGCCTCCAGGTAATAAGTGCTCAATAAATATTTATAAGTATTCTGTTTTATTTCCCATTACAGGAATAGGGTACTTGATATTTCTATGCTGATCAGAGGAGCCAGGCAAGGCTCCAGAATGTGTTGACCTTTGAACTGGCTCTCAAAAATGAAATGAGGTGCCCCAGATGGACAAGGTCTGCAGTGGGTGCAGCATCAGCATGATGCTGTGTTTAAACAGTAGCTCCTCTTCCTGTGATTGACATCCTGTAGGGCATCACACAAGATTATATTCTTAAACTATAGTAAAATGGGAAATTCAGGAGAATAATTAGAACAGAGAATGTGCTGTTGTAATTTCCCATCTGGGTGTAAATAAATCCAACCATCCTAAACCAGGCATCATGTGCATAAATAGATTTTCAGCCTTAAGAGCAAACTCAAGTCTCAAGATGGCACCACAGACGTGATCTCGTTGCAAAGTCTTATGAGGTTCCAGAAACCATCCTGATCTTTCGCACCTTGGATAAGTCTTCAGCCTTCTTAAATTTAGAAGGGAGGAGGATCTAAATCTAGAATAATGGATGCTCTTGGTTGTGGCTCTTGTCATTTATGAACTCTGGTATATTATTTTACCTCCAGGGTAAAATAGATAAGTAGCATTTGTGAAATGCTTTTTTATAAATATTGCACCATGTACATTATCTACAATACATTTTTTTAAGTCTTCTTACAATGCGTATGTGAGGACAACAGTAGAAATGCTAGTGTATGAGGAAGGAATTAAGGCACATTGAAATGGTCAGAGTTATATAGAGGTGAATCATGCACTAAAACCCCCACCCCAAATAAAAGTCTACGCCCATTCTGTAATGATGCCATTATGAAAAGTCAATCATTGTAAGAGTCTTTCTTTCCAAGAAAAAGTGACTTTCTCCCTTTCTTTCATTCATACTGAGGATTAAAACCAGGAATGCTTTACCACAGCACATCCCCAGCCTCTTTTATTTATTGATTGACTTTTGAGACAGCATCTCAATAAGATGCTTAAGGCCTCACTGAGTTGTTGAGGCTGGCCTCAACCTTGTAATCCTCCTGCCATTATAATACGTCTAAGGAGTTTTCGCTGTAACCCATATATGCTAATTACATCATTTTATTCTATCAGCTTCTCTACTTGTGGAATCCAAGCATGAACAATTCTAGCACCCAATAATCCAAGGCCTGGGAATCAACTCACAAGTCTATTCATCTATGCCTTTACAAAAGCAGATCCACCAGAAAACTGCAGTGCCTATGCCTAGCGGGTCCCTGGATCTGTCCCTACTAATCAGAATCCAGCTAATACTTTTGCACCTATAGTATGGAATAAAACTATCCTCAAACCAATGTGGCATGTGGGATAGGCACATGGTGTTTCTATTCAGAATGGTTGAGGTCTATATTTTGCTCCCATCACTCACAGAGTAATTCTGTAGAATAAATAGATGCATACTAACTTCAGTCCCTGCATGAGAAAATGGGAACATTAAATGTCCCTCCACAGAATCATTGTGTTTTTACTCACCCCCCAAAATATTTAGCATTCTTTTCAATTCATATTAATAATTGACCTCAACTATGAGTGTCTTCATCATCAAATCACCTTTTTATGATTATTTGCTATTTCACTCTCCTCCACTATTATGATCAGGAAAAAAAAACCCAACAAATATAAAGATGGATTGACAACAGATCAATCTGAGAGTTGCCTCTCAGAGGAAAGTTCAAGTGCACATTTATAAAATATTTTCATTAAATGAAACCAAAACTTATTTTCCTGGTTGGGTCAAGTAGATCTTTTTTTTTTTTTTTTTTTTTTAAGCAGGCAACATAATTAAAGAGTAAGAGACAGACAAAAATATTAATGAAGAGCAAAACAGAAAGAAAAATGATAAAGATACTGGGAAAAGTTGATAGTTTCTGCTAGACTCTGTTGCCCTTTATATCATGCTAATTATTTGAGACAGATCACTTCAGGGAAACTGATATATCATCAACAACTCAGCTTTCTTGAATAATTACTTCTGATTTGTTTTTTCAATCCTCCACTGTAATAGTGGCTCCATTTTCCTCTATTTTATATAAGAAGGTGAGAGACAAATTGTAAATTCATGTATACTCTTGAATACGTTAGCCTTACCTGGAATCTCTGAGTGCAGAAATTAACTAGACATTTATAAACAATAGTTTTATCGATTTGGTACTTACTGGGGTGCTTTCATGAAATATTTGTCAGTGATTTTAAAGGATTTTATTTAGCCATGAAACAGCTTGTTTAGAGTTGTTCTTGTGTCAGAAAAAAAAAAAAAAAAAAGGAAATGAGCAATCTTTAAGTAGAAACAGATTTTAGCTAACTCAGCTCCCTGGAAGAATCAATACCGTATCATAACTGTTCCCCCCTGTTGAAATAGTGTGGTTTAAAATATAAAGATTCCATTCTTCCTTGGAAAAAACCAATGTTTAAATTTTCCACCTGACATGTTATAGTGTTATATTTCATGTCAGGTTGTTTCAACCATGGCAAATGATAGGAAGCCTCAATGATACCATGATACACATCCTGCAGCTCACATTGAGTTATCTTAGTGAGACATATCAGCTTGAAAACATACATGGGAATGACGTGCCATCCTAAAAACCAGAGATAATGCCCATGGGTCCCAGAGATAGTGATGTTCATCATTTATTTCTGAGGCCAGGACAAGGTAATATAGCAAAACAGTAATAGTATTTGTTCAACCTAATAAAATTAAAACAACAGAAAGTTTTGTTTTGACTCCATGGACAGATAAATACAAAAAAAAGCCATGTACAGTAAAAAAAAAAAAAAAAAACAACTCATTGTACATATAGGCTTTATCATTTTTAAATCATTTTTCTTCAAAAAAGGAATAAAGAGAGAGTTAGGCTCAGCATGGCTAACTAAATTGACTACCATCTTCTCCTTTGACATCTCAGGACCATGAGATCTTTTCTACTTTATTTCTTTGCTTGGCTGTGAATCAAGAGTCAGATAACATTGTTTTTTTTTGTTTTGTTTTTCCCCTGTGGTAACAAACACTATCCTATTTCAGTCTTACATTACCTCTGGCTTAACATTTTACAGCAGATTTTAAAATGATTTTCTTAACTTTAATTCTCCCTTTAAAGCTTTTCATACACAGGGGCCAAGTTTTTTTTTTATTATTATTATTATTATCTTTAAGTGTAGCATCATTTACTTCTTCCACTGGATTTAGTTCCAGTTTTTGATGATATCTCAGTAACCAAGAATTGCTGGCTCACCCTCTCCCCATTTCCCATGGACGTAATTAGAAACCCATAGAAATCTCCAACCTCTCCTTCTAGGCAGCCAAAGAACTCTGATAGAGTTCTGGAAACTGAGTAGGTATAGACACATCTTAGCTCTGAAATAACCCACAGCATCCAAAGGTGAAATTAGTGTTATGAAACTCAAGAGATTCTCTCATAAAACATTGGTGCCAAAGTTCTCTAAGCAGAGAAAAGTAGATAAAGGGACCATTAGCTACTTCCTAAAATACAGAACTTAATTCATAGCAGGGGTAAAGGAATGTCTAGAATAATAGGAAGGATCAGACAGGAAAGAAACCCTGAATTAATCATTTATATGTTGTCTGTGTTAAGAAGTCTCATAGGTACAAAGCATGATGCTGAATCAAATCTGCAGGGTTGGGGAGGGAGGAAGAAAACTAATATTGAATATTAGACTTATTACTCCAGTATGTCAAAACATTCCAAGACCTAGAACTAGACTGAGAAGTGGAAGCCCATGTTTGCCGTGCATCACATCATAGAAATCTACCCATTTAGATATTTGAGGCTTTCCTTGACTCAAACAATTTATCAACTCTGCAATCACCTTTCTACCAATGCATATGATTTTCTTTTTTTTTTTTTTTAAAGAGAGAGAGAGAGAATTTTAATATTTATTTTTTAGGTTTTTTTGGCAGACACAACATCTTTGTATGTGGTGCTGAGGATCGAACCCCGGCTGCACACATGCCAGGCGAGCGCGCTACCGCTTGAGCCACATCCCCAGCCCAGTGCATATGATTTTCAGCTGAGACCAGCTAAGGGCTCCTCCTTTCTTATACATAATCAGGATCTCAATTGCAACGTCTACTCTCAGACTAGAATATCCAGAAAACAGTTGGCTAGGAAGTAGCAGCTACAGAATTGGCCACACAAGGAGAGTTTGGCAGCAAAGCCCCAGTAGGCATGTATGTGGGAGATTATTGTTAGGAATGCTAACCACCAGCTGGTCCGAAAGCCTGACATGGGGGTAAGGCTATTTCTTCTCATTCCAGCAGATCTCCAGTAGATAAAAACAGGTACTATAATGGTAAGTGTGTTCACAAGTTTAGAGTAGCCTACTTCCAACTGTGTAACACTAAGGGAATTCCATAGAGCAGGATACTGAAAAACTCTAGCTAGTGGATCTTTCCTCAGGGGGTTGAAATTAAATTAAATTAAATATATTTATTGTTCAATCTTGAAATTTGTTTGGAAATATATTGGAGAGCAGTGGAAAGATGTGTGACTCAGACACAAATAATTGCTAGAAACCCTGTAAAATTGTCCCTTAATTTCCACTGGGATTGTTACAGAACCCACACAGATACCAAAATCCATGGATGCTCAAGTCCCTTACTTAAAATGGTATAGTCTTTATTATATATAATCTACAGATACCCTGCTATATACTTGAAATCGTCTCTAGATTACATACGATACCAAGTACAACTGAAATGTTATGTCAATAGTTGCACTAATTTTATTTATTATTGTTAATAATGATTAAAAAAATTAATGCATACGGGGCAGCATACAGCTCAGTGGTAGAAGGCTTGCCTGGCATGTGTACTAGAGGTTTGATATCCACCAGTGCACAAATGAATGAATGAAGGAAGTAAATGGCATGAATATGTTTTTCCTCCTCACAAGTGATTGGCAGGGGTATGCCATTTAGCATTCAAGGTTTTTCTTGTTGTGACTCTAAACATAATTTAGGGCTTTTCTTTTCTTTTTTTTTAAACCTTTATTTTATTTACGTTTGTATGTGGTGCTGAGAATTGAACCCAGTGCCTCACACGTGCTAGACAAGTGCTCTACCACTGAGCCACAACCCCAGGCCCTGGGCTTTTCTTTGACTATCTTCCAAATATACCTAAATCACCTGATTTGAAAGGAGAGGGACCCTCAGGCTAAGGCATTCTGAACACACAGAAATGAAAAATATATATATTGACAACTTCATGTGACTTTCATAACCGGACAAGTTGACATTCAGTATTTAATGTTACAAGACTTCTGTTTCTGTTCATGGGACTTGGCATGTTCATCTCATTAACAAAAGGTTTAAGTGTTTCAGGTAAAAGACAAGATCATTTTGGAATTAACGAATGACATCTAAATATGTGCACAATTCCATTTTTCTCATTCAGTTATGACAGGCCACGTGATTCATTAGCTAAAACCCACATATCTAGTACCTGCAGCTCTCTTCAGAGCTCAGTCTTTCATCTATAATCATTTTCACAAAGCAATACCTCAATAAGATGTCACCAACAGCCAGAGATAATCCCCCTTATTGTGACCAGATAGCACCTACCCATCTCACATTTTGCAAGTATTCATCCCAATGCACTGTTGTGAAGTTTTTGGAGGATGGGAGCTACCTTTTCCTGGGTTATCTGCTCAGCACACAACTGGTCACATAGAATCAATAGATGCATATTGAAAAACCTGGTTTTGCAGTAGGTGTGACAGTCCTTTGGTAAGGGGACAGGGAGCTCAGAGAATGAAGGAAATGAGCTTGGGGAACGAGGAAGAGCAGGGGGAGGCCACCAAAACCATACTTACCTTTCGCACAATTTTTTATCTCTATTATTTTTTACTTTTTCACCATTTTGCCTTAGGCTCAACCCAAGGTAGTGTGAATGGTAGAGACTGAGCTCTGAAATTGCCATCGATCCTTAACACACTAACTGGGAATTACTCTATTTGCTGCAAATAATAAGAAAGAATTGCCAGAGCCAAAGTAAAGCAATGCTACTTCCTTCCTTTTCCTAGAAATAACCAAGAGTTATAATCAGGAAAAAACAACAACAACAATAATAACAGAATAGAACAAATTGCTTTTTTACAAGTTCAAATGCATTCATTTCTTGTTATAAAAGGAGGAATGGATTGGGTTTGTCCAAAGTTGTAAGGTACAAAAAAAATATATGAAATGTCTTTCATGCATTACATTTGTATGCATACATAGAGGCATGTGTGTATATTATCTGTGCAGTAGATATGTATATATGCTTTATATATTTTATGATGTGTATTTACATGCATGCACTCGGGTACACATACACACCTATTTTCCTTATTTAACTGTATATTTATGCAACAATTCAGTAGTTGGGATTTGATAAATAAAGTCAGAGATGCCACAAATTTTCACATTTCATCTATTTAGCATTCATAGCCACACCAGAACATGTGGCCACCATCCACAGCTATGCTACTATATGTATTCAATATTATTCAATTCTAAGTTTAATTTCATTTTCTGTTTTTTTTTTTTTTTTTTTTTTTTTCATTTCTTCTTCTTCTCCTTTTATCCTCATTATTGAGAATGGAACCCAGGGATTTGTACACATTAGGCAAGAATTCTACCACTGAGCTGTATTTCCAGCCCTTTATTATTTTGAGAAAGGGTCTTGCTAAATTGCCCAGACTGATCTGGAACTTTTGATCTTCCTGCCTCAGTCTCCAGAGTACCTGGGATCACAGGCCTGCACCACCAGGCCTGTCCACTTCAACTGTCTTGGGGGAAGCCCTGTGTCTGATTCATCTTTGTATCCTTAATCCCTGTCAAGAAAATGGTGAAAACCCAAGAAAATGTTTTGTATGCAAAATGTATGCATTTTGTATACAAAATGTATGCACCAAATCAAGTGCATACATTAGTGAGCCATCTAATATTAAAAAGTCTTGTTTTTACTTATACTATACTAAAATTTCTTTCTCCATCTTCTCCTACAAGTAATCTAGAAGCACAACACCACAGGCTGATCTCTCTTGAATTGCTTAATTGCAGCTGCAAAGATTTCTCATCAGATAGATTGTTAATGGCAATTAACTCAATATCACTTGGCCAGTGATGGACCGTGGGACAAGAGATCTCAAATTATTGGGTTTAGTTTGCTTGCCTGAGTCCAGGTTGATATATAACTTGATACAAGACATTTTTTTTTTAAATAGCAGTTTCTAGATTCTAATTCTAGAGATTGATATCAAGTAATCACACTACCTGATACTCCTAGAAGCCAATACGCCTAGGTGGTTTTGGGGAGAAAATTAAAAAAAAAAATCTTTACCTCATGATCAACTGGGAAGGAGTGGACAGACTGCTAAAAGCTTATCTTCACCTCCTTGAATAGTTAGTAGTAGAAAACTTTATAGGTAGGGAGAGGAGAGAAGCTGTTTCTTGAATGGATGGCAAGAAAGGCGAGTTTTAGGGAGCTGTGTCACAGATAGAAAGAGCCCACACATCCCTCTTTCCAGGTCATGTATTAGTCTTCAGGAGGTCATCTTAATCAACACAGAGGACTTGGAACTTGTGACATCAGAGGGTCATTGACCAGATTAACTGGCTTCTCCTGCCCTGTTCACTCTTAGAAAGCAGGTTTGATCCTTTCCTTGAATATATGCTGACGGCTTTCCTGAAAAACATCTTAAGCACTTTGTTTGTTAAAGGATTTAGACATGTCAAGGCCTAAGCCCATTTCAACATTATTCCATTTGATTCAGGAGGTGTTCAAACAGGGACATTTGTTAAAAAGAGTCCCAGGAGATTCTAAAATACCAATAATTTATTCAACATTGTGAATCTGGAAACTACAGTCATTCACAACAGAACAGTGTTTGCCCAAGAAAGCTGCTCTCTGCTGCGAAGCTGGTATGAGGAAGGGGTGGGTGAGACCAGGAATGGAATGATCAGAAAATGCAATTCACCATCAAAGATGGAAATGCCCAATAATAATAAGCCAAAAAATTGCAGTGTATAATTAGTGTTACTAGAGTTAAGTAGGGGTGTTAAAAAGTATCCGTGTTTAACACCAATGCTGGAAGTAAGAAGTCTCTTCTCTTTTAATTACTGAAGCCATGCTGATTGCATCTATTTGACATTGTATCTTAATACCTTCCTAACACTTGGTACTTTTCTCCTGAAACCAAGAGAAAGCTGCCCTCAGGTTCAGAGTCTTGAAGGCAATGAGCTCCTATTAGAATTCAATAGTATCTTTCATTTCCTTTGATTTATTTTTACCTTACCCTTATGGCAATTATGCCAACTTTTCATGAAAATAATACCAATATATTCAAGCCTCTTTATGACACACACTTACACAAAAAATTGTGAGTTCATTAAAATATCAAATCAATAGTGCAGGTTACACTTGGTTGTGACAGAACCCTAGACATCATAAGTAGTGACTATGGTTTAGAAAGTTGATCAATAGCAATGGATAAAACAACTACATGGATGAGCCTGGAGGACATTGTGCTAAGCGAAATGAGAAATAAATAAAAGCACTGCATAGAGTCACTTATATGTAAAATCTAAAAACAAACAAAAAAATGAACACATAGAAATAGAAAATAGAATGGTGGTTTCTGGTGACGGGGAAGGGGAAGAAATAAAGAGATGAAGGTCAAGGGAACAAATATGGAGTTATGTAATGTGTAACAGACGACTAAAGTTAATAAAATTAAATTGCACTTGAAAATGGACCAAATAGTAGGTTTTAGGTGTTCTTACCAGAAATAAAAGAGATATCAATAGAAAATGATGTATATGTTAAATTGCCTACCTATAGTAATCATTTCAATATGGATATGTATATCAATATCATGTATATTGAAATTTAAACTTTAAATTTCTCTAATAAAAATATAGCAAGCTATCAAAAGTCTGCCAGAAATGTATTTCAAAATGGTTGGGAATGGAGGAAGTATAGGTAAGGCCAAAAATTTTAACTGGCCTCAGACTTCTTAAGAAAGAAGTCCCTTATGTGGATACCCTATCTCCATGAGAAATTTCTGGGGCTCGAATCAATTGAGAAAAGCAAGGAAACAAGAATGAGAAAATTGATCACCTGCTGCTGTTTGAGATCCCCTGCTTCAAACGCATTAATGTAAGTATGTTAGGGAGTCTTCAGAGAAAAATAATAAACAGGATGGATGGATGGATAGATAGATAGACAGACAAATTTATTCTGTGGAATTAGCTCACATGATTATGCAAGATGACAAACCCTAGGACATGCACAGCAGGCTAAAAACCCACGATAATGGATGGTATAATTTCTTCCCAAGGAGCAGCATACTCCAGACCTAGGAAGAGCCAATGGCTTAAAAAAAAGGAAAATATCAGTCAGATGTGTCAAATTCTTTCTCTCCATCTAAAAAACAAGTGCACTAACAACATCGGTCTGTAACTTTTGGAATCCACGAGTCTATTGAGGTTTTGCAGCATCCAGCAGAAGTCCTGGATAGTAAATTTGGGTTCATTTAAGCTCTGAGCAGGAAAGTCACTACCTACCCCCTAAAAGCAGCCCTTCAGCAGGCAGTCATGCTTGTACTTCTGGCATAGCATGCACATAACTTATGGGCACTAAAGTAGGCTAAAAGGGTCATGTCCTCCAAATATTGGGATCTGTGTTTTACACACTGGTTGCTGCTTCTGATCACAGAGGTTCAAATAGGTAGGTGGTGACTGCCTTTCCACTGCCCCACACTGTATGGTCCCCTCCAGTTAAAGTTAAAGTGACTTCTAGAGGAGTTAAAGGGCCAGCACTCTCTCTCCCACAAATGGATTCTTTTTTTTTTATTTCCCCCTTTTGGAAACCAGAGTAAATACTAGGACATTAAAAAGCAACTGCTTATCTGGGCAAATTCAGACAGTAATTGCACAAGCCCAGGGAAAATAATTGGGCTCAGAAAAGACATGAAATGACCTAAACGTTACACCAAATCTAATTCTTGGTACATAGACATCATAAAACAATTTTTAAAAAGGCAAAATATTAAATGATAACAAAAACAAAACTCAGCAAAATCTGAAAAAGGGAAAAAAAAATTAATGTTCAGAGTTACCATATGATTATATTCAAATGCCTGTTTTCAGGGGAAAAAAAAATCACACATCAGGAAATTGTGACCCATGCCAGATTTTCACAAATAATTTTTAAAAAGCAGTAAAACATACAGACAGAGCACAAAGGTAATCATAAATTCCTTTTTAATTACTTCAAATATAAATGATATTACTCTTCAATTAAATAGATTGGCATATTGAATAAGAAGCATGATATACCTACGTTTTGCTTATAAGAGACTGATTTCAGGTCTAAAATCACAAATGGATTGCAACTTCTGACATGCTACAACATGGGTGAACCTTGAAGACATTGTGCTAAGTGAAATAAGCCTATGGCAAAAAGACAGATATTATGATTCCACTTATGTGGCATAGCCAGAGTAGTCCAATTATTAAATCAATTTAGGACTGAGCAACATTTCATCACCCATTTCTAGACAAATACTCCTTAAAAAATTAACATGTTCATATGCAGATTTGTGCAGGATTCTAACCCAAATTTTAAGGTAGCAAAGAACAGCTATAGATCCAAGTGAAGGATCAGTGCTTTTAGGAAAAGCTAACGCTTAGTCCCTGTTACAAAGTTTATACAGACAGTATAAGGGGTTGAAAGAGAGGAACTAGAAATGGCAGGGAAGGGGAGGATAGGGAAATGCCATTTAATGGTTATAGATTTCACTATTACAAGATGAAAAGAGTTATATAGGTGGATATTGGTTATACAACATTATGGTTATATTTAATACCACTGAACTATATACTTAAAATGATAAAAATGGTTAATTTTATGTTATGTGCATTTTGCCATAAAGATGTGGGGAAAAAAGGAGGAAAAAGCCCCAATTCAAAGGCAGTTCATCAGGCACAGTTATATACACCTTTAATTCCAGTGACTCAGAAGGTGGAGGGATAAAGATCAAAGTTTGAGGCCATACTCAGCCATGTAGATAGGACCTAAGCAACTTAATGAGACCCTGTCTTAATAAAAAGGGTTGGGGATGTAGCTCAGAAGTTAAGCACCCTTGGGTTCAATCCCTGGTATCAAAAAAAAAATGAAAAAAAAAAAGGCAATTATGCAAAAGCCATTTCTTCTTATGTGACAAGGTTAGTCTTTTTGTTCTATTAAGACTTTCAATGGATTGGATGAGACCCACCCACATCTGAAAGAGCAATCTGCTTTACTCAAAGTTTATGGATTTAAATTTAATCTAATCGAGAAACTTGCTCACACACGTGCTCAGAATTATGGTTGGCTCAATCATTGGTGGGAACCCTGTAGGCCAGTCATAAAATTAACCATCACATTAGATGTTTACACAGAAATGCAGAAAATGAGGCATAAATAGGCTCTACCTACTGCAATCTGTGGCATAATCTTCACATGTAAGTAGTAGTAGTTTCACTCTGATTTTTTTTTATGATTTTCTATCTTATACACTGCCTGACGTATGTCAACCTCTCAAGGTATAGTTGCTGAATAGATTTTAAATTTCTCCAGTTTAAATTTTTAGATATGGACTTAAGTTTTTTGTTGTGTTGATCACCTACATTTACTTGCTATTTGCCTCTGTTTTGTCTGCCTTCACGTGTGCTGCGGCAGGGGAACTTCTAGTGCACCCCAGCCTCTGTGGCATCTTCTCAGTAGGGCACAAGCTCCAGAAAGAAATCAGTGTCCTTAGATGAGCAGGTTTATTTAATTGCAGGTTTCAACCAGCAATGGTCATGGTCATGTCTCTTAGGTTTGCTTGTAACTGAAAGGCTTTAAGTTAAGAGAGGGAGAAAGGAAGATTGTGAATATCAATTAAAAAATAAAAGATTATTTAATGAAGTGGGATGAATCTCAGTTAAATCCAACAAAGAGGCTTTAAATGTGAATTTTGAAGAGAGAGAGGAGACTGAGAGACTCAGAGCCTCTGGAACAAGGTCACTGTGGACAGCAGTCTAGAATTTAAAAAGGAACAAGGCTGTGGATTACAACCAGATCCAGACTGCCAGTGCACTCTTGCATAGCTACTGATTTCCCATAGCTTTTCCAAACCTTAGTTACTTTGAATGCAAATTAGAGTTGTCACACTTGGCTCTTGGTGGGAGTCCTTCTGATGATAAAGTACCACCAGTGCATAAAATAACACAGCCATTAGCACATGATTATGCTATCTACTACTTTCTAACTTAAAATAAGTCAGACATAAATAATAATGTCAATCAATAAATAAAAATGTGTTGATTTATTTCAATAGGCATGCAAATTGATCAAAAACATCAGTACACAGAGGTATCCATAAAGACTATGCTTTATCTCTAGAATATTGGGTGGAAGTGTGAATTAATGCATGAATTTACTTTCATCCAAAAAGAAAAGTGTTAGAGACATAAAAAATCCATAAAGAAGTTAAGTAGTTGGTAATACTCAATGCTTTTGTCCTTATTTTCTGACTTTTACATACATTATATGCCATAAATTAGGAAATATTTAAAAAAAAATAAATGGGAACTTCCTAGTTTTGAGATATCTATGATCCAAGTGGAAAAGAAAATACATTCCATGACTGTGAATCTATTTGTGCATTGTCCTAAAAATATTTTTGCTTAAATTTTACCCATAACTTTTTCCGAGTGCATTGTATATGAATTATGTTAATATTTATTTGATATCCAATTCATATAAAAGATATCTGAAGTGGAAAACTATATTTATCCCATGAAATCATGTGTGGATACAATGTTAAAAATTATTTTTTGTTTTAAGATACCCTTAGGTTAAGACTTAGAATTTATATATTTATTTATTTGAAACTAGTAACTGCTCTTCTCAGAGTTAATGAATTTGGGATTAAAATCTATACAAGAATATGTAAAATGGACTATTTTATCCTGGTAACCATCAAATTTGTTCATGAGGGTACTTAGTCTGGAGATACAGTTAGCATTAAGTAACTACATTGTTCCATGCAATCTCAGAGAAGTCTTTTGAAGTTTTCTTCTTTGCATTTTTAGGGTTTACCTTAGTATCACAAAATCTGAGTGGCAGAGTAGAGGTTTCTACCCTACATATTCTCAAAGCTTAAGTACCCTCTTGTGTAGGTCATATGTCTCTGAATATGTCTAATTCTACAGCAATATTTAAAAAGCAAAATATTAAACATGCAATTATAAATTGAAAATTCATAGAAAGGGTTTAAAGTATTAGTAATATTCAGACACTGAAAAATTTATACTTGGGCTGTAATAACTTTTTTTCTTATCAAACTTTACAATATTAAATAGAGGTTTTCGATGTGTGTTAGAGGGATTTGTTTTGGAATCATAATTAGTAATTAATTTTTATATCTGACATCAGTTTCTATAGCACAAGTGACTCATTAAGTCTAAATAAATAGTAGCAAAATAAAAACATCTCTAACAACTAAAGATTTATATATGTCCATTGTGAATTAAAAGATATTCTTCACAGAGGGAAAAATTGATAGATCCTATGAGTCAATTTAAAATTATTCAATACAGGCTAACATGATTTTAGCTATGAAAACTTAATGTCCATTATAGAACTCTCAACCTGAAACAGAATCACAGGGTAAAAACAAAGTTATACAAGGAAAAAAAAAAAACATTCATGTCAAGTGAAAAGTGAGGCTGTGTAGTAGTTGAATGTACCTCTGGGTTGTGTGGGGTTTGGTCTGAGTGCTGTGTGACTGTTCCCCGCCTACCTTGTGAACCAGACTATGTATTATATTTCTATGATCAGACAGTACAGAAAGCTTTATTACTACAGAACAAGTGGTATCAGTTGGTTTCACTTAATACAAACGCACAACTTAGGGTTCATTTTCTAATTACCTGAAAATAAATAATTAATATTTATTATGTTGTATGCATATACACAGAACTTTGTAAATATATTTTTTTAAAGTGACAGAGAGAAGATGCTTCGTAAAACTTAGTCTCATAAATGCTGCCTCCTATATCCTTATTTAAGGCCCCAGTATACCATTACTTCCTAAAAATTTTCAGCATGAATACCTATTTGACTCTGAGTAATTCAATATAGCCCAAACTTTTGTTTTTTTAAAATATAAGAGTATCTTTAATAACATTTCCATCAACACAGTCTGAGAAAAACTATATTAGGCTGTCAGTTATTTACTTAAAAATCACTTTATACAATTGTTTTTATTCAAATGCATTAGTTTTCAAGTATCTTGTCAGCTAATTATAGTGAATATCAACAATGAAAAACATTAAGTGTATGAAATTAAGCACATGGAATCAATGGGAAGCAATGGGACTTATACTTTGTTTTTCTCTTTTTCTTTTCTTCTGCTTCAGGAGAAAAGAAAACATGACTGCTATACTGAAGCTAATAAATAAAAGGGATATTATCATCCTCATACCATACCATTTAAAATGTAATTTTAAATAGGCTCAGGAAATTAAAAAAAAAAAGTTTTTGTCAAATTGGATATTCTTCAATAAGAAGCTTTGTAGACTTTTTTTTGATGAGTATAGGCAATTGTGATGAGGGTAAGGAAAGACATATCCTACAAAGTTGCATTTTACTAAATGGTATTTCATCATTGTTCATGAAAAATAATCAATATAAGACATGAAGGAAAAATGGGAAATGCAAAGCACAGAGTCATTAATACCAGATAGATCCTAAGGGAGGAGAGGCAATGTGTCTATGACTAATGCTTAGAAATGCTTAGAAAGGCTTATGTGCAAGGTATGAAACAGATATTAATTGTACAGAAAGTAGAGTTCAAGAAAGTAAGGAAAACTCTTGGCTGCATCAGTGTATGCCAAACTCTGTTTTGAATAACCTGTGGAGGGGCTTGGCTATAGATCTGCTCAGGGGCGTTGGAGACTGAGGTCTTCATCTCCCATCTAGAACTTTTTCCAAGATTTATTCCACTGGATCCTTATCAATTTGAGTATGCTACCTTAGCCAATTAATCTCCTTATATATTCATTTAGGAGATGTTTATAAGGATCCTTCTTCTTGCTCACTGCTCATTCTGCCGATAAGAGCACCAAACAGCACAAGTCACTAATCATGAAATTGTGCCACAAATGTGATGAAAGCTAAGACTTGAACAAAAGACGTACCTAGAAGGAACAGAGGACAGTGTGTGTGTGAATGAATAACAAGAGAAAGCATCTTCCTTGATATGATGAAATATATAAGTCCCAAGGAATTAGTAGGGACCACATTGACAGAATTATAACAATGAGACTGGGGACTCATCTATACATTTTGTTTTTCCTACAAAACAGAAAATAGGTTGAATAGGAAAGGAAATAGGTTAATATTTGATATCAAATTGATATAACCCTAGAGAAGCAGAGAAAATTCATGTAGTTCAGTCTTAATTAGTCTAAAATAATTACATCAAAATCATACAATAATCAAAAGTATTTTTGTATATATTCAATGTAATTCCAGGTAAAATCTCAAAATTCCAGCATGATTCATAGAACATGAGACATTTTTTGTTTGTTTAAGAAAGAAAATCACCAGTACCAGTAATATGAATTATTTATATGGGAGAAAAACATACGTCTTTTCTAAAAGTGAGCAAAATATATAAACATTACATATTTAGAAAAATATGTAAGTGACTATATTTATGTCATTTTTTTGTGTAAGGAATGATTCTCTAAATAGGGCAACATAAATAATATGTGAACATTATGTTAAGAATTTTAATAAGATTATCTCAAAAATTTTTGCTCATCAAAAATCCATTTAAAATTGAAAAAAAAAAACTAACCAACTACAGATGTCTCCAATAAGAATATAAATGAAAAATAATTGATATATTTTTGGAGTATTTTAAGATTTTCTATTTGTTCTAGGTATACTGAAATTTCATGCCTAGATGGGAGTAATTAAAAAGCAAGTCATTCATGGACTCTATGACTCAACCTTTCTAGGTCTGTCTTCAATCTGAGAAGTTTTTCTTCTATTATTTCTTTTATTTTTCTTTGTTATATATTTTGATTTTACTCTACCATGCAATAGCACAATAGAACTTCTTACTGCTGTTTATTAATTAGTAGCCATAGATCCACCTTCCCCTCCCCATTTTAAATTTAAATGGTATTAATCATGTTGAAGTACATCCACTTGTACTTCCTTAACATGTTACAATGATACATAGGAAACTTGTATTTCCTCTTCTCTCCTCTTGTATGACACCCATAACTGCTCCAAATACTTTAGTTGCAAGCTACTCCAACTGCATGCGGACTCCTTCCTCTTGGTTATATACCCTTCTTTTTATATTTTTCTTAATTGTAGTAGGAATGCTTTTTATGAGATCTACTCTTTTAACAAATGTAAGTGTAGAATACAGACTTGTTAAATATAGACACCATGTAGTACAGAGAGTCTGAAACATTGTCAACCTATGTAACTGAAACTTCCTACTCCTTGAATAGCAACTTCCCTGCTCCTCTTAACAACAGCTATTCTACTCTCTGCTTCTATGAATTTGACTGGTCTAGATACCTCATATAAGTGGAATCATGCAGCATTTGTCCTTCTGTGAAAGGCTTACTTCACTTAGAAATACCCTCAAGAGTCATCTATGTCATCACACATGTGGTGGAATTTTCTTCTTTTTAAAGGCCATATGATATCCCACGGTATGTGCTGACCACGTTTCCTCATCTATTCATCTGTAATGGAAGGCTTAATTTGTTTCCATATCTTGGATACCTACTGTGAATGAAGCTGAAATGAACATGAGTGTCTAAAGAGCACAAACAGCCATCAGAAATAGGTAAACATGATCAACATCACTGATGATCAAGAAAATACAAATTGTAGACACAGGGAGGTATCTGCTAACACCTATTAGGACAGCTATCATCAAAAACATGATAGGAGACAACCACTGGGTGGGGAGAAATGGAAGCCTTGGCACACCCTTGACGGGAATGTGAAAGGATGCAGTCACTATGGAAACAGTGTAGAGCATCCCCATAAGTTAAAAATAGAATTATCACGTGACCTAACATTCCCACTTCTAGGTACACATCCCAAAGAATTGAAGTAAGAGTCTGGAAGATGTAGGTCCCCTTCTTTCTGAGCACCTTGTCATTGGAGGGGTATCTTCCCTCTTTAGAGATCCTCCATGGCACAGAAGAACAGAGAACTGACTCCTCCCATCCTCTCTTTCTAACTTCCTGTTCTTCAGATGGTAGGAAATTGTGTGTGCAGGAGAAAGAAAGAAATGGGGAAGTTGAAGAAAAACATCAGGTTCTGCTTCTCTTCCAATTTACTGTGTTTCGCTTAGTAGATATTCAGTTTCTTTGCAGAGAATTCACACTCAGCTAGATCCTGTACCAGAGGTCAGGTGAATGAGTTGAGGAGATCCATTCATCAAGTATTAAACAGCAGCACATATTTAACCAACAACTTAAGCACATTTCGCTTCCCTCATGTTCCCTGGTTGCACACACTTCCCTTGTTGGAGCTTTTGTATCAACTAGGGCTCTTAAATCTCCTTTCCTGTAAAGTAGGTTCTCCCTACATTACAGGGAAACGCAACAAATCAGGCTGAGAAATCAAGGCAGGATTTCCCACTGCTATAGAACTGTCAGAATGAAAGTTTAGTTTTGTTCTGTTTTGTTTCATTTTAAAATCTCCAAGGCGCCACAGAGTTATTACCACTGTCAGACTTCTATTAGACAAATTGGGCTTAATGTAAATAAATAGTCTCTCACCTTTGAAATTCTAACGCTCAGCAGAAACACAGAACTCAAAAGCCACAAAAGGAAAAGCTGCCCTGAATTAAGGATGATGTCTCGCAATATGAGAATAAAAATATGTTTAGTGTGCAGTTCTTTCTGACTGACCATGCACATGAAGTTAGAATTAAAACTGTAAATCCCCAATATGCAAAGAGTTTGGGAACACCAAGGACAATCTTTTTCAGACTTTGCACCATGTAATTCTTGGGATTCTCCAGAGAAGCCTAGTGACTGTAAATTCCCAAATGATATTAATCATTGGAATTTAATATTAAGAAATCAGAGGGCTGGGGTTGTGGCTCAGCAGTGGAACACTTGCCTAGCATGTGTGAGGCACTGGGTTTGATTCTCAGCACCATGTATAAATGAATAAATAAAATAAAGGTCTATTGACAACTAAAAAAAATATATTTTAAAAAGAAATCAGAATGCTTGGGAATTTCTGGAAATCATAGTATTTTTTTATGAAACTTATATAATTTTAAATCGCCTTGATCATATTATAAAGATGAGGAAGATGGCCAGGTCAGAAAATCTTTTCAACAAAACATATTTGAAATACTGGGGAAATAGGCTGTTTAATTAAGAACCATTTGCACTGGGGTTTTGTTACAGTTAGGATGTGAAACTTCCTCCGAGGGCCATGTGCTAAAGGCTTGGTCACCAACCTGTGGTGCAAGCTCTAGGAGACGGAGCCTAGTGGAAGGAAGCAAGGATACTAGGACCCTGGCTAGATCCGTCCTTTCTCTTTCACTTTCCTAGCATCTTAAGGTGACTAATTTCTTCACCACACACGACCCAGGCTCAAAGCACCAGGATCCAGTTACCATGGACTGAAACATCTGAAACTGTGAGCCAAAAGAATTTTTTTCCTTCCCTTAAGTTGATTTCTTCAGGTATTTTGTTACAGTGACAGAATGCTGACTAAGATGGTCTTTAAATGTTAATAGGTGTTGACCAATTAGGAAGCAATGTCTTTGCAGGTATAGATAACTAGTAGACAAATGATGGGCATGGCAATACTCTGTAATTTTCATCAATAGATAGACATTATTATATGTCTGTATCTTAGGTTTGTAGAAGGATGTAGAATCAGGTGGGACTTGAGAAGAATCTCAACTTCAAATAACTAACTTTCTAGGAAGATATTTGCTGAAACCATAACCTACACAACCATTATCTAAAGAGTTGTAAAGACAGAACAAAAAACCTTGTTTATGTAGAGAATCCTGAAATATTGCCAATTTATTTCAAACATCTGAAATGTTTTTTGATCTAATTTTTCTATTTTTGTTTCTAACAAAACCCATGCAGTTGTCTGAATTTTATTTATCAGGAAGTGTTTGTTTTGCTTCTTGTCTTTCAGAAGTGAAAATAAAGAACCACCAATAACACATTAAAGGAGAGAAAATTTAAAAAAAAAAGAAATTGATTTATATTTCTCTTTGTCTATTCCACAAACATGCACTAGGACACACCATGTACCAAGAAAAATGTTGGACACTGGGAATTAAAACAAACAGGTAAAAAACAGACACCATATCAGCCTTCAAAAGACTCACTCTGTCATAAATAGACCAAGATTTAAATTTGTGATTATAATATGCTGTGGTTTGGGTCACATGCAAATTTTTTAATGCACATGCAAAACCAACCAACAAATATACTAAGTAACAGAGCCCCCAATATAGCCCAGATACATTTGAGAATCAAAAGATGATCAGGAGTAAGCTCTAGTCCATCATAAGAAAGAGCTACTAATTTTCTGTCTGGTATTCCCTGAGGGTCCTCCCTAATCAAAGTTTGGTAGACATTGAAGGAATGATTGAGTAGTAGCCATGGAACTTTCCTAACAATAAGAAGATTATGTTTACAATTTGAACAGAAAATGATTTATGAATAAGGTTTGGACTCAGAAGTGGAAATTTCTGAAGACAAGAAGTAAAAGCATCCTTTCTGATTATAGGGATCATCAGTGAATGCCATTGTGATACCCAATGGGCATGCGGTTATGGCAAATTGAGATATCTGCCATTTCTGAGCAAAGTATAAAAGGCGCAATCAGGGAGAGGGTTGATCTAAACTTGTCCAGTCAAACTCTCAGAAAAACAAACTGTTTTTCACCACAGCTCATATCTTTCCCCTGGTCACCAAAATGTGTGGGCTTTATCCCCACCAGCCATACATCAATTCTCTGGAAGATTCTCTAAGAGACATCAGCTGGGTGTGCTCTAACTTAATTCTTTCTTTCATTCTTTTTTTTTTTTTTTTTTGCACTAGGAGGCAGCACCTGATCCCAGTTTGAGGGTTTAGTTTCACAAGGCTGACCCTCACTTCAGGGACCAGTCACAAGCACAGGCTGAGTGACCTGGGCTTCTAACCAATGATTATAAAGCACCATTCCCACAACTCTTCCTTTGGTTCTATTAATTTGCTAAAGTGACTCACAGAACTCAAGGAAGCATTTACTTAATGTTGACTAGGTTAATATAATGCATATTATGAAGGATGCAGATGAACAGTTAGAAGGAAGCATGCAGAGGGCAGGGTGTCATGGGAAGGCATAGAGATGCCCTCTCCAGGAGCACTTCCTTCCAGACTCAAGGAAGTGTTCAGCTCACTGGGAGCTCTTTAAACCTAGTCCTTTGGGTTTTTGTAGAGACCTCATTATTCATTTGAATTTGATCAGCTGTGGGTGTAGACTGTCACCTGGTTGAGAACTGAGTTCTTATCTTGTACAAACAATATTTCACATATAGTAGAAGAAAAGTTCTGGGGGTAAGCTTGTGGCCTTAACTTTTATAGGTAATTAGAACAAGACTGGGAGTGTTTGTCCAAAGTCACATACTCCTGCACAGGCCTCTGGAAAGTCAAACCTATTTACTTTACCTGATAGGATAACCGAGGAATTCACATATATTCTCATTTCAATCCTGTGCCTGTTCTGAATTCTCAAGTGGACATTGTGTGTCTTTCATAGAAACAGGAATACTGAAAATCAAAGATCATGTTTAGAAAAGTAATAAATAGCAAAGACAGCTGTTTCAATTCAATTTTATGGGTGGGTGTTTGAAACATTTTCAAGGGTAGTAGGTAAATGTTTGTAGGAAGCTGAGAGGAGACATCACTGGCAACAAAAGTGACTGATGTTTCCAAAATATCATTTTTTTCAATAGTTTCAAGTTCTGTCCATACCTAATCTAACTTCCAACTGTAACTAAAGACAGAACAACCATCCAAGTCACACATGACATTTTCCTTTTGTTCTCTTGAGGGTGTGGTAAAGATTTGTGAAAATGGGCACAAGCAACCAGAAGAGGCAAGAGATAGGGTAGAAGAGTGAATGTAAAGAATTTAAAGCACATAATCAAGAGATGACTCTTGCTTTTAAGGTGCAAATTTGATTCAAGGAATCCCATATGTACACTAATTTGGATATAAAGCTCCTTTGAGTTCCCAGAAGATAGTTACAAAAGTACAGAAGACCAAATGTCCACTAAGAGTGATCTCTGAGCTCTGTTTTTTTTTTCCCCCTCTGATTCAAATCAGATTGACAGAGTGTCTCCAGCAAAACCCTGACCTGTCTAGAGCTGGGTAATTAATAATTAAGGTGTCAGAGAGATCTAGAGACACTCACTTTGCCAGATCCCATCTAATGCTAGTGGGCTTTGGGATGTTAGGTTCTGGGAAAAATTCTTTTCTGATGACTTAGAAGAGAATCAGTTAAAAGTAAAGCAATTATACTCATTGTGTAACTTAATGACACTTTGTAATGTGCTGCTAAGTGGATGTGAATATATGTGGGTTATTAAAGAGAGGTTATGGATCTGAGGAAAGCAATAACCAAACTTTAAAACATTTATGACAATATTTAACAAGCTAATATTAAACAGACTTTTAAGTCATTTCAAGCAACTTCAAGTAATAAATGGAATTAGCCAGAAAGAAATAGCAGCTCCAAAGAGTATCAATCCAATCAATCTTTTTCTCATTTTGTAACAATTTATTTGTATTATTCTTCAAGACAGAGTGGAACATATGTGCGTATTTCTGCTTTGATGTATTGGACCTCATTACCCAGGGACTTTTACTAAATATCTTTTTGAAATATTTATATGAATTATAGACTTATAACAATAGTGTTAATATTATTTTATTCTTTTTTTTTTCTCCTGCATCCAAGTCCTACTAAGTTTTAATCTGAAGTTCTAGTAGTTGTGCTTTTGTTATTGGAGACAGGAAGTTGATGTCAGGGTTCAGAGTTTTCCATCTGTGTTGGAAAGTTGACATTGCTGCATACTCCTGATTTTGACATGTATGAGCCACATAAATGATTTGTGAGCTAAGGAGACCACCTTAAATATTGATGGAATTCACAGTTGCTGATTATATCATGGAGTGTTGATATCACACACTTGGTCAAACTAAGATCTTAGCCTTTAATCTAATCCAAAAATAGAGGAAGAACTATGAAATTTTATTTTTAATTTTTTTTTTAATTCTAGAAAAACAAATAAAATAAAATTTAGCTTTTTAATCATTTTAAATGTACAGGTTGGTGGCACTAAGTACACTCAGATTGGTGTGTTGCCATCAACATGATTCATCTTCAGAATGTTTTTAATCTTGCAAAACTGGAACTCTATATACCAATTAACATCTCCTCATTCCTCTTTCTTTTCTGCTCCTCACAACCACTGTTCTAATTTTTGTCTTAGTGATTTTCACTACTTGAAATAACTCATATAAGTGAAATCAGACACTATTTGTCCTTCTGTGACTAGCTTATTTCTCTTAGCACGATATCTTCCAGGTCCCGCCATTTTTTTTTTTTTTAACCTATGTCAAAATTTCATATATTTTGTTCAGGCTGAATAATAGTCTCCTGTATGAATGCACCACATTTTGTTCATCCCTTCAACTGGTGAGGGTTATTTTTGTTGTTTCTACCTCCCAGCTACATGGCTGCAGGGGATGTTTCAGATACAAACAATAACATTCCCAGAGGTCAAATTGTAGAAACACTAATTCTACCTTTAATCTCTCAAGGGACAACCATAAAACTTTCCCCAGCTACATTTTATATTTCCACCAGAATTTATCACATTCTATATTCTAATTTCCCCCACATTCTTGCCAACATTTCATTTTCTATTATTTTAGTTTAATAACAACCCTCCTAATGGTGTGAAGTAACATCACGCTGTGGTTCTCATTTGCATTTCCAAAACAATTAGTGATGTTGAGCACCTTTTAAAAGTGTTTTTTGACCATTTTTTGATGTTTTGAGTAAAATTTCTTCCAATTCGTTGATGATTTTTAAAATTGGTCATTTTTTTAAAAATGTTTTTGTTTCATTGTTGTTGATGAGCAAAATAATGTTCTTAAGTGAATTTTTTTCTCTGTGTATGTGTGTTTCTCAAATTGTGACTCTCCATCTTTTCCAAGTGCCCGTAACAACCATAAATAAGGTTTTCTTATATGAATTTTCATGGGCTGCCACTTTTTTGAATGGCTATAGAAATTTGCTAGATGAATGTCCCATGATGTATTTAGGCTGAAATGAACTGTTATCCATAGATTCAGTCATGAACAATTTTAAAAAGATCAAAGGGGCCAATACAGTTATATCTTATAATACATAATATTATTATAATCTTAAAAGAACAAAAAATCTAAAAGTTATGTGTTGTTTCCAAAAAAAATATAAAAATGAAAAGAATCGATAGAAGACATAACATTTATTTTACCTCATAAATATTAGAGAGGCATTCGGTTTAAATCATGCTAGTAAAATGCAAATTAACAAGTAGCAGAAGCCTGATCCATGAAGCCTACTGCTTCTTTGACATCTTTATATGTCCATCTGAAAAGCTGTCCATCCATCACTGAATTTATCCTTTCTCCCCGAACCTGACATTCATTTTGGTTTTGTCTTCCAAGCAATAAACTCCTACTCACTCGTGGACTCAAGGGAAGAACTTGGCAGACATCTCAAACTCCTCTGCACTTTCTGGTCCTTCTTCATCCAATCCACGTTCGAATTCTATCCCTAAGCAGGTTACAAATTTGTCAACTTTTTGTTTCAATTCCCTTTGATATTCTCCTGTTCCAAGCCATCTTGACTGATATACTGAAAAAATTACATAACTGGATGCTCCGATTTCATTTTGGTCTCTCACCAGTCCATTTTCTGGACCAAAAATCTGTCTAAAACATCAACTTGCTAATGTCTCCTCTTATCTAAATGCATTTTTATAAGGTTCTTGGTGCCCTCAGGATACAATCAAAAGTTCTGATTTAGCTTGAAAGGCCCATTAGGACAGCATCATGTTTATTTATCTCTTCATACTCATCTCTCTTCCCTTTTATGTCTCCCCCACCCTTTAGCCTCATTTTGAAATTTGCAGAATGCACTTTATAAACTTTAGGGCTTTGCCAACATTGTCATCTGCAAAGGAATATGATTTGGTCCTTTGCAAAACTGGATTTTCTAGCAATTTTTAATGTAGAAATCTAGTTATCTTTTTTTTCCTTCAAATTTGTCTAAGACAACTAGACTTTCTGCCTTCACTCACCCAGTGATTTCCTTAAAGTTATTCATTGCATTGTATTATGTTACCCATTTAGTTCTTGTGTACCTCCACCAGACTGAAATTTCATGAGGACAGGAAGCCATCTGTTTTGCATATAATTTTATTAATTCCCTATCCTAATGGTTGATTTAGGAACTGAATTCACTTCCACCCCTACCCTGCTAAACTCATATGTTGAAGTTCTAATCTCTTAACCTCTCAGAGTGTTAAATATTTTGAAAATAGGACTTTTCAAGAGGTAAGGTTAAATGAGGGCATATAAATGGGCTTTAATCCAACATAACTGAGGTCCTTACAAAAAGAACATGAGAAATAAGGGATGGGAGATGTACAAAGAAAAGACCAAATGAGGACACCATGAGAAAGTAGTTGTCTGGAAGCCAAGGACAGAGGACTCAGGAGAGACCCAAGCCGCTCACACCTAGGTCCAGGACTTTCAGCTTTGTGAACTGCAGGGAATAAATTTTGGTCAGTGGCATTTTGTTATTGCAACTCTGGCAGAGACACTTGACAAATGCAGAAAGTCCACACAAAAAAACATGTTGATATAGTCAGGCTTAAGGATGATCAAGGAAATTTTCAGTGGATTTCCAATTAAACTTGGTATTGACTATTTTAGTCACACAAGTTTTACGCTTATCATGTAATGTGTTCTGCTATATATTATTCTACCTATAACAACCCTGTGAGTTGACCACGGTAACCTTCAATTTCCAGTGAAGAAGCTGAAGCTCAGGGACTTGAACTGAATTTTCTCAGGATTCCCAATTGTGAAAAAGCTATATTTCAAACTTGTGCTATTGATTCTAAATTCAGAACATTGTTATACCCTAAATCCTCCTAAATAATCTTTTAATCAGGTTTACTTTGCTTTGGTTTTATTATAAAGGAAAAAAATAGTATTTTCTGTAAATGCAGCAATAGTGTTCATTTTTTTTTATCATCACCAAAAACTTGAATTCGAATAAGATTTTGTGAAATATAACACTCCAGGAAAGTCACATAAAGTATCCAGGAGATATAAGATTTACTCAATGTTTGGTCTACAATTGGCTTGATTCCACAAGGCAGTAATTATTTGGTTAACTTAGAGAATTCACATTAACATACCAGTTAAAATAGCATGTTGGATGTGTGAAAAATCATATAATTAATACATGACTGTGCATTTTAAAATGAATTAACTATTCTTGAAGCACATGTATAAACCTGTCTCTAGCAGTGTGACATGGTTGAAAGCTTATTAAACAGAGTCAGAGGACACCAATTTCATATCTCACCTGAAGACCTTCAGCTGAAGACCTTCAAGTTGATACTCAGCTTATCTTTTGAATGCCACTTTTCTTTAGAATAATTTACTTCTCAAAGAATTATTGTGTGACTGGAAGGAATTAACTCATATAAAACCCTGACACAATGTTATTACTGTTAATTTTGTCATGAAGAAAGATTTCCTCTAAGATGTTATAATAAAAATGTTTCTTCAAAATCCAGAATAATTAAATCATGTCTAAAAATTATTAGAAGAATTGGAAATTATAAGTTTGCCTACATTATCTAGAACCATGGGTTACAAATATAAAACTCCAAAGATGCTTGAAGTAATTCAGCACTGACATTCCTCTTATTTTCCCTATAGTGATTCCAAATGGCTCTAGGTGTGATCCTTTGGAAAACTGCCTTTCCATCACTGGGCTTATGTGCAACAGAAGAGTTTGAGGAAATGAAAAGTGGCTGATACTTTGGTCCAATCTCTGGAATTCTGTTTCCAATTAGGAGGGAGTGGAACTTCATATTCGCTGGGTCACTAACTTGTCCTCAATCCTGCTTTTCTTCTTAGCTCCATAATTATCTCTTTTATTACTTAACAGAAGGTCAATTCTTTGACCATCTTAAGGAAATCTTTGAAATCATGTCCACTCACTGTTAAACTGTTACAGCTGATGAGAGGAAGAGGACACTTCACTGCTCCCAATAACTCACTCTTTAGTACCTGCTGCAGAACCAGTGTACAAATCATGACATGCCTCAGATCTGGCATGCTCTGTTTGCATTCAGTTTGCTGTCAAGTATGTCCTAGGTTGATGAGCTCTGCCAAGTTCACAGAGGAAGAAATTGTCTTTTCTCCCTTCGTTCTGAATAGGTTGATGAGTTTCAAGATTGTTTATGTCATGTTCTTTAAAAACTTGTCTAAATGTTACCTGTATCTCATTCAGAGAGTATTTAGCTTCTTGAAAATAATTTGCACATTTGTGCCTAAAAAGACATTTATCTATACTGCTTCTGGAAATTCTGCCTTTCCCGGGCTTTCACCATGAAAGTTTTCTGTATTCCCATCATTCTAATAATGTCTGCCTAGATATATGTCTAACTAAAATGTGCACAGTGATGTGGTGGTATTTATTAAGAATAATGACAGGTGGCACAGGCCACCAAGAAATCAGAAAACCATTTCTTTTTAATAGATGTGTCCTTTTTCATAAAATAAATACGTAATTACTTGAGGAATTCAAAATTTAATTTTTTTTATTTATCCATCACAACCCATCACATTGTTAATAATTTTTTATAGTTTAACCCATGTGCTTTCCCTTTATACATGTTTCAAGTGTAATAATATATCATATATGAATAGACATCTGTTTATATACATATATACAAATATGTATAATTATGTTTCTCATTTTAACTTAATGCATACAAATCCACATTATCATGAAAATTTCATAAGAATTCTTCATGAACACATAGATTTTATCCTATAGATAGAGCTCGATTTATCTTCATTCTCATATCCATTTGGTATATATTTTAATCTTTAAATATTTATAAATGAAAATCCATGGATAAATGAGGATGTGTTGGAACCTCTAACACTTCCAAGAGAATAATTTGAAAAATCACTGATCTAGACTATTTGGATATAAAGAGATGATCTTGCCACTACAGATCTGAGCACTAGAAAAATGCTTGTCATATGATGTCAGCTTCAATATTTAAGAGTGAAGGAAAGGATGAATGAATAATGTCTCTAAATACCTATTAGGACATTACTTTGTTTCTTGTGGCCATGTCTAGACAAGGATCTGATTAGACATAATAAGCTATAAAACCTCCA
Source organism: Marmota monax (assembly GCF_021218885.2). Taxonomy (NCBI): domain Eukaryota; kingdom Metazoa; phylum Chordata; class Mammalia; order Rodentia; family Sciuridae; genus Marmota; species Marmota monax. Next base: position 16,592,353 of record NW_026695224.1, read on the forward strand.
TAGCAGATATTTATTTAGACCACCACTGTGCAGTGAACCTAGAAGCAGTATTAGCTGCTCTCAATAGCGTGAGCTTGTTGGGTGGAGGCCAAGCTTTTCATGACAAAGGTTCTAGATCTGAGCAATCAAAAAGGTAGCCACCAACCTGAAGCCTATGTTCAGGATATATGGCAGAGCTGGGTTTGATTTACACTGAAAATGATATTTAAAATCACTTGCATGTATCAGCACAGCTTGTCATTAATTATCTTCATAAGGTGGCAACCCACAAGGTCTCCATTGTAAACATGTAAGGGAGTAAAACATTTGGGTCATACACCAACAGTAATCACTCACCTCATCCACAAATCCCCATGTAATTTTCTGTCTTTGCAGTCACACATGTGCACCATTTTCAACTTTGGCACTTACAGATGAATTTGTTAGTTCTCTCCCTACATCTCATTTTCTTCTCCACATCCCAGGGTTAGTGTGAAGATTATATGAGATGATGTCTGCGATGCATCTGGCAAAGTTCCAAGGAGTGGTGAGGTGCATAATAAATTTTCTAGCCTCCCCTCAGTTGAGAGTTGATGGCATTTGAGCTTAAATAATGTAACAAGATTGATCTTTTATTTAAAACCAAGAAAATCAACAAACACAAACAGGATCCTGAGAGTTGATATTAGGGGGCCATTAAAATTTGTGAGTTTGGAAATATCATCATTTAAAAAAAAAAGGTACTTTAGGAGATATACCTCATTGACATTGTAATAGGAAGACTAGACACAAAGGTATAGTAGTTACAGATGTATATGTATAAAGACTACTTTTTCAAAATAATAGAAAACAAAGAAGGAAAGAACTTCAGCATGAGGGTTCTTTGAAAGTTGTTTTCCAGGATGAAAAGAAAGTCATCTTAAAGTTGTTTATGTTTATTGTTATGAAGAAAAGATCCAAAAATATGCTGCCACCAAGAGATTCATCTCATAGTAAAAGACATCCACAGACTGAAGGTGAAGGGTTGGGAAAAATCATACCACTCACATGCACTGTGCAAGCAAGCAGGGGTTTCCATCCTCATAGCAAATATAATAGACTTTAAGCTAAAGTCAATCAAAAAGGATAAAGAAGGACACTACATACTGCTCAAGGGAAACATACACCAACAAGACTTAACAATTATAAATATTTATGCCCCAAACAATGGAGCATTTATGTTCATTAAACAAATTCTTCTCAAGTTCAAGAGTCAAATAAACCACAAGACAATAATTTTGGGTGACTTTAACACACCTCTTCCATCACTGGATAGATCTTCCAAACAAAATCTGAACAAAGAAACTATATAACTCAATAATACAATCAATAACTAGACTTAACTGAAATATATAAAATATTTCATCCTTCAATGAGAGAATACACTTTCTTCTCAGCAGCACAATGACCCTTCTCTAAAATAGACCATATACTCTTAGCAAATATATAAAAGTAGAGACACTACCCTGCATTCTATCAGATCATAATGGAATGAAATTAGATATCAATGATAAAGTAAGAAATAAAATCCACTCCAACAACTGGAGACTAAATAATATGCTACTGAATGAACAATGGGTTGCAGAAGACATCAAGGAGGAGATTAAAAAATTTTTAGAGGTGAATGAGAACACAGATACAGCATATTGACATCTCTGGGCCACTATGAAAGCAGTTCTAAGAGGAAAGTTCAATGCATTGAGTTGATTCCTTAAAAGAAGAAAAAGTCAACAAATATTAGTAATTATTCTAAGACAGAAAATATTTTGTCTTTAGCTCACATAAAGAAAAATAGTCATAAAATGGCAGATTGATCTTGGCTAAAGAATGGAACATAGTATTTCCTGTATTAGAAAAAATGGCAATATTTTTATAAAACCCAAGTTAATAAGATTTGGCATTTCTAACATATTAAATTCTACCATTTAAAAATCACTCAGGACTCAAAAGAGTACAGTAACTACACTTTGTAAAAAAGTCTAACTTAATCTCCTCCTCCTTTGATTATGCCATGAGAATAGCCATACCCAAAAATCATCCCCAAAGGAAATGTTATATGAAGCTAAATAATTATACCTTCATTTAATCACATTTATTACAGCTTTGTCACTTATGAGGAATACACTCTAGGACCTTTAGGAATAACCAACTTAATTAATATGACAAGAGTTTATACTTCCCCCCCTTTTAGAGGTGGGGTTGGGTGAGGGAGGAGTTGCTACTATTTCTTGTTGGAGTGCCATTATGAAGATGTCTTCATTTTCTTCCGACTTTTATTACTGACATTACTGGTTGGCACTCATATTTTTTTTTTACAAAGAAACTCAACTTTCATCACTTTTTCAAGGTTACTTTCTGCACTGAGAACAATAAAGTGTTGTGTAGGAGAATTAGGATGCCTATGATATCCACACTTATACACTAAGTGGTTGGCTCTCACATCTCAGCATCCTCAACAAAGTTTAAATTCCTGCAAAGTGGTAAAACAATTTAGGTCATGTATTTCTTGAGATCCCACAGAAAAGAGATGTTTAACCCATGATTCCCCAGGGCTTGCAAGTGCCTTTAAATGAAATACATGGCATTGTGCACAGAACAGGAATAGAGAATTCAGATGCAATTGGAATATATTTGTGTATTTGCACCAGAAAGAGGTACAGAGAGCATACTTGCACTATGGTAACAAAACATTACTGTGCATCAATAGCAACCAACCGCATTTTGTTTGGAGAACAGAATGAATTGCCCTACACTTATTTGGTCTGGAAACATGAGTCAAGTAACTTTGTTTTGATTGCATCTTAGAAGATGATTAAAAGTAGATAAGTATTTTGTGACAAAGGCCAGTACACAAGCACAATTAAATAAGCTGTGAGTAGCAAATGTGAACTCCATTCTGATAGGGGGCTTCAACTATGGAATCCATTAGAATCACTGCTTTTGTTTGAGCAGCTGTTGATCTGCAAATAAATTCATTGTCAATGTTTATATTAAACATTTAGACACAGTTTGCAGTTTGCATTGTTTTTATCCAATAAAAAAGTATCCACAGCCCAGTTTTGCATTTATTTGCTTTGCAATGGATCCAAAGAGTTGTAATGGAGGTCTTTTGTGCTGGTGATAGTTTTCTGTTGTTGCCGTTTGTGTTTTCCCAGATGAGGACCTCAAAGCCACATGAAAGAGAAACAGCTTTGAATATTTTGGTAAATGATTGGCAAGTCATCTTTCTGAAATGAAATTTTAATCTTAAAAGCTTTTTCTTGGACATTTAATGCAAGATTCAACCTCTCTTCCCAAAGGTGCCTCTAAGTGATGTCAGGAAGGGAATTTTTCTCCAATGAGGGAAGCTTCTCATGATAATTCTCTAACAAGGTGTGTCTGGATAACAAAGTGATTTATATAATTTTGGTATTTTTTTATTGTTTTTGTGAATAAATGCATGTTTACTACGTCCCTGTTACTTACTTATTGTCTCCGTGGGCCAGAAATAAAATAAATAGCCAAACCTCTTGCCAATCTTTTCTTTTTTAAAAAATCCTACTAGCACTTTAAATATTCACAATTCTCTTCAGAATATAAACTTCAGAAGTATATCAAAACTTCATTTGGACTTTCTGCTGCAATAAGCTTGGGTTGGGGATAATGACAGGATGTATAAACCTTGTGTACTACTGTATAACCTCTGTGAAGACCAATTTCATACTGCATGTGTAGGGAGTAAACACAGGTTTACCCGAGGTTTCAGTGACATGTTGAAATGAATAATACTGGACACTGATGTCTGCATATCATGACTAAATGACATGTGACTGTTTCCTTTTTTAGACAGTCAATAGCATAACCTGGGAGAAGAGTTTTGCCCTCTGAAGTAGGATAATTTTCTGGGGCTAATGTCACCAAGAGGAATGTACTGCTTGATGTTAGGAACCAACCAACTACAAATAAACTATCGTTTAAAAATAAACAGACCTGAGCTGGCATGGTAGTGCACATCTATAATCTCAGCAGCTCAGGAAGCTGAAGCAGGATAATCGCAAGTTCAAATCCAGCCTCAGCAAAAGCAAAGTGCTAAGCAACTCGGTGAGACCCTGCCTCTAAAAAAATACAAAATAGGGCTGGGGATATGGCTCAGGGGTCCAGTCCCCCTGAGTTTAATCCCTAGTACCCTCCAAAAAATAATTTAAAAAATTAAACAGACCTAGAATCACCTGATTCATGGTCAAGGACACATGATTTTATTTTACTTATTTTTATCCCTTTCTTTAATGTATTCACTAACAGCTGGAGGAGGAATAAACTATACAGTGCCTAAATGATTTTTTGGAAGTTCACCGGTCCTATGAAGGAACAGCTTGATGCAGAAACCTGCTTAGGAAAACTGACCTCATTCCCTGGTGTTGCTGCTGATATGAGCCAGTGGGCAGCAGGCAGTGAAGGGAGGGATGGTGACTGGTGTGTCCCCTGAGGTTTTCTCTGCTCATTTCTAGGCTGTTGCTTCCCAGGCCCCTAGAACATGGCTCTCTTTTATTGCTTGTTTTATAGTTTCTGCAAGTGTTTCCTATTGTGTGTACCACAAGAATCCCATAAGCTACAAGAGTGACTTTCTACACAAAATTGAGTGTTTTCCAAAAGCTGCTTCAATGGTATCAATGATATAATAAACCTTGAACTCTGCTTCCAAAACTACAAGTTTCCTTTCCTTTTATCTTTAGAAGCCTTCATAAATAGTTAGTGATAGGTTTAATAGAGGTCAAGACGAATATAAATTAGGGTTTTAACCTTCTTATTGAGTTAATGGTGTATCCTCAATACTACCATTGGGAAGGTCCTGCCTCTATTCTGTACTTAGGAAGGATAATCTGAGGAATGGAATCAGGAGGTAATGATCGAAATGTCTTGCATTTGCATTACACCCCATGGCTTTGCAGAGCACATTTAAAGTGCATTATATCATTTGCTTATTGTTTGATTTCACTGTGTCAAATATTGTGCCCTGGATCTCACAATCCATTTTCCTGGTCGAAGATAAAACTGCATAGCTTTTTGCAGTTTGACTAAAGCCTAAATTTCAGCTTTTTCTCAAGAGAGAAACTTAAGATGAATTTAAATTGTTGCAAGACTATGAGAGATAATATCAAATGTGAATTAATTTACTCTAGAAGATCACAAAAGGCTTCCTAAGGCAGCACACATTGTGACAGGCATGGGAGGTGAGAAGGGAGAGGGACACGGAGTCTGGGGAACAATTCAGGAGGAAATGATAGAGAAGAGCAAGGGGCAATGGAGAGACTCAATGAAATGGCGCATGTGCTGAGAAGAGCAAGCCAGAGAATGAGGGAGAGTGGGACTGAAGGAGAAGAGAGAGGGAAAGGTAGTGGGGAAGAGAGAGGGAGAGGCAGAGGGGAGGGGAGTTCAGAGAAAAGAGGGGGAAGAGGGGAGGGAGGGAGGGAGGGGAAAAAAGGTGAAAGAGTAGAGTGTATTGGCAGAGAAATAGGGGAAGAAGAAGGAGAGGGAGAGAGGATAAACAAAAACATGATAAGTAGGGGAGACCAGAATGTGGAATTCAGGGCTAGAACAATCCCACCATTTTAAACCATGTGCAGATTTTGGACATCCTGAGAGTATCATCATAAATGCCTGAGTGTTAAACAGTGCCATAACGGAATGTGGAATATGTGGTTACAGAGAGGGGAGACAATGACTTTTCTTTTAGAAGTTTAAATTTCATGGAGAGAGAAAGAAGCAGAGAAAGCCAAGCAGAGCAGAACAAATAATGTGATATAATTAAGTAGAGGATGATGTCATGACTTACAGAAAAAATACCCACACATCCCCAGGAAGTACTTGCAACAGAAGCTGATATCTGCAATAATTCCAAAAGAGTTAGGTGCCAGAGCAAAAATAAGCAAACATGTTCCAGACACACATAATTAGTGACATATCCATGGAGAAACAAGAGAACATGGCTTGTTGGAGGAACTAAAATTAGATAGGGATGGAAAACTTTGGGCAGAGTCTGGGAGAGTTGGGAAGACATGGATCCTAAAGACCTGGGTTAAAAACAAGTATTCTGAGAACAGATGCTCAACATCATGAGCCATTAGGGAAAGAAAGCCCAAGCCACAATGGGGTGCTGCTTCACAGGCATTAGGATGGCCATAACTGAGAACAAAACCAAACAGAAAATAGTTAAGAGTTGAGAGGATGTGGAGGTGTTAGAGCATTTGTAATATTGCTAGTGAAGATGTAAAATAAAAACCACTGGGTATTTTCTCAAAATGGTAAACTTTAATTACCATATGATCCAGTAATTTCACTCCAATGTGTGAGCAACAACAACAACAACAAAAACTAATCTAAGAACAGGTATTCCATGAAGTATGTGTCTATAGCAGCACTATTTACAATAATCAAAAAATTGGTACAGCTCAAACACTAATGGGCAGATAAATGGACAACCAAATGGTTATAATATATACACTAGAATATTGTTCAACCATAAAGAAACAGCATCTGATACATCCTTAAGTACAGAGAAGCCTCAAAAACATTAAGAATCAAGACACAAAATGTCTCATATTGTACCATCTCATTGATATAAAATATCTAAAACTTAGGAATACACAGAAAGAACAGGCTGGTGTTTGACAGTGGCTGGGGAAAGTAAAGAACTGCTTTTAGGTATTTTAATCACTTCTTAGAGGGAATAAAATATCACATAACTAGACAGATGTTGTGATTGCACAACACATAAATATAGTAAACGTCACTAAAATATTTGCTGAAAATAGTTAATTTCCTGTTACGTGAATTTCACCTTGACAAAAATAAAAACCAGAAGTTTGTGCATTATGGTTAAAGTTATAGGGAGGTCCTCAAACAAGCAATAATGAAAAATGAAAGGCAAGGAAGGAAAGAAGGGAGGGAAATGGGAGGAGGTGAGGAGTAAAAAGAAAGATGATAGATCATACATGTGTTTTTAAAGAAAACTCTGCCAAAAAAGGAGAAAATGGCTGGAAGTCAAAGAGATCAACTTGAGGATTTTGCAGCAATAAAACTGAAATATAAGTATGGACAAATCTAAAGCAGTATTTCAGTAGGATAGTGGAAAAATCGATTTCAATAATTTTCAGGAGAGTAGAACAGAAGAATTTGATGCTAGTTGGTAAGGGAGGGAGAGGAAGTAGCTGGTACCTGGCATTGCAGGAGGTACAGACTCGGAGGAAAGATGGTGCTTCCTGTAAACTCAGATTTATATTTCATAGAGACATGTTTGGAAAGGAATATGAGTTTAAAATGTATATTTGACAATCATCTGTTTACAGCTAGCCATTTAAATCTTGCCATCAGAAAAGGTATCCCTTTAACAGGTTCTCATGTTGAGCAATTCAAGTTCACATTTTCTTAGTAGCCATCAGGTCTTATAATAATTATTTGTAGGCTGAAAATTTTGAGAGAAAATGTAAGAACCAAACTCAAAGAGATATCCTCGGGGAGGTCACGATGTATCTTAGCACCTCTACTGAGAGGCAGTTTCACAGGGTTGGGACAGAGCACAGCCAATTATCCAAAGGTTTATGAGTAAAGCAGTCTGACTGATAAAGAGAGGACATACTCTAATAACAAAATTTTATATTTTATTCCACAATGTTTAGTGTATGTCTTTCCCTTTAAGACATGTTGATTCAAAGGCTAGACATGACTCAGTAATTGAATAATGCTGGATAGTATTATATACTTGACATCTTCAGTAAGGATGGCTAAGAAGTCATTTTTTGACATCCGAGTTACAGGTCATGAGGGTTGACACAATCAGCCCACAGTAAGAAATTGACATGACAAGATATAATGGTTTTATGATTCCCATTGGCCAAATTCTGTCCAAATCTGCTGGGAATTAAGAGATTAGGAAAGAAAATCTTGGTTGAGATTCAGGGGGAAGTCATTAGTCTTTCTTCATTTCTATCATGAGTAACAACCTATTTTGCACAAGGAACTGAGAGAGGTTTGTTAAAACATATATTCTTAAGACAATATACAAATATAATTTGACCTAGTAGCACCTGTTCCTAATACCATTAACATGAAACATATTTTAAAAGTCAAACTGTCAACAGGCACAATGGCACATGCCTGTAATCCCAGTGGCTTGTGAGGCTAAGGCAGGAGGATTTTGAGTTCAAAGCCACCTTCAGCAATAGGCAAGGTACTAAGCAGGTCAGTGACACTCTGTCTCTAAATAAAATATTAAAAAGGGCTGGGGTTGTGGCTGATTGTTTGAGTGCCCCTGAGTTCAATTCCTGGGACCGAAAAGAAAAAAAAAATGTCAAATTGTAGGGTACTTTCCTGGTCAAGAATTGTGTTTCTCAATAACCTCATTTCACTTCCTATAGCAAAAGTGTCTTTACCAGCCATAGTGAATCACATTTATGAAATTTTTTGGACCAGATTAATTACATACAATCATGATTTCCTCTTCCAACAAATTGCATTCTCAGTATCTTTTCTTTATTTACAGTGTGGAGATAGTAAATTAGATTTGAGCTCTAAGATTTTAAATATTTTGAGATTTTAATAGCTAGGTGTATTTCAACTCTGCCAGATTAAGCTGTCATTTATTTGACAGTGTGATATGGAAGACACTGGCATAGATAATTCAGGAATGGGGAGGTACTATTCATGATCTTGAATAAAAGCAAGGCCAGTCATTCTTTGTAAAATTATAGTTGCATTAAATTGTAATAATTATAATTAACAAAGCAATAACTTTTGAAATACAAAAAAAGTACTTAGGAAGAATAACCTGTCTCTAGAAGAAACTGAGTATTAATAAATATAGGCTTTAGGCATAGGAAAGGTGTCTCGTATTAAGGAGAGACATCCAAAAGATGGCACAATAGATATTGACTGAATTTGGGTATATCAAATGTCAGGCATTTGCAGAGGTCTACTTTTTTCATTAAATGCTATGTGCTAGGGTTTGTGTATGCAAATAAATCCTTCCATGAGAACTGCAACCTGAACAATCAAATAATATAGTATTTAGCATCAGCTATGTAATTGTGTCTAAATGGTAAGTTCTTTGACTTGGCTTGCAACACCTGGTTGACTAAGGAACAGGGAAATAAGATATCTGTTGCCATGTACATGAGGCATACATCAAAACGTGTCTGTCTACACAAAGTATTAATCAAGGGCCACTCTGTGGCCAACGCTGGTCTGAATCATGCACACTTAAGAGAGTAACCTATCTTCAACACTGTACTTTAAGACAAGTGCCATAATTGTTTCTGATTTGTTGTTCCAGAGCCTGGGTTTAAAGAGGCCAAGTGCTTTGCCCAGTATTACACAGCAAGGTCACACAGTCAAAGGCAGAAGGAGATATAATCAACATTTATTTGATACCCAATTTTTTGCTTCTCTTTTGATCACCACAGTACACAATCTTCCAACAAGCTTTGCATCCCTACAAACCAAGGCTAGATACAGATGTTATATCTATTCACTATTTTTAAACTTCCCATTCATTCAAGGAAATAAAATAGAATGAGAAGGGAAAAAAAAGAGCAAGCTAATTAGTAGTTTTCTCAGGTCAGACAAAGATAGGACCATTAGAGTCTTCCACTGGTATTCAGAATCGCAGTACCCCTGTGAATGTTCCATCTATCATTTCCCAGCATGAAAACAATCAAATTATAGTCCTGGAAGGGAAGGTAAATCCAACCAGGAGATTGATGTTTTTTAAATGAGCAGAATTTGCTGAGCTAGCCCGGAGAAAGCCCCATGTTATTAGAGTGTAAGAGCTACAAAGAAGGAAACCATAGTATCCAGGCATGTGTCCTAATGAGAAGACGTCTTTAAACCAGGGGCAAGCTGTTCAGTTCCCAGACTCAGAGGCTGGCCACTGTTCAAACATGCACTCAACTGCTGCATAAGTACGATGGCCAGGAGGTAATTCAACCCACGGAATGATATGCCATCTTTTCAGATTTACATCTTTTCAGATTTACTCATTGCGTACCTTGATGCATTGCTACTGCAAGAGACAAAAAATACAAAAAGAAAAATAATCCATAAGTTTCATCACAATGTGGATTTCATGACCTTTTGTGTGACAATGAATGTTAATTCTGCAATTACTTTTTTGTGGTGGTAAGGATGTTTCTTGTGAGCTCTTTTTCTTAATGCATTCAAAATATAGTATTAGTATATACAGTATATGCATCTAGGACTCATTCATCTTTCATAACTGAGATTTAGACCTAGTAATTAGTAACTGTGCTTCCTCTCCGCCCTCAAGTCTCTGGATACCATCCTTTTACTCTGTTTCTGAGTGCAACTTTTACATAGTTCCTACAAGTGCAATCATGCAGACTTTGTCTTTCTGTATCTGTATCTGGCTTATGTCATTTAGAAAATTATCATCAAGGTTTATCCACATGATTGCATATGGCAGACTTTTTTTTTAAGACTGAATGATATTCCCTGTATGCATATATCACATTTACTTTATCTGTTCATCTGACAGCAGACATTTAAGTTGGTTATTATGATGAATGTGTCAGCGAGCATGAGAGTGCATTTATCTTTCAGGATTCTGATTTTAGATTTTGGGACATGGACCCAGAAATGTGGATCATATGGTAGTTCTATTTTTAATTTTGTTATGTGTGTGTGTGTGTGTAGAACTGGGGATCTAACCCAAACATGCTCTACCACTAAACTACACCATCAGTTCCCGTTTTATTTTTTATTTTGAGACACAGTCTGGCTAAGTTGCCACAGGTGCCCTCAAACTTGATATCCTCCTGCTGCAGCCTCACTAGTAGCACAGATTAAAGGTGTACACCAGCAAACCCAGCCTTGTATTTAATTTTTTCTAAAGATTCCCCATGCCATGTTTTAGAGTGGCTGTACCACTTTCCATTCCCATTACCATGTGCAAGTTTTCCAACTTCTCTCCATCCTCACCAACACTTGCCTTTAAAAAAAAATAATAGTCATACTAAGAATGTGGCGTAATATCTCTTTGTCATCTTGATTTTTACTACCCCAGTCATTGGTGATCATGTACATTGTTTCATATATCTGTTGGTCACTTGTTTGCCTGCATCAGAAAAAATGTCCATTGCTTTTATTTGTCAGTGCTGGGATCAAACCCAAAGCCTTATACATGATAGACAAGTGTTCCACCACTGAGCTATATCTACAGCCCATTTTTAAATTGATAATTTTGCCACTATAAATAAAACAGAAAATATTTAAAAAGGTTATGGAGAGAAAGGGAAATCTGTGAATGACCTGTTGATCATATAACATTTAGTATAATTGACACATTCCAGAATTCCTTTGAAGAAAAAAAAGAACTAAAGAAAAATTAATTGCCTTATTTTATAGTAGAAATAATAGAAAATAAATAACTTGGTCAAATTTCTAGAGAAAATTGGTGACAATCTCCATTATAATCTAAATGTTTTAAATTTCGTCCAATTTTTTTTTTCCTGGCACAGTGTGAAGTGGTTCAGTTATTTTTTTTTCTAATTCATATTTAGGAAATTTCTATAAGTAATGCTCAATATGCAATTCTGATATCAGCTTATGTCAAACAGTCTTTCAATTTTCAACTGAAATAGGATGGAGCTGCTATCTCCCATTCAGAGGGAGTTTCATGTACCTGTCCCTACTCTGATCACTTAGACTTGATTGAAATTTTTCTTCTCACTTTTGCCTCCAACTTTTTCTCCAACTGAATTACAGAACTTCTCCTTTTTCGATATATGTTTTTCCATTTTTAACACTGCATTAATCCCCAGGAAAGCAACTCTATTTCAAATATCTCTGCTGTTGAGCTGTGTATGTAGGAATTTTCCTTAAAGATTTCTTGCACAATCACAAGACTACAAAATGTAAAATCCAAACACACACACACACTTGTTTCAATGTTTTGAGAACACTTTGTCCTTGAAAAAGCTCTCTATTGGTTCAAAGCTTGCGATATACTGATTTGCCAATTTCTTCCTAAATTTCTCTTCTTTTTCTGCCTATATTATCACTAAATTCTGCTATTTTCTCATGCATGCAGTTTTCTTTTCTCTTAGTTTTTATGCTTATTTATGCTCTAGGCTCCCTATTTTCAACAATAAATTGTTCTAACAAGTTGCCTCCCTTGAGCAGAGGAGATGTAATGCGACATTCCACAATGTAATTGCCCACTTTTTTTCTTATCTATGATGTAGCAATCAATTTTGGCTTAAATATTTCTCCTTTTAGATAGAACACACATTTGTAAGAAAGGTTTGCTCCCATCAAACTATTTCCTCCATTTCTCTACATCCTAATCCAAATGCCATCTATTTTTATTCATGCCCAATCAGAATAAGCTTGTGTCACACACAAAGAAAGATGGCAGCTGGAGAGCTGGAATATAGAATATTCATCCAAGAAAAAACAGCTGATAGTGACCAGAGAAGATGAAAAGGAAGGTGTGCTTGGCTCCACAGAGAATTGAATAATGGAAGCCTTTATATTCTATGCCATGCACTATGAGGTCTCTTGATTAGACAGAAGATATAGGCCCAGTATGAGGAGAATTAATTAGGTCTCACTATGGATACTTATTCTTGAAAGGGTTCTCTTCTGTCTAAATAACTGAATGAAGAAACTCAGAGGACTCTCCCCAGCATTTCTCAACTTCACTAAAGCTTAAATATACAAACCAATGCCAGACAAAAATAATCCTGAGAGAGGGGATATTTCAAATTAATGTTTCTTTCTTTTTCCATGCCTATCATCTGGACCCAAAGGCTTCCTCAAATCACATTGGTTTGGGGTGACAACACATATGTGTGCAACATTATGTCCTTTTATGTTCCCAGTGTCACTCAATTATTTGTAGTTCCTAAGTGCAGAATTCTACCCTCAAAAGATTTGCATAAAATTATTATTTTTGAAAGTCCAGGCCAGAAATGACATGGTCTACTAATTAAGCAATCTTACTATTATCTCCTACCTCTAGCTCCCTAAAGTTTTTGAAACCAGGAAATAAAAATGAATCCAGAACACCTAACATAAATAGAGCAAGAAGAGGAGAGTGTGTCAAGTTGCAAAATCAATATTTTTTTGAAACATGAAATTGTAAGCAAGAAAATGTGAATCCAAATATATTGTTGGTTGTTTTTATAAAATCATTTTATAAAATGAGGGTTTAAAGCACAGTCTGAGAGAGAGAGAGGAAAAGAACTTGTATATAATATTTTGTGTGTTGTGTGTGTGTGTGTGTGTGTGTGTACGTGTGTTGAGTACTGAATTTAGGAGCTTTACCACTGAGCCTCATCTTGAGCCCCTAATGTACTGATTTGCCAATTTAGTTTATTTTTATTTATTTATTCATTTATTTTTGAGACAGAGTCTCACTAAGTTTCTGAGGCTGTCCTTGAAATTTTGATCTTTCTGCCTCAGCCTCATGAGTCACTGGGATTACAGACATACATCACCATCCCTGATTAAGATTTTTTGGATACATTTATATGGCTATAATTCAAAATACAGGAACAATAGATGTTGTCTGGGACACACTAAATATTTAAAATTCCTGTCTTCAGAAATTTTTATTCTACTTAGTTACAATAAACTGTATTTCTTTAATCCAAGAAATATTACCCTCATATTTAACAAAAAAGCACTTCTTATATAAAACATGTTTCTCTTAACATTATTAAAAATGTTTATATTCACATAGCATTTCAAGTAACATACAGGTAAAGAAAAAAAATCAATAAATAGCATCAAATACTGTAATTCCAAAATTAAAAATATTCACATTTGATGATAACAGTGTCAATTAGTCATCAAACAGACCTATAACTATCTCTATATACAAAGATCAATGACAAGATAGATGGATGAAAGGATGGAATGGTGAGTAGAAAGATAAATAATGGATGAATACTTAGAACAAAACCTGAAGCAAGAAAAATAATTATGCACAGGGAATGCAAAGAAGATTATACACACACATACACACACACACACACACACACATATATATATATATATATATATATATATATATATATATATATATACACATTATACACATATACATACATATATATATACATATATATGTATATATATATATATATACATTTATATATATACATATATATATATAAATTCCCACTAGTATATGTATGTTGAATTTTCTTCATTAATTTTGCTTGAATTTTAGATAAAAATGAATCTTGAGCAAAGTTACTAAGATGCTAATTTTAAAATATTCCTGTCAAGGAATATCATTTGTTTAAAAATCTCTATGAAATTAAGAAAATACATTACTAAAACCATTAAGAGGTTACAGTCAGTGTTTTCCCTATGTGTTTAAGGCAGTATGGATTGACTCCTTCTAATGCAAATTAGATTATTAGCACTGAAACTTTTTACCCACATCCCATTTCTTATTGCTAATTACATTAGTGTTACTTTGTTAAGGATTACACAAAGTACATTCTGTTCTGAATCGATAATTTCTGGTTGTTGAGACTTAGTTGTACAAATGGATTTAAATGAATGCCAGTTTTTATTATGGAATTTAAAAAAAAAGACACAGAAGAGAGAGGATAGTAAAGCATAAGGAATCCAATGTTAATGTGAAACAAATCTTGCACATCATGTACAATTTGACATATTAATACATTTTACTTCAGTATTGGAGGCAAGTTACAAATATCAGTCCAGAAACTAACAGGTACTATAAAAGGGTCTACCCTATAGGGGAAACTGGACAATAAATTGTCACCACTTGAGGTGGAATGCTATTGGCATCTAGTGGGTAGAAGTAGGGTTGTTGCAGAATATCCTGAAATGTGTGAGGGAATATTCCATGACAAAATGTCAGTAATGCCAATGATGAAACCTCTATTCTTGTCCAATTTCCTACTTCCAGAGCACAAATTTCCATGATGCTTTATCTTCAGTGTTCTCCAGAGTCTACCTGAGTATCTCTCTCCTCCTGGAACATAAACACGTTTCCCTCTTCTTACAATTCTTTTTTTTTTTTTTGCTTTATTTATTTATTTATTTTTATTGGTTGTTCAAAACATTACAAAGCTCTTGACATATCATATTTCATACTTTAGATTCAAGTGGGTTATGAACTCCCAATTCTACAAAGGACAGGACTTCTAAGTATCCTTACCTTTCTCGACATCTTATTCTATGTCTTTTCAATGCCAAATGAGTTTGGCTCAGTTATCCAGAGAAAACCAGATTTGTCTGATTAAAATTGGATTTTTCATTTTGTTGTGTTTTCTACTTAATTCCTGTGAAATTGCTTCTCCACTAAAATTTTTAATAAGCTCTGACTTATTGTTGTGTTGTTCTTGGGCACATCCAGCCAGTGACCTGGAACAGAATAGCACTCCACTGAGATAGGTTCAGAAGGATTTTGTTCAGAACTTTCCAGAGGTGGAAAATTAGATAGTACTTGTTAATCTAGCCATGCTCTGTACATGCTCATTATATATAATTTAAATCTGCAACTTTTGTATTTCTGAGCAATTAAATTTGGGGGCTAGTGTACCAGGGATCAAACTCAGGGGCACTTGGCCACTGAGCCACATCCCCAGCCCTATTTTTTTATTTATTTAGAGATAGGGTCTCATTTACTTGCTTAAGCACCTCACTTTTGATGAGGCTGGCTTTGAACTCTCCATCCTCCTGCCTCAGCTTCCTGAGCCCACGGGATTGCAGGTGTGTACCATCACACCCAGTTTAGCAATTAAACACTGATTCAGGAAATATCACTTTTCCAAAATTATTCACTTCATACTTGCCAAATATTTACATTTATTCATGTCAACCCCCTTTTTTTCTATTCTTCATAAAACTTAAATAGGAGAAACTGTTTTCACTGATTCTTCACTAATGCATTCATTAACTTACATGTAAATTTAATAACTCATTCTAGAATTCATTTAATGTGAGCACTGAGTAACTACATGCCAGGAGCCTATGCTACTTCCTCCAGATACCAAAACAAAACAAGAAACAAACAAACAAAAACAAATATGGCTCTAATTTTCAAAGAGAAAATAAACAACAGAGACAATGACTTTCTTAATGTAATAAGAACATTGTAGAAGATATAACGTCTTCGGGGAGGATTGGGGGCTTAAAAAGAAGCAAAGAAGCAGTCTAACTGATACTCCAAGGCTCTCCAGAAATATACCAGTGAACCAAAGAGGAGTGAATATTCAGACAGGAAAATACTGGCCATTGCAGGTGGTCAACAGGAAAGGGGAATCCTGAAAAATAACTGATATTCTAAAAAGTTCTTTCAAAATCCCTGTCATAAATATCTGTGCAAATGTGACTGTCATCAGCTATTCTACAGACTAGCTTTAAAAAGCTAAGAACAAGAAAAAATTGGGACCCACTTGGCCAACTCCAGAGGGATAGAATATTATGTACACCATCCTGCTACATACAGGCATCTCTTCTGTACCCTTGGGGAATGCATGCCAAGACTCCTATGGAGGCCTGACAATCCCTGCCTTCCCTCAGGTCTGTGGGAGATTTGTTCTAGGTCCCTGAGTATACCAAATTGTAAAGATGCTCAGGCTTCTTAAAAATTGGCAGAGCATTTGAATACAATGAACAGAGTGAGACTTCATCACACTACTGATTTAAATTTAATGAATAGTTTATTTCTGCAATTTTTTATGTAATGTTTTTGAAAAAGTTTTCCAAGTGTCACTGAAACTCCAGAAATCTAAAATCTAAACCATTGATTATAGAGGACTCCTGAATAAAAAAAAAAAAACTAAACTAACCCTAATTTTTAGCTATTGTATCTCCTTGTCAATTTTCTTGAATACAAGAACATTAAACAATGGAGCAAATGCTAAGTATCATTGCATACAGGAAATCCCCATTGTCTCCAGGTGGCTGTTGACTCTGCCACCACTCTGGATTCATGTTAATTGAATTGCTGTGTTGGGATTTTTGCAATGTCAATAAACATGTGGCCAATTGCAATTGGTGAGGTTTAAAAGTAAAAGCCAAAACTTTTCAGATCTCCAGATTTTAACAAAGAAACTGTCACTTTGCTCAATATTTAACTAGCCATCTCCTCTATGTTCCTGCTCCCAAGGTTGGATATCAGCTCCATCACCACCAACCCACTATTGCAAGAAGAGGATTAAGCCAGGCACATGGTGGTGCATACCTATAATCCTGTGAGGCAGGAGAATCACAAGTTCAAGGCCAGCCTCAGCAACTTAGCAAGACCCCCCATCAAGTTATTGAGACCCTGCCTCACAATAAAAATTACATAAATAAAAAGGGCTGGGGATGTGGCTCAGTGGTAGAGCACCCCTGGGTTAATTCCCAGTAAGAGAGAGAGAGAGAGAGAGAGAGAGAGAGAGAGAGAGAAAGTTAGTTACATTCACTAGACTGGCAATGTATAATAATTGCTAACCCAAGCTAGACCTGCTCGTGATGGGGCATGAGGATTTTCTCTATATGAGGTATCCTTTTGGTGAAATGTTAGAAATAATTTCCTATTAAAATGAATAATGGTTGGAAATTTAAATTTTGTTTGTGGAAATACTTGAGAGTAAAAAAAATGGGTAGATAAAAAACACCATCTCTGAACAAAGATATTCATCAGATACTACTTCGAGTGAAGCAATTCATTCAACATCTGTCTAGACCACAGATAAAGTTGATACACTCAGCACACTGGGGATATTTTGGGATTGCTGGAGTGCAAAGCATAAAGGAAGATATCTAAGGGGATGGGATTGGAGGGAGAAACAGGAACCATATTATGAGGGCTTGACAACTCTCAGAGGAGTTGAAGTTCTTTCCTTTATCCTCACAATAATTTTGAGCAAGGGGTTTATTTGATTTGGTTTTATTTATTATTAATTTTTCCAAGTGGCAAAGTCTTAGTGGATGAGACTGGAAAAGGAAGGAAGATTCTCAACCCCTGCCTATAGTTTACCTTTAGTGGCTTGAAGCAGGGCACTGGTATTAGCTGCAGGGTGGACGCAAGATTGATTCAAGTACTAGAATGCTGCTATGGTATGGCTATTGGAAGCCTGAGTTAAAGACAGAAACAGTAAGAGAGGTCTTTTTCTTCACCAAAAATTAAACCAAACTGTTCCCTGTATCAAAATGTCCTTCCCACTCTTTTAGAAAGCATTCGGTGATTGCACACAATGCCCATCTTCCCTTTACAATCCCTGACAGCACCTGTGTGGTTATTTATAAATCTCCACATCTGGAGAATTAATTTGTTTTTGGACTACTGCAGTTCCACAGAGTAGTTAGCTATCACTCAGCTGCAAAAACAAGTTCATTCAACCCTGATAATTAAACTAAATATCTACCGACATCAAAAAGACAGCAAAAACTAAGCAACAATACTGAAGAGTTTTGCAGGCCCTTCAAGAAACCTGCACAGCATTATCATGGAGACAAATGACATATCCTGTAGTGGAGCCATGGTTAATTTAATATTCCACTCATTTTAGGTGTCTGTAGCGTAGTCTTGCAGAATATGGTCTCACAAGTGAAGCAACACATTGGTGGCTCAATATAATAGGACTGACGTTACTATGGATTTCAATATTACACGGGCATGACCTTACTGAAGGAGATTTAATTACCTGAAATATCAGAAGGAGGACACCTTAACAATATTCTTGCAAAAGTCTTTAGGAAAAAGAACTTGGGTGTCATGGCTGTTAATTTCCACAAATTCATTTATTTTACTTTTTAAAAATTTCTGCATTCATTTTCCAACTTCAGGACATCACGATATGAGTGTGTGCTGTGTCTGTGCACATGGAATAGACAACAAGTTAGATGGAATCATTCCTCTTAAAAGATTTTCCTACCTCTTCCTTTCTAAAAGAGTACATGAACACAAAATCATCTTTCTCCCACCACTAGTTCATAGTAGTGTTCACTATAGAAAAAGAGAACACTCTTATCAGTGCTCTATTGATTTCTCTTACAATGATCTGAGAATATGTCTGTTGGTGTACATGAGTGTCTGTTTGTGTGTCAAACTTTGTATCTTATTAATAAAATTCATATTTTATTTTAATACCCTTACTTTTCTTATTTTGTGCATCTTGGGAAGTGCTTCAAGTCAATAGGAACAGATGTGTCATTCCTATATAGCATTTATTGTATAGATGCATCATGAATTGTTTAGTATCCAACTGATGGCTATTCAGGTGATTTGTGGTCTGTTATGGTCTGAAATATGGATGCTTGAACATGATATTTCATATCCATAATTGTCTAACATGTAAGTGTCTCAGAATGGGACCATATATAGAAATAGGTTTTTAGACTTTGGGTACAAAATGTTCTCCACAGTGTCCTGTGTTATTACAGGAATAGTAGAAGGTGAAATGAATGGATTATGAGAGTTGTAACCTAATCAGTTCATCCTATTTTGAATGGAATAACTGGGTGGGACCTGGGGCAGGTGGAGTATGGCCGGAGCGGGTGTGTCACTGGATCCGGGGCTGTTGTGGAAGGGGTCATCTCCGCTATGGCCGCTCTTCTTCCCTCTTTCTGCTTCTAGGCTGTAATGAGTGGAGCACATATCCTCAGCCATGATGTTCAGCCTCATCTCAGGCCCAAGTTAATGGAGTTGACCAACCAGGGACTGAGACCTCTGAAACACTGAGCCCTAAATAAACTTTTCCTGCTCTAGGTTGTTCTTGTCAGGTATTTTGGTTACAACAACTAAAAGAGCTGACTAGCGTATAAAGTTTTTAATGATGTGATTCAGTTAAAATGAGGCCATTACCCTGGGCTTTAAACTAATTTAACTGGTGTCTACATAGGAAGAGGGATGTAGATGACAAAGGAAAGACCATGGGAGGACAGAGGAAAACGGTCCTTCTGCAAGCTAGGGAGAGGACCAGGAAGGACCAGCCCTGCCAACAGCTACCTGCAACCTTCCAACCTCCAGACCCAGGAGGAAATATATTTCTGTTTAAGACACTCAGTTGGTGAGATTTTGCCATGATAACAAATAAATATGTTAACAAATAAATATGTTATCTCAACAATAAAACCAGAAATTACTAATGTGTATGAGGTTTGTAATAAATATCTTTACAAATTAGGGTAGATGCCAAGTATGCTTTCTGTAAGCAGAATTAATGAGTTCATCAAAATGAAAGCATCTTTCCTTCAGTAGACTTGAAGAGATAGGAGGTGAAAGAAGAGAGAGCCATTATGAAAATCTTGTAGGAGAAGGCGACCTACCTGAAGTTATTTCCACCAAAAGCATGAAGAAACCAACTCACAATCTAATAGAGTCTTATAGGGAGGAATACAGCACCTCCCTCTACTCTTGTATATTCTAAGTTCATCTCTTTGATGTCCCTTTCTGATGGAACTCAACAAGAAATCACATAACGAAGGGACTTATCATGCCATGCCGCCTACAACATATGTCTCATCAAAAAGTGAAAGATAGAGAAAGGAATCAATGTGGCAGCCATTGGTTACATGAGGCTGCTGAGTATTTGAAAAGTGTCTAGTCTGAATCAAGGTGTGCTATGTGTTAAATAGACATTAGGTTCCAAGGAATTACTAGGATAAACAAAATGAACATGAAATATCTTACTAATAATTATTTTCTTTGCAAATTTTGTTGGTAGTCCATTGGGTTAAATTAAAATATACTAAAATTAATTTCACTATTTGTTTAAAAAAAGAAGTAAAGGAGAACAAGGTAACATATTCTGTATCTCTCTCTCTCTCTATATATATATATATATATATATATATATATAGAGAGAGAGAGAGAGAGAGAGAGAGAGAGAGAGAGAGTCGTTTTTTATATCTGTGTTGTCAAAATTCATATAACTATAAAACTAAATAGGGCAAATTGTACCATATATAAATTATATCTTAACAAACATAACTAGAAAAAGAAATTTGGTTCATGAAGTGTTTTAACAGTATTGGGCACATACTAACCACCTGATAAATAATGGTTATTATTATAATTCATTAAAACAATCAGCATCAGGCTGTTTCATAGTAGAGTAGAGAGGAGGAGCATGGATTGAGTAGATGAACTCTAGATAGGGCAAAGGGATGGGAGGGGAAGGGACTGGGCCTGGGGTTAGAAATGATGGTAGAATGAGATGGACATCATTATCCAAAGTACATGTATGAAGAGAGGAATGGTTTGAATATACTTTGTATACAACAAGAGATATGAAAAATTGTGCTATGTGTAATATGAATTATAATGCATTCTGCTGTCACATATAACAAATCATAACAAAATAAAAAGAAAAAAAAATGTTGGTAACTGGGTGCAGTGGCACATGCTTGTAATCACAGCAACTTGGGAAGCCGAGACAGAAGGACTGTAAGTTCAAGGCCAGGCACAGTAATTTATTAAGGCCCAAAGTAACTTAGTGAGACTGTCTCAAAATAAAAATAAATAAATAAATAAAGTGAGCTGGGGATGTTGTTTGGTGGTTATTCACCTTTGGGTTAAATCATCTGTAGCAAAACAATAACAAAAGAATGATGATGTTTATCACACCTTAACTGAATAATTTTTAAAAAAAGTCTTTTTCATTTTAAATATTTTTCTTTGATTTTTCCATCAGCTTAAATATCTTTTCATGTGTTAACAAAAAATAGGAAGTTTCCTCAAATTTCTATTGAGATTTTCATTTTGTGTGTTTGTGTGTTTACTACGTAAAACCAGAATTTTCATCATTGTTAAGTGAATTTAGGAATTACTTTAAAATGTTTTCTCCAGCTGGGTGTGGTGGCACACACCTGTAATCCCAGCAGCTCTGGAGGCTGAGGCAAGAGGATCTCAAGTTCAAAGCCAGCCTCTGCAACTTAGTGGGCACTAAAGAACAGAGACAGCCTGTCTTTATTTAAAATATAAAAAGGGGCTGGAGTTGTGGCACAGTGATTAAGTACCCCTGGGCTCCATCCCCAGTACCAAAAAACGAAAAAGAAAAAAAGAAATGTCTTCTCCACTTGAAATTACAGACAATTATTTATAGTTATTTCACTATTAAGTTGAATGTTACTCAAAATAAACCAAATATAATCAAAAGGATCGGGAAGTTAAATGTTGAAATATACGTATGTATTATATGTATATATAATACATTACATATACATATATACACATAATCTATGTATATGCTTTATTGTGTGACAATGTTAGTTCTTTTCTTGTTATTTTTCCCAATCTCACCTTATTCGTCATGCTTATAATTTAGAATCAAACTGTCTATTTCCAAGTATCAGATTCTACTGATAATGTTCTCTACAATTGTGTTAAAGTTTTAATTAATATAAGATTTGATTTCTTTGTAATACAGTTTTATCTCAAAATATTGATTGACTTTTTAACAGATACGAGTGATGTTTCTGTCATGCAGATCTTGCAAGTTAAGTAAGATCTCTTTATTTCCACTATGTAATTCTCTTATTTCTCTTTTTTAAAAAACTACTTTTAGCACACTAATTCAGTAACTGTCATCTGAATTAATTATTTTAGATTGGCACTATTTATTTTTCAGTTGATTCTCTTGGATTCATTAGTTGTGTCAGTAAAGGGAGCCTCCTTCATTTCCTCGTCTACTTTTCTTTTCCATTACTTTTCAGTTCCCTCTGGGTCCTGCAACATCTGCTTTGCTCTGCTTGAAATTTTCTTGCTTCAATTCCTGTAACCCCCAAGACTCTGGGACTGTTGTTTTTTGTCCTGTGTATCTTCTTACTTTCATTCTCCATAGTCTTATCATCTCAAATCTCCTATCAATAATACTAACACTAATGTCCTGCCACTAACAATTCTAGACAGTTTATTCATATAAACCCCAACAGATTTCCCTTTCCCCCTGCAATCCTCACTGGTACCAGACAGTCAGAGCATTTGACTTCTACCATAAGCATAGGCAGATGAAACTGAGGACAGTATCTTAATTGGGGAAGAGTTTTTTGAACAAGCTTTAAAGCTTTAAAGAAATTCCCTTTGGCTATTCCTGTGCATGGAATATTTATCCCTGGGGAATTCCAAGGGCTGTATTGGTGGCAAAGTCTATTTCAACTCTCTAACCCACATTCTCAGCCAGTGGTCTTACTTGATCAAGCACAACTGAAAATTCCAAAAGGAGCCATTAGGCAGTAAACAACCTTGATTGTGTCTCCTTTCCCAACCTTTTAATGACTGTCATTCCTCAGCTCCAAGAGGTTGTGTGATCCAATTAGGCAAATTGAAAAAGACTGCTTTTATGCAAAAGCATGAGAAAGTTAATTGAAATCAATCTATGTTCACTGAAAATGCTACAGACATCACTGATAATTTAGAGCAATTAAAAGATGTTGTCCTGAAGCAAGGCAGAAACATTAACTTTAAAATCCTGTTAAGGGAAAATTACCAAAAAATATTTAAATGATATTATCCACCTAAGATGAACTAGGGACATCTAAACCAATTAGAAATCATAAGGTATTTCATTAGTCAGAAGCTGTGTTCTTAGAACTATTAAGATGAGAATTCTTCACCTTCGATCCCTTGCTATTACAAGACAATCCATTAAAAACAAAGCATTTACCCTAGTTTTGGGAACATTCTTCATGAGAATAGCAGGTGTAGCTCTGTCCTTGGAAAATAGTTCCTCCCTCTGTGAATAAGGGTGTTTAAAGTGAAGCAAAGTTTTTGAGGTACATAATTCAGATATCTAAATGTCATAGGAGGTGGTTAGACTGTATTCTTAGGGAGACTGAAGGTGGAGCAGATAGCAAAAGAATAACTCAATACGACATAACTCTAGAATGTCCACCTCATGACTAGAATAGTGTACCTGGGAAACAGTGATATCAAACATGTGGTCCATCAGTGTTGTTCCATTTATTTTGGCCAAAGCATATAACACGATTCAATCAAGTTTTCTTTCCCCTGGAGCCTGGAAAGAACCTCAGAATCCATCTTAACATAGTGATTCCAGCAATTAGCCTCAAGTAATCAGAGTGGGCGTAAGAAATTAAACGCTGGAAAATCCCCGCTATAAATGAGATTTCAGTTAGAAATCATTGCAGAGAAAAATGAATCAATTTGTATTTAAAAAAATGCTTCCTATATTAGAGTCATTACTTAAAGTCCTACTGACACTGATTTTTTGATTATGTTCTTTGAGCCTCAGGTGTACTGGCCTCTCTGTTTCTAGACACACATTGCCCCCTCCTGCTCTAAGTCATGATCTAACATTTGACCTGCTCATGACATTCTGCTGCCATGCTGTGAAGCCTCCCCACTGCTCACAGGATGCAGGTGATCACCTAAGTAGTGGGTCAGAAGTCCTCGTTTGGCCACAGAGCAACAGTTCTCCATCAATGCTGAGTCCTGGGTTCTCTGAAATCCACATACTTCTCTAAATGAGAAAACTTCTTGAAATCTCTCTTGCCACTTTTATTTTCACATGGTGGAAAATGTCTGTCTGGAAGCCCTGTGTCCTTTGCCACAAATCATCCTATGGTTTCCTAAGCATTTCTTTTAAACCCAAGAAAATCATTTCCCCCCTGTGAGGCCTTGCCTCAAACCTGTTTATTGGTACTGTATTATTCTCCATTGGGTTACCAACATTTGCCCTTCCTCCACCATGAGCCTCTACTTTGGAGTCTTTGCTGTCTGGGTACGTTTCCAGTCTGACCTATGCATTGTCATTGTTCTGTGTCCTTGTCTCCTCCACTCATTGTTAGGATTTTTGATAGGAAGAGTTCCAGATTTTTATTTCCCCAGAATCCTGCCTATTGAAAACTAAAAGGCAAAAGAAGGAAGGAAGGAAGGAAGGAAGGAAGGAAGGGGAAAGAAGAGGAGAGGAAAGGAAGAGCTGTAAAACATGAAGTCAGAAGAACCCATGCATCCAAATCTTCACTGCACTATTTAGAAACAAGTCAATCAGAAACTTCTCATTTTGAGTAAACACTGCCACAAGATTACCAGAATAATACCTCATTTCTCATGGTTTTGTGAAGCTGAAATTGCAATGCTGTTAGATGGGGTTTCTATGTCTAGGTTCTGGCAGAATCTATATGACTAGTAGCAACAAACTTTCTTAGGTAACATGTTGCATAGGTTCCAATATACACTGTCAAAAATTGACATTTTTTTAAAGCAAGTGTTTCTGAGAGAGGAAGTCTCAGGTCCACTTTGTTAACATTTTTTTTTTTAATTTAGTTTAATTGATATGTAAAACTTGTACTTACTTATGGGTACTTTGATATATTTTGATACACATATATATTATATACTATTCAAATAAGGGGAAGCATACCTATATCCTCAGATATTAATCTTTTTTGTGAAAACATTCAAAAATATACATTGATTGAATTGATCATACGCTAGAAATTAGACTATATCCCCTCCACGTGTACACTATTTTATTGCTAATAGATCAATTTCATGTCCATTACCTTGTATTGGTTTTCACAAGCTCAAATGCTCTCAAGAGCAAAGAGCATTAAGTTCATTTTCCAGATGAAGGGACTTTAAGCCCCCAAGAGGGTAAATGATATGCCTTGGACATATCAGGATAGGAAAAAAAAATACGTAAGCTGTCTTCAAAGAACGCTCACTCCAGTGGGTGAAACAAACAACTTACTGAAGACATAAGTTCAGTTCAATAAATGCTGCTGAAATGCTAAGAAAATTGTGGGGAATAAAAAAGGAGTATCTAACTCATTAAAGAACTAAGAAAACACTTCCCATAATGGTGATGCCATGCTGAGTGGGTTCTCAGACTCCATTAAAAGTTAGCCTGGGGAACATGTGGCTCCAGGATATTAAAGCAAAAAGTCAATTGTTTGAAGCAAGAGGAAAAAAAAAAACAATATTCTATTCAAGAAAAGTCCCTTGGGTCAATGGGTCTAAAATCTAAAGTGAGATTGCAACTCGTTAGGAGGTGCAAGGAGAGACATAGTTGAGGATTCAGATCATTAGGTATATTTTTTGACCAAGCTGTAGTTGAACTTCATCCTATAGGAAAATGTTATTCTCTATATGAGCCCACAGGAGGAGCATAAATAATTTTAAGACCACAGATTGTAGTAATGCCAGAAAGACCTTATAAAGTAGTTAGCTACCTTAGTCTTACTGAAAATGAAAATAAATTTATTTAATTTATTATTGGAATTTATGCCTATAGAACTATTCTTTAGTAGAGAAGGGAATAGAGAAATTTCAGAATAAAAGAAAGAGAGATTTTGGCGCTGACATACCAATACCAAACTGCATGTGTGAAATTCATACTGAAAGGAAATATATCAGAAAAGCAAAGGTTCTATCAAAACACCAGGGGCAGCAAGCAACACCATTGTTGGATGAAGATATAACTAACAGGGATAGAAAAAGGTTAAGGAATCCCATATATTCTTAGAGAGCAGACTGGCAGTAAGTGGTGAGTGGTTAGATGTGTGTGGGATGGGCAGGAAAGCAGGGTCATGACAGGAGACAGGACTCAACAGATTTCATTTTAATATTAGTGTGTATATATATATGTGTGTGTATGTGTGTGTGTGTGTTTGTGTGTGTGTATATATATATATATATATGGAACTCATATGGTGAGAAAATAATTTCTCCCAATAATTGCCTTATAATTCCCAGGCTGTTTAGAGAAGAGAAAAATAACTAACCTAACATGCTAATAGATCTGTACAGTTTGTCTTACAGAGGAGAGTAAAATCCATGCCAACATAAGGATTTTGGCAACAAACTTCTAAAAATTCGCATCATGAAAGAATTTCATTATCCTCTTTAAAAATGTTCTTATGTCTGCATGCTCTGTGTGTAGTTGTGTGTGTGGGTAGGGTTGTCGCTATAGATAAAAACCAAATAGAGAGGTTCTAGAATCATAGAGCATAAGAAGAAGCTTCGTAATATCAGAAGAAGATGAAGAGGAGCATGTTTTACTTCTTGTATGTCCAAGGACCAAGCCACATTACTTGAGGTGAAGATTATGGTGGAGTGGATGAAATGGAAGATATGATTTAAGATACTTGGGGTCCTTTTAATATTTCCTCATGAAGAGGGAAGTGCAGACTGCTAGTCTACCATTGGCTTCCTGCAAGGTAGAAGATAAACAAAATCTTCATGCACATATTCAATTTGTATATGGCCACTGAAAGAAAATGAAAAGATGCCAATAGTTGTTCATGTGGTACTCCTAAGAACCAAACGCAACTGGTCAAGAAAGTGATGTGGGTACTGGCCGGAATGCACTTCAGATGTAGTTATTCCTGAAAGTGAGGATGAATGGCTTAACATATGAGGCATAAAGGAGTTGAACCCAGAGGAAACACACAAAGAAAATGAACCTACCAAGACTAAACCATGAAGTAGAAAGTCTGAACAGATCAATCACTAGTTTGAACATTGGTAATAGTAATCAAAACCTCCCCCAAATAAAAGGACAGGAATGAATAACTTCCAAATATTTTTTTTAAATGTCCTACAAAATAAATTAAAAATTGTTATCATTTTTAGATTCTTTTCAAAAAAGGGTCACAAAGAAGGAATACATCTAAACTTATTTTAGGAGGCTAGAATTACCAAGATCCTAAAGACAAAGACACTAAAAGCAAAGAAAACTATAGACCTATAGCTCTGATGATTATAGATACCAAAATCTTCAACAAACAGGATTTTAAAAATATTATGCACCATGCCAATCGGAATTTATCCCTGGGATACCTGAGGTGTTCAATATATATAAGATACACACACACACGTGCGCACACACACACACACACACTTAAACTTCCAGAACTAGAGAAAACATTTGCAAATCATGTATCTGATATGGGAGTCATTTACATAATACAGAATGATCTCTATAAACTGGAATGGGATAGGGTTCCAACTAGATCTTTCTTCAAAAAAAATATAGTAATGGCCAACATGTTGTGAGGATGACTATTATCATAAACAAAGAAGATGGGGAGGAAAGATAGAAAGAAAGGAAGAAAAAAGTGTGTGTGTGTGAGAGGAAGAAAATAAAAAGGAGGAAGGGAAGAAGGAAAGAAGGAATGTGGGAAAAATGGAAATACTGTTGGTGGGAATGCACACTGCTGCAGTTGCTATGGAAAATGATATGGTAAGTCCTCGAAAAGTTAAAAAGCAAACTACCATATAATCAAGTAATCCTGCTTCTGGGTATATATCCAAAGGAAATGTAATAAGGATCTCAAACAGATATCAATATTCTTATGTTTGGGCAGCACTGATCACAATAGCCAAGATGTGGAGATGACCTGAATGTCCATCCACAGATGAATGGACCAAGTCAATGTGGCACAATGGTTAATATTCAGATGTAATGAAAAAGTCTGCACTAATCAACAACATAGATGAAATTTGAGGACATTATGCTAGGTAACACAGTTCAGTAACAGAAAGACACACAGAGCATGATTTTAATGAGTAATCTAAAACTGTCAAATTCATAGAATTAAAGGATGGAATGGTAGCTGGCAGAAACGGAGAGGAGGGGGAAACGGAGTTGCTAAGTAATACACAGAAAGTTTCAGTCAAGCAAGATGACTTACTATGATCTCGGGACGTGGTGCATAATTTTGTATGTATAGTCAACAATAATGTATACTTCAATATATTGTTAAGAGGATAAATTTCATCTGAAGTATTCTTACTACAATGAAATAAAACAAAAGCTTTAGAGTAAGACAAAGTTATGTATGTGGTATAGTCATTAATCCTCTCTTGATGACAGAGATTTATTCAACTAAGGTAAAAAAGAATAATATTTGTTTGATTTTTGTGGTATTCACAATGCTGTCATTGTGATTAATCAGATTTTAGTGTAATATACCGTTAATTTTAATAATATATTTAAATATTTTATCTTCCTCATTTTGGTGAAGGCCTCTCTGGAACATGCACTGATAAGGCACTAAGTAAATTGACCAAAGTTAGTAGGACAGTTAATGCCAATTTCATTTTACAAATGAGGATACTATGTTCATGAATATTAACTAACTTGTTCAAACTCAAGCATCACGTTAGTAGAATAAAGAATAAAAAAACCTCACATGATCATTCCTTTGAATGTGAGGGATAACTTACTGTGGTTACTGTGATAAGGTGAGGTTTGACTTAAATTCACATATACTACATTTACTAATTCTAAAAACTCCTTGGTGTGTGTGTGTGTGTGTGTTAATTTTATTTTATTTTTTCCTATTACAGCTGAACACTTTCTCTAGTAATTAGGATTGGGATCTATAGCCATCAGGAATATTTCTGCTTCTAACAGACCACTCTCCCTTGGCACCAGATAAACAGTGTCCCTAATCTATATAATGGAATTTGCTGTTTATCCCATCAAGTTAGAACCATGAAGAAGGCTACCAGCAACAGTAGACTTCAGGTTAGCCCCTTACTGGGAAGATATTACACCGAGGAGAATGTGGGGGTGTTGCTCAAATCTATTAGCAGATTAATTTTTCAAAGTTCACTCTTATTCTTTCCCTGAGTAATGTTCTTTCTTACTATCCTGATTGTGAGGGTCTCAAATTCTTCCTGTCTGAATGTAACCTGATCTGTGGTAATATATTTACCCCTCTATGAACTCAGAGGTCTGTTCTTTAACCTCATTGATCTATAATATTCTCTGGACTCAATTAGATGGCACAAAAGTTAATATGGATTTTTTTAAAAAAATAAGATTTCAAAGAGTCTTAAATTTTTATTAGTTAAATAACCTTGTACATAGGACATAAAGAAAAAGGAGAGAGAGAGAGAGAAACAGGTACGAGGGGAGTCTACTATCCTTGGCCTCTCTCTATTATATAGAGCAACAGTCACCCACCATTGGATCTAGTCATTCAATAGACATGCATTAAGTACATGCTGTATGCTATGTATCCTGCCACCTCCTTAGTGACTTACCTAAGACATCTCCCTCCCTTTTCTTTCCAGGTATCTTATTGCAGTTCTAATTTAATTTGTTATATGTGTATATCCCCTTGCAGATCACAAATTTCATAAAGAATGGGATCAATGACCTCTATCCACAACATTGGAGAGATGTTTGTGACATTAGAGACTCAGAATATTTTATGAATTAATGAATGATTTAATATTTAGTGTGTTACAGTGGCTGAATATTAAGTAACTCACCCTGCAAGGACTCTTTCAGAGCTGTACTCCATACTAGGAATTGAAGACTTCTTCACAAATCAGCTTTGAAATCCCCAGCAGGACTTTCTTCCTGTGCCCACCAATCCCCAGTTTTCCATGCAAGACTCTGCTCTATTCATTATCCCCATTATTCTGATTGTCATCCTGTCAGTCCTGCATTTAAATCAATAAAGTTTTCTAGTACAGGCCAACAATTGAAGGCTGAAAAAAATCCATTTTACTGCTGAGACTCATATTTGTAATGAGGTAAAAACCTGATTTTGTAAATGATGTGTTCATTTAACCTCAGCTAAAGACAAAATATATGATTCATTGATTTTGATTTTCTAATAAAAAAATCATGTCACCTTTTAATAAGAAACTTATTACAAGATGCCAGAGTCTTGGGGCCCATAAATAAGGATTATGGTTAAAATATATTGAAAGGAGAATTTCAATATAAAAATCAATAAAAATATGTATAAAGTAAAATGAATCAAGATCAAAAGCAATTCTTTCTTGGGGCATTATAAGAACATTTGCAAAAGAATATTTAAACTCCTTGCATGATTCTGAGTAAAGCAGAAGATTAGAAGTGGTAGAAAAATTAACAAAATAAATATAATAGTCAATAATGACAACAGTTATAATAGTAGCTACCATTTATTGAATGATCATTGCACAGCAGGTACTCGGATAGATGCTCATATTACTCTAGAGAATGAGTTATACTTAGTACCTAATACGTTCTAGGAAGAAGATTTAATTGTTTTACATAAATTATCATTTTTAATACCCACAGCAATCCCTAGAGATATGGGTTTTAATGTCTATATTTTAGAATGAGAAAGTGGAGGCTCAGAGATGTTATTTCACTGGTACCATGTCACAGTTAACATACGATTGAGCTAAGACCATATGCGAATGCCAAATTTGGTGATATTTCCTCTAAACCACATTGCTCCTACTAAACCACATTGCTCCTACCCCCCAAATCCAATCGCACTGTCAATTGATGAAGATTGAAATGTTTTTAATTTTTGTGAAGCATTATAGATCCTTTCTCCCTTTTTTTTTTAAAGGTTCATCCCCAGAGTGATCCTAGGCTACTGCTCAAACTACTTTTAATAAGCACTGCTGGCATTTAAATTCTTGCATATGATAAAGGGGAACCCTACCACTGAAAGCCAGGGCTTATTTTCTGTGAGCAACATTTAATCAAAAGTGACCCATAATTTCAAGCTCCAGTGCCTACCACTGCTTTATTAACCAGACACTTGTTCACTTCGGAGCCTCCTCACTCAGTCTTAAAATATGGTGGGTGACCCAGAGAAAGACTCTAGGTCCCCTCCTCTCTGGATGCTTTTCTAAAATCTCAAGATAACAATTTATATGCTTCGGTTTCTTAATCTTTTCTGTTTATAACAGATGCGTTGAGACAAATTAGACTTGCTAAAGAGGGTTTTCTTAGACAAAGCTTATACCACAGTGTTTGTGCACATACATCATGTGTGTTGATATGTGTGTTTTGAGGAAGGAACAAGAGAGTTTCACCCCATTAGTATCAAAATGCAACATTTTTCCCCCAAAACTTTATCTGAGCTCTCATTCTGCACATGCAATATTCTAAGATAACTCCCCAATATCCCAGGAAAGGGAAAATATCTTAACTATCAGGAAACAAGAGAACAAAGAATATCATCCATTTAATCAGTCATTCCATGTATGAGAACAATGGTATGGATTCTATTTTCCTCCTTAGGCTAACAAAAAATCTCATAATTTATGTTTTAGCAAGAATTTTAAAAAATGAAGTCTAAAGCCATAAACTAGTGCAGTTGTCCAGCATGTTTTCAGATTAGATAACTAACTCTAGGCAAGGTCTCCTGCTCTTTCTTTCCTCCCTTACGTCTTTCCTGCCATTTTATTTAAACAACTTTTTTTTGTGTCTTTAGTCTACTTTTATGCAAGAGTTTAAGAGAGATTTTGATCATAGGACAGGAACTGAAACAACCTTGCCTTGTCAAAGGGGCTTGCTCCCCATTTCAAAAGCCCATCAAAGGGGCTTGCTCCCAATTTCAAAAGCCCATTTCATTCAGAAATGAACTGGCCATAAGGAAGATAAAAATCAGAAATACCACTTGGAAAAATGGCAGACTATATTTTGAGGTTGAGAAATTGCAGAGAACCAGAAAAAAGGAGGCAAGAAAAGTGCAAATAAGCATAAACAGGGAAAAGACCAAGTGCCTTGCTGAGATTATTATTTTGGATGCTGACTTTTCCCATGAACTTGGACACTGTGTGTTTCATTTCTGAATAGATTCAATGGGCTTGTGGAATGGGGAACAAGCCCCTTTGACAAGGCATGGTGAAGGCAATGGCAGGAAAGAGGGACCCTGTTGCTTCCTTCAAGGGCAGTGTTGGATTTAGAGAGATTTGGGATTTGAATGCTATTCTTATCAATGTAACCTTGGATAAAGTCTTAAGACGCATTTTGTCACCCACACGACATCTTGTGAAAGGAAGAAATAACTCATACCTAAAAGTGATTAATTACCAGGAGAGGAATGCAGTAACTTAAAAAAAATATTAATGGTCAGTTTTTCACACCTACCAAAATCTTAGAGTCTCATTTGTGGCAAAGTGGGAGACTTATTTTCCCTATACATAACTCATCTGGGTGGTTAGAAATAACTGCATTAACTCATTTCCTTCATGTCAATCTTTCAACATGGTAAAAGCTTCAGAGCTGCCTTTTGGCCCATTTCATTTCATTTCCTCACTCCTTCCTGCAGAGTCCTGAGGAAGCCTAATGTAGTAAAATAATACTGTGATGCTATTTTAGATCAAATATGCTTTAGATTTTCTTCAGTCCAGGGTCAATCCTGAGCTTCAAATATTGAACTAAAACACTCTTCTAAATAGTGACCTTCTCTTACAGTTGACACAGAAGGTATTCTGCCAGAAAGGATTTGGAAATTGGAAGATTTATTGCCAATAGCATGTTGGTTTGATTCCAGTACAATTTCATTG
Organism: Marmota monax; assembly: GCF_021218885.2. Classification (NCBI taxonomy): domain Eukaryota; kingdom Metazoa; phylum Chordata; class Mammalia; order Rodentia; family Sciuridae; genus Marmota; species Marmota monax. Next base: position 16,625,624 of record NW_026695224.1, read on the forward strand.
GTTCTGGCTCCATTCCCCTCCTGTAGCATTTCGTTATGTCTAATTGCCTCTCCTCTCCATGCTTCTTATCGACTATTGAATGAATTTATGCACACACATGTATATTATGATAGCAATGACCAACATAATTATAAGATATTTAATAAGAAAAAAATGGAAATAATGCAAAAGGGGCAGAATATAACAAAACTCAATACCAGTGTCTTTAGATGAATAAATTTTGCCGAACACTTTCCTCATTATGATATTTTGGTGGCCTTGTCAAACCTTGTCACTGAAGTGAAAGAACTTGGGCTTTTCCTAGCTCACCGAGTGGTGCTGGTTTAGAAGCAGAGATCATGGAGGAGGGCTGACAGATTTGTTGACAGGTCAAGAAAAGAGGTAGGATCATAAAAGGCAGCAAGAAATAGCAGAAGTTACTGAGTGGTGCTTGGACATAGTTGTATGAGAGTGTAGTTGATTTTAGAAAGGGACTCTTCAGTGGCTTATGGAGGAGGCCAGAGAAGAGGAGGTTAAGAAAACTTCTGGTGGGGGGAAGAAATTGGAATGTGGGCTTTCTTTTCTAGGTGATGTCACCCAGGAACACGACAAAGGGTCTGACTCAGTGTCAGAGAGCTTGGAAAGACAAAGCATTATTTTAGAGTATTAAAAATCACAATCACAAGATTCTCACCAAAGGAAAACGGATGCTAAGGAAGCTTTTTGTGATACACAAAGGAGTCAATTGCTAAATGAACTAACCATCGATTGTTTAGTTCTTTCTAAAACAATTGGGTATGTAAAAATTCAAATTAGGCAGTATTCTAGACAATTGCTTTGTAAGTATTTTCCAAATTTTTAAGAAAAGGAAAGGGGAGCAGAATTTGGAGAAAACTAGGGCTGGCACTTAAATATTTATTGATTCTTGGTGAAATGAGCCTCTTCTGATTTATTTTGGGGTTAAAAATATATGAGTGTTATGAGATTGTCAATATTGTATGACTAATAACTTCCCAGTAAATGTTTCTAAGTAAAATTATCATACCATGTTTACCAAAGGTTGCAAGGGCCCATGGCCACTGGAAGTTTCTAGGGACAGTCGCCCATAGAACTCAATGACCTCACCAACCTGGCCCAACTACCTTTTCAGTTAAGTTTTCCACCACTGTCCACTTGACAATTTCTCTCTCAGTTTCACCAAACAACACAGCGGATTCATTAGGTACTATTTTTGCGCTTTATTTTAAATAGTCTTTGAGCTTACCAATCCAATCTGTCTTTTCTGGTGAACTCTTACTAATATATTATTGTAAATTTAGCAGTCACATCCTTAAATTTTTCTTTGAAAGTTACAAGCAAAATGAACTCAGAATCATGCATATTTCTATATTTTTTGCTTGTGATGTTTTGGGAGAATTCCCCTACTTCATATTAAAATCAGTTTGTTTTACATACTCTGTAGTGGACAGCACTCCCTCCATCCCTTCCAGAGCAGGCCTCTCAAGACCTTTCGTCTCTATTGTCTAGAGTAGGTTCTGACACACAGAAGTGCCAAATAAAAATTTGTTAGATTAATAATCATTATTTTTCCCCCTAAAATTGCTAATTGTTTATGTCTCTGTAATAATGAAATATGACTATAGCATGTTGCCTTAAGGGAAACCTCAAAATAATAATAATGACTATGTAAAAAGAATATGTATGCAAGTTGGTAAGAAAAGTTAAAACACATCCCTATAGATGTCATCAATGCATTTCAAAAAATATGAAAAGTGTGAAAGTATTTCAAAAAGTTCTATGACATCTTTGATTCTCTGGGGAAGGTTGAGTTAATTGCCCAGAAAGTCTTGTCCCACAATTCAGTGGGGGGGAGTCTTTGAAGATAGCAGCCATAATTCTCCATGTCATGAAAAACAAACAAAAAAAAACCAATGTCATTGAAATTTGCCCTGAGAGAAATCTGACAAACAATGGCTCGAGTAATGGAAAAAGTCACTCATGGGCAAATCCACACTAGTACATTACAGACCTGAGTAGGATAGCTTACCACCTTCACGTGCTACTTTTAGGTTTGCTTTCATTTTACAACATCTGTTGGTCTGCAGCCCATGTTGATTTGTGAATCCTTCTGGAAGGCAGAGCTAGAACACCTGCCCTCACAGCTGTTTCAAGCTGCAACCAGACACCCAGATGTGAACTAATAAAAAAGAGAATTGGCCAAATTTGGGGTAAATAAAAAATTGAATGCAACTTAAAAACGTCCATCCATATATAGAGTAATCAGGAAACAGCTTATTGAAGGCCTGCAGGCTTAATTAATTTTTAGGCTATTTACAATTAGGTAGTTCCTTTTATTTTGTTGTAGAGTTTAGATTTCTACATCAGGCTTTCTCTCTGTTGATCCCAAACATAGAGCTTAAATCTTGGAGCAGAGCCTCACTTGATAATATATGCATAAATAACATTTTAAAATAATTTCTTTTTGTTATATGTATTTTATAAATCTGCTTGGGCAAATATGTCAGCAATGTGTGCCATTCATCTCTTTTCGACCCTAGTGGCCACAGTAATCAATCACTACACTCAGTCAGAATTTATTCTTACACAACTATATATATATATATATATATATATATATATATATATACACACACACACACACACATATACATATACACACATATATCCACACATACTGAAAGCAGTTATTTTCATATGTAAATTAAGTATTATATAACTACTGAAAATATCAAGGAAATTGAGAAGGTACAGTACACTGACACTTTTTGTGGATGATTGTCATCCCAATTGAAATGTGACTTGTTCACATAGATCTTCTTTAGCAAAATCATATATAAAATAACATCATCCCCCAAATTATTTAATATATCATCCATTCACATGTTATTTATCACAATTTGAAATTATTATATTTGTTTCCTTGCTTTATTTTCCATATCCCCATGTGACAATGTAGATTCCAAGTGGGTCAGAAATGATCCATATTGATCCTTTTTGTGTTCCCAATACTGGGAAAATCCCTGATGACTAATAAATACTCAGTGGATGTTTCTTCACTGTGTGGAGAAAATTTAAATACAATAAGGTTCAAGAGAAAGAACAAAATGAGATGTGCCTGATGTGTATGCATTATTGCTTTTTATCTGTAGAATACTCTACTCAAAATAAATATATTGTGAAGCACATATGCCTTTTTTTTAATACTGTCTCGGGATCAAATCCAGGGCCCCGGTATGCTAAGCAAGCATCTTTTCACTGAGCTATATCCCAAGCCCTACATCTGAGTTTTAAATTTCAAGTAGATTTATCACTAAATTGGAAAGAACCAGGTGAAACTGGTTTTAGTTATGCATGCTATCTACTTTAAGACAAAACATTAGTATTTCAATATGTGATCAGTATAAAATGGTTGAGGAGACACTTTCTGTGTGTTTTCACCATTGTTGAAATATGGGGTATATAATGACACTCATAACACCTCTCAATTTTCATGAGCCTCTTTTCAAATGCTTCAAAACCATAAGCAAATGAAGGCTGCTGCATTACAGTGTGTTTTAGACTATAACGTTTGAGTGGGAGTTTGGGGGAAAAACAGGACCCAATGTCAGATAACCCTGGCTATCATTCAAAAAGCATGACAAAATGTATGAAATAACAAGATAAATTGTTCCAATCATCCCTCCATGTCAGTAGGTTCTTCATCCTTGAATACAACTGTTTTAGTCAGCTTTTTCACTGCTGTGACTAAAGGGTCTGACCAGAACAACTAGGGGAGGAGAAGTTTATTTGAGGACTCACAGTTTCCGAGGTCTTAGTCCAGAGAAGGCTAGTCCCATTCCTCAGGGCTCGAGGTGAGGCAGAACATCATGGCGGAGTGTGTGGCAGCGGGAAGCAGCTCACATTATGGTGGTCAAGAAGCAGAGAGAGAGAGATGCAAAATATATACCCCATAGCCACACCCCCAATTAACCTCTTCCTCCAGCCACACCCCACCTGATTCTAGTTACCACTCAGTTAATCCCAGCAGGGATTAATTCACTGATGGGGGTTAAGACTCTCACAATCCAACCATTTCTCCTCTGAAACTTCTTGCATTGTCTAAGTGTTGAGCTTTTGGGGGACACCTCATATCCAAACCATAACATAACAGCAACCAAGATATTTCACATATCTTGCCAAGGAAATTGAGGACATACAGTATACTGACACTTTTTGATGATTCTCATCCCAATTGAAATTTGACATGTTCCTACAGGTCTTCTTTAGCAAAAGCATATATAAAATAACCTCGCCTCAAGAATTATTTAACATATCATCCATTCACATGTTATTCATTACAATTTGAAGCTATTATATTTGTTCTCTGGCTTTATTTTCCATATCCCATATGAAAAATGTGCTTCCTTCAGATGCTATATATGTAGATTCCAAGTGGGTCAGAATAGCATAAAAATAAAATAAAACTACAATACATAAATAAAAATGAAACCAGTAAAAATGACGCAGTGTAACTATTTATATAACATTTACATTAGGGCTGAGGATGAGCTCAGTGGTGGAGCTTTTGCATAGCATCTCAGAAGCCCTGGATTCAATCCCAACTACTGCAAAACAAAATTAAACAAAAATACCCCCCCATTAAACTCTATATAATATTTAAATTATTCTAAATATATAATATTAACATTATTCTAAATATTATAAGTCATTTATAAGCTATTGATAGTATATACAGTGCCGCAGCCTGGCTGGCTGGGCAAAGTAACCAGGGAGGTGAGTGACAAAGAACTTGTGAAGGTTGATGCAGTGGGAGCAGTTTATTGTAGGACTGCAGGGGTATATATACATAACTGAATACACAGCTTGTTTCAATTTAGCATTATCCAGCAATCCTCATCATCTTATTATACACAGCTTAACATCATTAGATACAGCAGTCAGTCATTAAGGAATCTCTATCATCTTAATGACTCACTGGCATTACTTCATCTTAATAATTATACACAGCTTGATTTAATTAACATCATCTTAACTTGTTTGTAGTCATCTACAATACAGTGTGTGTAGGTTATATGAAAATGCTACATAAGGAGTGTCCATTGATTTATGAGGTGGGGGAGTGTCCTAAAACCTGTTCCCTGGGGGTATTGAAGGACAGCTGTATTTTCAACACCAGGAAGGTTATTATTAGCCTTGCATTTAAGAAAAATGCTTGCCATGTTTCGTGGAGCTAGGAGATGGCAAGAAAATTTTGAGGTTGATTGTCATTGAACAAATGTGAAATCATACATATTTAAATTAAAACAGTGACATAGACCAGAAAGGATGGTAAAGATAAATCAGAATCAGTAAACAGTCTCAAGTAGGCGTCTGTTCAACATAAGTTCACAAAACCTTCCTGGTGATATCTATTTTATACCAACAAATTCTTGTAGGTGTCATTTAGAGTGATTTTTCTGTGATAAAAACAGTTAAGAATTATGAATCTTTTTACTCCTAAAATAAGTCTTTTTGCACCTTTACATTACACACAGCTGACAGCAAACCTGTCAAAAAGCAAATTGATGGGTGAAATTATGAACATAACATTTAAAAACATGGAACCTTAATTATATATAAAACTTAGTTGGAGGTTTAAGGTAAGGAGTGCCTTTTGAGGCTTTATCTTCATGTTAAGCAAAGGATAGGAGAGACTTTAAAAGGTGCTTCCTTCAGATACTATATAATCATCTCTGTCCAGATGAAGCCAACATCGATGAAACATACTTCAGGTCAGATTTCTTTCGTGAATATATGACATTTTCTGTGAACTCATAATGTGGCATTCCATTTGACATATTATCCCATGTAGATTCCAATAAGTGTTTAGCTCATTACATTGTGCCTCAAAGTATTAAGATATTTTCAATTGAATAATTCAACTTCTCTGGGAAGTTGCTGAAGGAGAAATTAGTAATACGTCTATTATAATTACTGTACAACCTGGGTGCCTTTCAGCAGATGAATAGATAAAGAAAATGTGATATATACACACAATGGGATATTACTCAGCCATAAAGAAGAATAAAATTATGGCATTTGCCTGTAAATGGACGGAACTGGAGACTACCATACTAAGTGAAATAAGCCAGTTCCCAAAAAATCAAAAGCCAAATGTTCTCCCTGATATGTGGATGCTAACCCTAAAAAGGGAGGGTGAGGAGGGGAAGATTAGAAGTTCATTGGATTAGAAAAAGGGGAATGAAAGGAAGAGAATAGGAAAGACAGTAAAATGAATTGCACATAAGTTTCCTATGTTCATATATGAATACACAACCAGTGCAATTCCATATCATGTACAACAAGAAGAATGGAATCTTAATTAGAATAAGTTATTATATATGTCACACATATATATGTCAAAATACACACAACACATATATGTCAAAATACACTCTACTGTGTTGTATAATCTTTAAAAAAATCACTGTACAATTTGAGCCTTATTTTTAGTTCTAAGATCTCAGAGTCAATACTAATTTTACAAGCATTTAATTCAGCATTCCACCATAGACTTTGGATTTTTCTCTTGCATCACGTGAGGAAATATGAACTTTGTTACCTCAGTTTAAATGTGGGTCCCTCATCATTTGATATCTTTCAGTTGTTAAATGAAAGCAAAAAATAGGATTGTCAAATAAATAAAAATGATTTTTCTCACTGCTCTGAGATTCTAATAGAGACACGATACATGAACACGTGTATTACACGAACAATTATGCAAAAGAAATTTTATATATTTTATATAATATGTAACACTTACCTATATGGCACATGTTTTTAATTTTTCTCCCTAAGTAATCCCTATAATGTTCCATCCACTTGTGAAACAACTTTGCTTTTCAGACATCATAGTTGTTAATGCTTAACACTCAGTTTCTAAGAATAGTCTTGACAAATTTTTCCTTGCAAGAAAAAAGCAACTTCTCAATGACTTCCATCCATTGATACAAGTAAGATATGTTTTTTTTTTTTTATAAAACAGAGAGTCTCAAATATTATAGCAACACAGCAGTTTTTAAAGTTGAAATTTTCAGACCCTCCATCTACCCCCAATTCAAAGTTTTATTCTGCCTCAAACCATTCAGGGTAATTTCTGTAACCAGTTCAGCAGATGTTCTCAATTTCAGATTCATTTTTTCCTTCTAATCATTTCTCTTTTTTTAAACAGCTTTATTGAGGTATAATTAATATACAAAGAACTGCACATATTTAATGTGTACAATTTGATGAGTTTGGAAATATGCAAACATCCATGCTACTTTCACCAAAATCAAGATAATATATGTATGCAATATCTCCCACACTTCCTTGTGTCATATGGTGTGTGTGCATCTGTGTGTGTGTGTATGTGTGTATGTGTGTGAAGAATCCTTAACACGAGATCTCTCATTCTAATCATTTCTTACTGTCCATTTCTTTTTCGTTTGTTAAAATGGTTAGTGATAATTGAGCTGAACCCTTCTGAATAGATGGGGGTCATCATTTTCCTCACTGAAAGTTCTGGGCTTCAATTGAAGGAAAGAAAATATAATGGGGTATGTAATAAGAAGCCAAAGAATTGGAATTGTACATGCTGATGGTCAATGCAATGGTCCAGATGTCTATTTTCCTTCAAAATGTATATGTGGAAATTCTAATGCCAATGTAATGTAATAGAAGGTGAAGGCTTTGGAAGGTGATGAGGTCATGCATAAGAACAGAGATTCCATGAATGACAGGAGAGAGTGCCTTAATCACTTTCACGTGTGAGGAAGCAGACGGCCATCTATGAACCACCACGAAGTAGGCTGCCCCAGACACAGGATCTGCCAGATTGATCTTGGACATTCCAGACTCCAGAATTATGAGATATAAATTTCTATTGTTTATAAGCCACCCAGTTATTGGTACTTTTTAAAATAGTAATCCAAACAGACTGTGATATTTGGCACCAAGATGTAGGGCATTGTTTTAATAAAAAGTTACAAATTTGAAAGCAGTTTTAGAACTGGGCAAGGGTGGGGATTGGAAGAGTTTTGAGGTATATGATAGAAAATGTCTGCACTGCTCTGAATGTATGATTAAGAGTGATCCTGGTGAGGACCAAGAAAAAAAGATCTCTAGAGAAAATCTTCTTGGAGAAAAACTTAGTAAACCTGAACAGAATGTTGGTGGCAATATGGATGGTAAAAGCCATCCTAGTGTAGTCTTACAGGAGAACAAGGAACCTGTGATTGACTAATGGAGGAGAGCCATCTTTGTTATAAAATGTCAAAGAACTTGGCTCAAGGGTGTTGAATGGAAAGTAGAACTTGTGAACCATGAAAATGGATACCTTACTAAGAGGATTTCTAAGCAAAGCCTTGATAGAATTTTCTTGACTGTTCATCATCAAATGTGAGAGAAATGTTTTAAAGATGGAACTGTTATCCTAATTTAGAATAAGTTATATTCCATGTATGTATGATATATCAAAATATAATCTACTGTCATGTATATCTCAGAAGAACAAATGAAAAATGGAACTGTTATTCAAAAATTTCAAGTGTTTAAGCAGAACCTAAAGATTCTAAATATGCGCTTGGATCCCCTAAGAATATTGAAAGAAAAGAATAAGAACAGCATGGCCCACCAATCATCTGACAAGATTAGTCAGCCTTGAACAGAAGCTAGACCCAACTGTCCATCAAAATGCAAGGATGATCTCAAAGGCAATTCAGAAATCATAAAGGCTGACCCTCTCTTCCCAGGCCAAGAGATACCATGAGGGTGTGGCTGCCCCCTTGACAGCAGAATTGTACTGGTACTAGAAAAGGATTCTCATTAGGGTCAGACATTGGCTTAGATCCCAGGCAGAGTCATAGAAGAAGGTATACAACTGGTGTGAAGACACAGACACCTCACGCCACGCGGGGAGCTTACCAAAGCATTGGGAGACCAATGAATTCTTGGTAATGCTCATTGAGGTGAGTGGTTAGAGGAGAGGAAGGAGGTGGAGGAGAAGGGCAAAACTACCTGCCTAATGTGTCCAGGAGGTTCAAGTCGGCTCTGGTGGGCATGGGATTCAGAATGTGGAGCCAAGAGGGATTTCACTCAAGCATAAAGTTCTAATGGACTTTGCCCCCTTGAGTTTCAGACCTTATTGGAAACGGTGGCTCCTTTCTTTGTTCTCCCTTTTGGAAAGGGAGCATCTATCCTTCACTTGTCCCCCACCATTGTAGTTTGGAAGCACCTGACAATTATTTGGGCAGGCGTTGAGCTACAGAATCATTTACCTTAAACCTACCTCATCCACATCTGATTCCAATGATAGTTAGATGAGACTTCAGACTTTACATGAGTTGGTGATGGATCTCGTTTGAGGGAATGGGATAAATGATTGTATTTTTCCTTCAAGAAGTACTAAAATTTGGTCTAGGTATTTGTTTCCTTCCAAATTCATATGTTGAAACTCTAATTACAAGGTAATTATATAAGAAGGTGAGACTGTTGGGAGGTGATTATACTGTAGGGGTCTTAAGAAATGGGCTTGGTACCCCTATAAGAGATCCAAATGTGTTCATTTCCCACTTCCTGCCACATTAGGGTGCAGTGAAATAGAGGCAGTCTGTGATTCAGGAAGAAGCCCCTCACCAGACCCAGACTCTGCTGGCAACTTGATCTTGCACTTCTCAGCATCTGGACTCTGAGAAATAGAATTCTGTTGTTTAAAAACCACACATTTATGGTATTTTGTTACAGTGGCCCAAATGTACGAAGAAGTGTGCATATTGTTTGAATAAGAGTCAACTCTCTGAATAATGCAGGTTGGCATTTACCTCAAATCTAAATATATTGATGAACTTGTATAAATGTCAGGGAATCATTTTTATATAAAACAAATTAATCCTTTGTCTACTTAGGTATCTAAGTATATAAATATTAGTGGCTTCATTATTCAAGGACTTCCTTGTAATACCACCCAGATCCATAGGGGCTTTGTATTGCTGCCCCAGCTGTAACTGGTTTGCCAAATCTCTCTTAGCTCTACTTATTTCACATATACAACATGCAAATTAAGGTACCTACTTCACAAACTTACAGTGAAATTCAAAAGGATTCCAGATATAACCTCTTTAAAATATGATGTGGCTCATCATTAAACATATTATCTGCTATCTTTTCATAGCTTTCTGAATTCTATATGAATGTGTTTGATATGCAGAGGTTTAGGGAACATAATACAGTACAAAATATAGGGGGTTAGGTATAAGATAATAATCTTACATGTAGCATACCATTTTTATGCCAATTATGTGTTAATTAATTCTTGTTATTTTTGTCATCCTTGGATCAAATCTATGCAAGCACACTACCACTGAGCTACATCCCCAGCCTTCCATGTCACTTAAATTATGCATTCTCATATGTTTTCTGTAAATTAAATGAAATTGACATTTAGAAAAGACACAGGGCCTTGACACATTGATTTAAATAAACTACCAATACATTTTGGTATTGTCAGGAGACAATTAAGTCATTAGCAATAATTCATGTTAAAAATGCCTGTCTTCATGAATGAGGATTTACTTGTATATTGCTCAAATAGGGATAAAACAGAATCTAATATGTCTAGAAAAGGCAGGAAAATTACCAAGCATAGAATAGATTTCAATTCCCTTATCCTTCTGCAGCCAAAGTTAATAGATGTGTATTTACATAAATTGATCAGAGTCATTATCACATGCTGGATGGGTTATGTTATGTGAACGATGACACTTGTGGAATTAAAAAGCATTAATCATAAGTATTAGCAAGACAGTCACATGAAAATCAATTAGCCTTTGCACCACAAGGCTTTACAAACTAACACATTATTCCTGCCTTGCAATCAATTTTATTTTCCAACCCTACATAAAATTATTTTCATATGTAATGAAATAAATGACATCCACCAGAAAACATGTTTGAGACTGTCTCTGGAAGCAAGCCAGAAACAAGGCTGAAAATTGACATTTTGTGAATTTTTACCTATGTATTTTTCTAACTTGAATTTAACAGTTTATACTTAGTTATACTTATCTATACAATGGAAAAAGAAAAAAATACTATATGTACTCTTATTTATAATGTTTTTAGTCTGATTCAGTATGAAAACATATTAAAACCTGGAAAATTAAGTAATCTTTACAAATGTACAGTGAAGAGCACAAACAGAGATTTTCTAAACCTGTATTTGAGTTGCTCTTCTCCAGCACAGGGGGATATTTTAAATCAATCAGAAGACTCCTTACATTTTCTCTGTGTTTTAAAGTTCTTTGGAAATGTCTTTATCAATTCGACAATGAAATCTCTCTGTCTCTTTCTTTCCCTTTTTCTTTCCCTCTCATAGACCAGACTATTTTGTCCTGGGGCAATTTCTATTTGGCAATAAATTTAAAGACATTTCCAAAGTCAAGAAAGAATGAGGCGAGCTGGGGATTACAAAGTTATCAAATGCAAGTTGTCTTGTTAAAGCACAAAATGATTGCAGCAAATGTGACTCCAGGGGAACAGAGCCTTGGCACTGATTGTTGTTAATGGAAACATCTGATTGACTCCAAGGACAATGCCGCTTGATGATTACTAGGGCAGTGCCATTATTCAAAATCTCAGTCTGATTTTAACACGAAGGATGAAGTTTTAATGCCCAATGATGCTGAGTAATCTTAAACCATAAACAACTTTTAAAAGATTCAGGAGTATCACTTAGAAGGAGCCCCAGATTTAAAGTTTAGGTGTCAGTACATGCATCTTAATATTTTGATGCACGTGAACAAGGATACAACTTTTCTAAGCTTTTCAGGATTACTGAGTTCTGTTTTAGAGAGACCCAAGTAATAACTGTCTATGAATTGGCAGGATTCATTGTCATTGGCTTATGGATTGATTCAGTCAACATGCATTTAGCTAGTGACTTCCATTACATTACTGAGAGCCTTGCAGCCATACAAAGGTTTTACTACTGACTTAGAGCTTTAGTTTAGCTGATAGATCATAAAATTTGTTTCAATATACTTCCATGTAGCTCTTTATCTTAACCCTCAAGTATAGACTCTCGAGCTCAAGTAGAAAAACTTCTTACCCTTTGTCAAGATAATAGACTTAAGAGTGCATTAGAATAGCGAGCTCCTTCTAATAGTTTATGGATTTCTTTTTCTTTTCAATAACATATTTTCTTGTTACCAATTACATGGCATTTGTTAGCACTCAATAAAAATGTTGTCACCGTTTCTTTTAAAAGCATCTTATATTATCTCTTTGACATACTGATATCCATTAATTTCTCAACACTTCCTCTGATTCACCAAGTATAAAATGCTCTACAAAGTACATGGAGATATTGTGGTTTATCTGATATGACCTCTCATTTTCCTTTAACTCTCCAAACAAGTGCTGAGCACCTAGTATATTTTATTCTGGTCCTGGAGATACAAAGGCTAAGTGAGACAGGGTCTGTATACTTAGAATCTCACAGTTTTAAAAGAAGGGTTAACTTGTAAAGTCCTACTACCATTTATACAAGGAAGAATGCAGTGTTTTATCAGGAAAGTTCAAAGATTAAAGTGTTTTTCAAAATAAATTGTTTATAAAATTATGGATGGATGTATTGTCAACTTCACACATTTTAGTCAAATGTAACTAGCTTAAATAATTAAAAGTTTATATAACCAAAACCATAATATGCCATGATTCCAAATAAGAAGCTGTCCTGGAATGGCCTAAGAATAATAAGGTATTCTAAACCAAACAATGATACTTAAGTGTCAGTTTATAAAATCAGAGAGATGAATACATTCACTGTCAGTCTAGAAGAAAATAGCATCTTTGCTCATTTATCACAGAATGAGAACCTCAAAATTTTTCTGGGTTTCTTTTTATTTTATTAGGATTTGCAAGAAACTATGGAGTGTCTTAAAGAAATGAAAGATTTTAATCATAGATTTTTATTTGTTTGTTTCTTCTTTTTTCTATGCTAGACTTGAAATAAATTAGCAAACTTAGTCCCAGGACATCCCAAATGTAACTACAGATTTTATGCATTAAATAAATATATATATCTCTATATATATGTATAATAAATACATAATTAAATAAATATACATAATCTGTAGTTAAATATGTTAACTACAGATTTAGTTAACTACTAAATATGTTGAGTAATCATTGCTACTATTTTGAATATACATATTGTTCAGAGCTCACTGTGTTGCCTAGGACCCATCTCCTTTAATCTGGACCATTATCTCATGAGGTTTTGTGGGTTTCTTTTATTTATTTATTTTTTTAATTTTCCCATTTCCTCAGGTGAGAAACCTGAGTTGTAGAAAGGGTAAGAACTCCATAAACCACAGTTTAGCCAAATTTCACAGTTTGAGACATTTATTCCCTGGCAGATGAGCCACAAGATCATAAGCTGTGAAGGAGTTTGGAGTCTAAGCTCTTAACCAGCTGAGCTGCTGTACATATAAAAATTGACCCAACTACTTTGTAGCCAAATCAGCATATTTCTCAGTCACTTGTTTTTTGCTTTCTCTGCAGAATTCCACACATGGTTCTGCTTAATGTTAAGCTATGCATGGAAACCTGGTTTAATTGCAACTGAAGTGGCACTCCCCCCCCCCCATTATTGCTATGGCAGGAAGAAGTGACTGTGAATTGCAGTACACAGCTTATATCACTGGACTGTACAAGGATGTTGCAAAGTTCTGCAGAAAAGACAATGCTATTTTAATCTTTGACTTGGTACTGGGTTGGTAAAGAAGACTGACTCTATTAAAACTAAGTCAGTAACAAAAGGCAGTTCAAAATCAAATGTGCCCAAACAATTAATTCTTCCTTTGTTGAACTATATCATATAATAATGCATATTTTGTTGTATTATTTTAATTAAAATCCCAAAGTACTACAACCAAATGCATTATTTCTTAAGTAACTTAAAAATATATTTAACATGTTAATTTTCTTTAAAATGTGCTTGGTATAAAAATGGTGGTATTTGTGGACATTTTTCCCCCCTGTGTTAAAATTTGCTGCCAAACCTGGGTGCTATGGTACACATTTGCCATTCCAGCTGCTCAAGAGGCTAAGACACAAGATAGGGGGATTGCAAGTTTGAGGCCAACTTAGGCAAAAAAGTGACACCATGTTTAAAAAAAAATTGCTGCCAAATAATTACATATCAGTACTCAATACTTTTTTTTAGATTGGAAAAAGGTATTCAATAATTACTCAATCTTAATTGAGAATCCAAATACTTGAAACCCTTTTGATTGTATATAATCTAAAGAAACATAATTGATATTCTGCTATAAACCCATTTTTTACAATGACCGAAAATAATTTAAAATTAGGAGATAAGTTTAAAAAGTGGTCTTTATGAATATCTATGAGACTATAAGTGAAAACCATGTTCAAGAAACTTAATGAATACTTAAATTTCATATACTCATCTTCTTCATTAAAAATATCAGTATGTAAACTATTACCCAAAGCCAAAAGGAGGACAGTCCAGTAGGAAAAAAAAAGGAATTTCCTATGAATTTAACTTCACACACATATGTATGACTTCATATATAGAACACTATATGGTCTATTTCATGATCTTTAATATTCCACTATACATAGAGCTTATTGAAGACACCATATAATTTTCACATTTGTAATTGTATTCCTCAACTGTTACCAGGGAAATGCTTATTTTTAAAAATTATTCATAGATTAGGTAGGAAGCCAAGTAAGCCATTAGATACTAAAACAGTTTCCCCATTAAAAGGTGATACCCTGTATCTAACTCCCTGAATTTAAGAAAGAAAATCATTGTAAACCTTGCATAGATACTAAAATTAAACAGATGGGAGTATATATTATGTCATTGCCTCTTGTATTCTGGATAGTGCTGCTTTCTCTTAGAAACTTCCCATGCAGCAAAATACATCTTACTTTTCGTTCCTGATATTATTGCAGCCTCTGAGATATTTGCTTGAGAGCCATCCACACTCTATCTAATCTTACCCTATTTTAACTTACATGTTCAGTCTTGGCTCTGTGTTGGCTCTGACCACCACTGGTTTGCTTTACAGATGAGAATATGTGGTCTATGCAAGTCTTCCTCTCCTGTCTGATTTATTTCCTTTTCTACTCATTCTTCCCACACACATCTTCCTCATCCTTTTGAATTGGCAATGCTTCTAAAATTACAGTAAATAGTATTGTCTTTTTTAGGTATAACTGTTAAAGTTGTTTATGTGCATATATATTTTATCTTGAGTGTGTGGATCTTACATTTTTTAAAGAATTTTATTCTTGCTGAGCATTATGATTTTGAGATTTATCCACTTTTTATGTGAATTTCTAACATATTCCTCCCTGCAAAATTTTTAATAACAGCATCTAAGAAGTTATGAATCCTGGTGGATACCACAATCTCTTATGGAAATTTCTTCTTGTTTTCTTTTTGTTTTGTTCTAAAGCATATTCCAGATATCCCCTCCCCCCGCCAGAAAATTTTCACTTGTGTGTCTAAAATATCATCAAAGTTTAAACTTTGTTGCATTTTGTTACAATTAAGGTTGAGAAATTGATGGTAGATTCTATATCTGCATAATTTCTTATATCTCACTCCATACCCTTTATTTTATAACCCTCCACAACTATTCATTTTATCCTGCTTTTTTGAAGATTATCAATATCCAACTCATGCTAATTATTTTCTTAATGATAGATTCACTGTGACTTCCTGCAGGATCTGAAATTAATTACTAACTCCTCTCATTTAGAATTTTACTTAGTTTGTCTCTTCCTCTCACCCCACTGCCAGTTTCCAAAACATAGACTTGGGGAAAGTAGGCTTTTAAATTTAGTATTATTAAGGAATTAGAATGAAGAAACAGAGAAAGTAATTGATGGAGAAAAGAATGTCAATAAAGCATGAATTCATAAAAAAAAAATTACAGTTATGGTTTAGCTATGGTGTCCCCAAAAGCTCAAGTGTGAGACAATGTAAGAATGTTCAGAGGAGAAATGATTGGGTTGCAAGAGTCTTAACTCAATCAATAACTTAATCCTCTGATAGGGATTAATTGAGGATTAACTGAGTAGTACAGTGTGGATTTGGGTATATATTTGTATTTGGCGAGTGAAGTCTCTCTCTCTACCTCCTGGTCACCATGATGTGAGCTGCTTCCCTCTGCCACTGTCTCCCTCCATGATGTTTAGCCTCACCTTGAGCCTTGAGGAATGGAGTCAGCCTTCTATAGACTAACACCTCTGAAACCATGAACCCTCAGATAAACTTTTCCTCCTGTAACATTGTTCTGGTCATATTTTTTAGTTACAACACCGAAAAAGTTGACTAAAACACTTAGTGTCATGAACAAATGAGACTCAGTCCTGTACTTGATCCTATGTGGAACCACATAAAAAGTTCCAAAAGTCTCCCTTCATCACTATGTGGAAATTTATCCAATAACTCTTCCAGCTCCTCTCCCAAGTATTAAATAAATTCCCTGCCTCCTGCATGGTCAGGCTTTGCCTATGTCCCCAGAGGAGTGGTTACTTAACATAGGAGACAGTCCCAGAGCTGCCATGGGGTTCCTTGAGATGGGATGCTGGATGTTTGCAAAACACTATCTGCATACCTGTGCTGAAACTAGGCAGGCCTAGGGAATGCATGAGCAACTCTAGAGACACTTCAAGGACTTTGTTCTCTTTTTTCTCCTTTTTTGTTCTTATGTTTTCTTTCTGCATGAACATAGAATTATGTTCCACATACTGTGTAAGGATCCAATGACGGTCAAGATACAATCATTTGCCATTAATAAACCTATGTTTTGGGGGGAAGCAGATCTTTTCAATCCAAACTAGTAATGAAGGAGATATGCAAATGGAACAACTGAGAATGCCCGAGAATCACCTTGGGAAAGTCAGACAAGGCTTGTTGGAAAGGCTTCCCCTGAGATTCATCTGAAATGATGTTTATAAGAAAGTACTTGACAAAAAATCTAGTTGTTTGATTATCATGCACTCACTTTTCCTTCCATACACTGGCAAAAATAAATTATTCTGTTCTTGCTCTTTCTTTACCTGTTTTCTCATTGTCATTCCTTACAATTAACTTTTTTGTTTGATTATTTGATTAATGTTGGACTCTCACTGTAGACTAGAAGCAGAGATCATATCTGTTTTCACTTATCTTACTTGAATCTCAAGCTCTAACACAGAGTCTCACACAGATGAATAAACATCCAAAAGATGAGAGGGAAGAACCGCCAAGGGTAAGATCTAAAAGTCAAATGCTTTAGTCTTCTGTTATAAACAGATTGCATGACCTTGAGAGGGTCACTTTATCATAGGCCACTATTTTAAATGATAGTCTTTAGACTTATGGCATGCAAGTGCTTTTCTATAATTCCAAATACTGTGGAGACAAATTTGACATTTTTCTGCTTCAATGAGTTGATGAAAGCCATTGGGGTGGGGGTACTACCACGGATTGTACTCAAGGCCCTCAACCACTGAGTCACATCCCCAGCCCTAATTTTTGGACTTTATTTGGAGACAGAGTCTCACTGAGTTGCTTAATGCCTCTCTCTTTTTTTTTTTCAATGTCCTTAACCTTACAGTCATTTACCTCTTATGTTTGTTTTAATTGATTTTATTATTAAATACACGACAACAGTGGAATGCATTACAATCCTTATTACATATATAGAGCACAATTTTTCATATCTCTGCATATAAAGTATGTTCACGCCAATTTATGCCATTATACATGTACTTTATTTATTTATTTTTTTTTTGCCTTTGCTTTTGCTGAGGCTGGCTTTGAACTCATGATCCCCCTGTCGCAGCCTCCCCAGATGCTGGGATTATAGTCGTGCACTACTGCACCTGCCTGAAGCCATTTTCTTTTTTGAGGCATTTGCCTTGGAAGATAATGGGCATCTAATGTATACACAGCCACAGCATTTAATTCCTGAGAATTCAGCCCACATCTGCATAGTTTAAGACCCTTAACCTCTTCTTGTCTCCACATGAATTTCACCTCTATGTAATTTACTCAAGAAAAAGAAACTCTTATAATTTGACATCGCACTAAATAAATATGAGTGTATTTCAATTTGGAGAAAATCTTGGTAGTATGGTGTCCAACATTTATTAAGTGAATATGTAACCAGGATATGTTTTAAAATAGTACATCTTTTGTTTTTAATGAAAAGAAAAAAATTTCTAAAAAAAAAAATCCCACATGTGATTTCTATGCTAATATAAAGAAGATGAAACTAGAGTTGAGACATAATGTATGTAAGCCCCCATGATCTGGAAGAGCCATGGAGTCCCAAATATGTCACTTGGAGTCATACCTCCTTTAGGAGAGGTGGGGCAAAAAGACAGAACTTGCCATAAACTCAACACAAAACATGGTAGCCATGGACTAGCATGTGATGTTTCTGAAGGCAGAGGGAATTCTCAGTAGTGAATGGGAAGTTAGGAAGTGATGGTCTGAAGGTCTTATTTCCTGAAGCCAGGTCTTTGGATGTTCTATTGTGTATTCCTTCTCCTAGTCAAAAGAGAGGTCACACTTCCATACTGGATATGCTTCTCTCATACAAAAGTGAATCATCATGGTCCTGTGTGTGCACTCACCACTGTGGAAGGAAGAATACAATCTGACAAAAGTATCCAGTGACTGCTAAACATTTTCTTCAAACTTTCTGGGTTGTCAGCACAACACAATGTCCCATGCTGAAAATTATGTGAGCCTTTCTCCCCAGAAATCACTCCATAAAAATTTAACTCTGCATCATTTCAAATTCATCCGAGAAAAACTGAGATAAAGTACCCTTAAATCAAAGAGATTTATGTATTCCAATAAAGCTGTAAGATTTTGTTTTGATAGCAATAATGCAAGAGCCAACAAATTAAATGCTCTTGAGGAATGATTATGGCTACAGGAGTTATTTTGTTTTTATCAGGATTGAATAGCTGTGTAAAGTTGTCTTACAGTTGTACAGATTGCGGTTGTATTGATAAGTGGCTTATGAGAAATGGTGTTGAATGGGGAAGAAAGTATAATTTACTTTTAATTTGATTTCATTTAGTAAACCTGACTTTACAGCTTCAGTTGTAGTTATGTATTATTTACCAGGCATGATGCAAAGTAACCTGCCACTAGAGACACCAATTATGCCCACCCGGAAGATCGCTGTCATTGGGAGGAATGGCACGCATTCTGCCTGAGTGTCAGTGATGGGTAAATTTGAAATTGCCTGTGACCTCAGAGACAGTTTCTGCTTCTTTTCACTCTGTTGCTAGAGGGTCCTTCACAACATTTGGCATTCACTAAAGAGCCATAGAGGCAGAATAGACTGATCAAGTGATCCGGAGGCCAGTCAAGATAAATTAGATGCTTAATTTATACACCAGGCATTGCAGACAGACTAATTACATGAAGAAAGTTTGATAAAGTAATATAAGATTCTGCACATATTAGCCAGGGCTTGCTTCCATGAAATTATTGCTGGTGTATGTGCTCGGAGCTTTGAGACTTTGCATGCACAATTTTGTATATTTGAAAGGTGTTAAAACTGGGTGCCATTGGCTAATCTTTTCTAATTCTATTTTGCCTACTAAGAGTCAATTTCCCCACCCCTCTCTCTCTTTTTAAGCAGTCACTGACATGGATGTTAAGCAGTTAAATGAAAATTCCAAAGATATGACTGATTGCAATAAAGATGCTGAAAATGGAACACAAGCAATACTTGTAGAACTAATCACTAAAATATTGGAGACAATGGACAATTTGAAAAATAATGCTGAACTTACAAACTCCTCTCTCTCTTTTAAGGATTCAGGGATGAATAGTGATGCACAAAACAAACAAACAAACAAACAACAACAACAACAACAACAAAAAACAGAGATCAAAATGAGTGCTGAAACACAGAGATAGAGAATGAGAAACCTTACAGGGGCTGTGATGTAATATGGACAAAGGATAGTATGGAGCAGAACAAACTTTAGCATCCAGAACTTTGTATATGTATACAGTGTATAACCACTTCAGCTGTCAGCCAGAGCTCATATTCTGGGGAAAGCTTTAAAGACTAGAGTTGAAATGTGAACTTAACTGCACAAGGAGAGGCTTAGAATTGACTGCAATCTATGTAAATAGGATTGAAATGATCAAAAGAAAAGATCATTTCCAGTTAAGAGTGTGAAATCTGGGAAAATTTGTAGGAAACAAGGGTTTCAGGTAATTGAAGAAGTGTGTGGATCCAAATAGAGTCAGTACGAAGCAGTTCTGATAATCACAGATGGGTAATTTTTTGAAACTTTCTCTGCTGTGGGAATAACACTGGCTATTAGCAAGTGCATACACACTCCCATACACTCACATGCACACACGCAGGGAAGAAAGGTCTTCATTTTGGGGTAAGGTTTTTACAATAAGTATCTCAACAAACAACAACATATGTGTTCAAAAGATCTTTAAATTCAGTGTCCTAGGACACAGAATTTCTAGATGAGATAAGCTTTGCCTACAGCAAAGTAGGACCTGAATAATTTTTTTCTGTTCCACATCTCATACTTCAATAGAGTATATACCCCCAGGTAAATGGTGGAGCTGGGATCATGAATAACTGGGTCATTATGTACATTCTTTCCTTTTCCTGGTTAGTTTTCAAGAGGAATTATCATTCTTACCTGAGTACCTGAGCACTGGGTCCCAAATATTATAAGTAAGAAACTTGTTCAAGTTTTTCAACTTTGAATTGATGCACATTTTGGAGAATCATAAAATTATTAACATGAAAATCCCTCAAAGTACCTTTCCCTACAATTTCTGAAGAAAGATCCAATTAATAATTTACTTTTTCTCAGGGAAATGCATTAAAATTGCTGGACAATTACAGTAAGCTCTGAAAACTTTCTGTTCTACCCATAAAGTAGACGTAGTGAAATGTCTGAAGTCTTTTTCTTTAAAATAAATAAATAAATAAATATTTTTATCTTTTTTTCCCATATAAGATATGGAATTTACTTTGTGGTGTATTCCTATGTGAACATAGAAAGGTTCTGTCTGATTCTGAGGTCTCTTTTCAACTATCCTGACTGGTCAAGAAAATGATGGCTGCAGAAAATTAACTTTATGTCCCTGGACTCTATGACACTTGGTTTGCCAACAGAATTTTCTCAGCAACATGCTGTAGTTATGTGTCCATTTCTCTCCTTCCTCCTCTGACTTGAACGTGAGTTAACAACAAAAACACAGTCCTACATTTTAGTTCCTTTCTTAGTCATGGACCACTAATTCCAAGTGCATGCTGGGAAACAAGGCAGCATCCTCAGTATCTGGTCCTATATTTTACCATAATGTAGTGTAAGGCATGCTACTTAAAATGCTTTGAATTATAATTTACATTATTTGCTCATTTAATTATAAGGCAATCATACTAATAATAGGTATGCCACTATACACTAAGGAGAACTGAAGAGCATATGGTGTGAAAAACAATCAGCATGCTTGGAGCACAATTAGTATTCCACAAAATTTATAGCACTATAAACTTCTCACCAGACTACAATAGTTTCTTTCAGAAACATGTACAGATGATATTAAAAATTGAAATAGAAAGTGAATTCTTGATTCCATATAATTTTCCTGTCTATCAGAAACACAGATGGAGATGGCATTGAAGGAATCATTTTCTTGTAACAGATATGTTCTTTAGCCCAGAAATACCATTCCCTGACAGAGTGTTCAAGTCATTTTCTCTCACCATGTAATACTCAGCTATGTCACCTGGATGTCCTATTCCTTTTTCAGTAGTATAAAGAAATTAGTGGGAAGAGTTTTCCTCAGTATTACTATTCTATGATTTTCAATTACAGGTTTATTAAAATCTTTTTTACATAAAAATTAAATTTCATGTAATGTTTTATTTATTACTAAATTACTTGTATCCTTGATGTATTTCCAAGTTGAATTTCTAGTCAATGACTTAGAAGGGACTAATTCCGCTAGCACCAAATAGGAATCAGTAAATTAAATATTCTTGTGCCTGTATTCTAAATTAAAATTGCTTATTGAAAATAAGAATTGAAGGACTTTTTGTTTAAAGAATTTAGTAAACTTATTAACATATTAATAAATCTTTTGAGTACCCATTATGTGCCAGGTTCAATGCTAAATAAAACAATTATTTCTATGTACATTATTATTCATAAAATGGTTTTAATTGAGATTATCTCATTTAATAGGCACACTAATTCAATGAAAAGGTGAATTATGCCCCATTTTAAGATAAACTGATGAGGGCGGTCACATGGCTTTCACATCATTCCACAACTATGTAATGGATGAGATGAAGAATTAATCTTTAAATTTTTCTGCCATTTTGGCATTCCTTTAATGTTTTTTTGATGTTTGTTGGTTGATTTCACCACATGGTTAGGAAACACACAGTTCAATACACATCTTTCTCAGGATTTAACTCTCATGGTCAATAAACCCACTTGTCATTACCCGAGTCAGCCTTAGGATACACTGTGTTTCTGAAGCCTAAGTTATCAGAGATTCAATGCTCTATGCTGTTGAGAGGTCCTGGGAAAATCAGCTGCTTTTTTATTTTTATAAACTAATATGCATAATGATTGCAGTTTTTTCTGGTGGATGAAGCAGGGAATACAGCATTTCTCTTTAAATGGTGCTACTTAACCCTTGTTCTGGAACCTGTACCAGAAACACAGATTTAGACAGAATGGTCTGTGCACCTACTGAGTAAGATGGGCTGTATGAATGCTTGTGAGTTTTTTGTTTTGGTGAACCTGAGGTTTTGAAAGAGAGAAAATGATCAAAGTTACACAATTAGTCTTCCTGGCTTCTTAACCACAGCCCTTGCCTTATTGCACCTGAATCTTCTGAGTAATTTTTAGCTCATTGCAGGAATGGGAAGCTCTTCATCTCTGCAGCCTTCAGCACCAAGCATATTGGTCTGCGATAAATTGGTGTTGAATCATCTGCGTGGAGGATCTTTTCATTCTAGTGTCAAATATCTGCCTTTGCAACACAAGTGCTCCATTTCATGGGGCTGCAGAGTTTTAACAGGACCATCAGTGGTGACTACCTTGTCAAGCTACCAGAGTGGTTTCCAAAGCCTGTGTGTAGCAGCCTCGTCCAGGGAGTGAGGGTTCTGTGCTGAAAGCCTTTTCAGCAAACTCATGGCATGTGAAGTGGATTGTTCTATTTGCACACACATGCCTGCACCCTCATGCACATAAACACAGTTAAAAAGATGTCATTATTGTTTTAATTATGTTTATTTGCTATTGATTTATTAGGGACTAACATCTGTCCCTTATTTTTTTTATTTCTTTTCATGCAGTTTGTCTTGGGAAATGTAGTTTAATTATTTAACAAAGTTTTCTAATTATAGTCATTTAAATACAATGCTACTAAGGAGTTTTTCTTCTAAAAATACCTTCCTTCCATTCCCATAAGTACACCTAATATCAAGACCAGTAAAATATCCTCTCCAGCTTCTACTATGAAATTCTAATTTCCATATATAAACAAATGTGTGTTTATGCTACTTATCTTAAAGGTAAATTAAATATTGAATTTAAGCTTAAGTAAGGTTAAATTTATTATGACAATTCAAGTTAAAATTAAATTCCTTAGTCTGTGCAGATAATTGGAAATGAAAATTGTTGAAAATATTTAAATTTCTAATTGCTCAGGATTCTTTCCCAATTAAAAGAGTATTGCAATAAATTTTCTTTTTTTGCCAATATTTTTTAGTAATGCATTATCATTGTACATAATGGTGAAAATGCTTTTTACAATAAATTATTTATTTAAAAATGTGTTGTGAAATTTTTAAAAAATGTGTTGAACTATGATTAAATATACAATTGTATGTTAAAAGTTTTTTGTTTAAATCAGAAAACTAAAAAGTTCAGAACTGCAGCCTGAAATTGAACAGATTATGCTATGTACGTATATGAATATATCATAGTGAATTCTACTTGCACATATATCCATAAAGCACGAATTTAAAAAGCAATGAATAAATAGAAGGAAGACCAGTAGAGGACAGTAAGAGGATCAGGGAGAGGCAAGAGAAAAAGAAAAGAAGTAGTGATGACTGAAATTGAGCAAATTCTATTCCATGCATATATGATTATATTGAAATGAACCTTGATATTATATATAAGCATAATGCATTAATAACAACATTTTAAAGGACTATCTACAGATAATAATAGCTTCACAGTAGACATTAGTTTAGCACTGATAACTGGAAGATGAGTTTGACCTGTTCTCTGTACTAAGGGACCTAGAGTGTACTGATGTTCACTAAACCTCACAAGGGCATCACTGTGAATTATTCACATAACCCAGGTGTGAAAGTCAAGGCTCATTGAGACAGAGAGACTTGGTCAAGTTCACACACTTATTCACCGACAGAGTCAAAGCTAGAACCCAGGATCATATTCAGAAATTCCCCCCAGAAATCATTCTGTATGTCAAAAATTAAACTGAAATGTTTTAAGAAGCTAAATGTCTAAACCTTAGTGTTCTCAGCTTCCAGCATACAGTAAAAGAAATCTATCACACAATTTGTGCGCAATAGAAGAGTTCTTCAGAAAGGACTATTTCTAGTGTCTATGGGACTCCTGAAGTTAGGATTGAGGATCATGATAGCATTGTTGACCCAGGATTTTCAGTTCTTGAAGGATCTGGTATTGAAGCCACAAGGAGGTCATGTAGTTTTACTGATCTCTAGAGATAAAAAGAAACGACTATTATGAACACGGAACATCTAGCCGTAAGTGCTTCTTAGGACTCATGGCAGTTACAACAATAAATATAATAAAAACATCATGATAAAATAATAAAGACTGCAAAAACTGGCACCACATCATACTTGTGCAAGTGCATACATCACTATAGGTAGATGCCATCTAGTGTGCACCTCTATTTCTACCTCTGGGAGCCTATTTTAAAGAACCAACCTGATAAGTTCAGAAATTTTTAAAGAAATGCTATAATTATAGGTATTATTATTAAATACTAGAAACAAGAAATTTTTTAGCATAGAATGGCCTTAGGGTTCTATGGGCATGTGTGTTTGTGTGTTTGTGTGTGTGTCTATGTCTGTGTACACTCATCTCATAACTAATAACTTTATAAAATAGTTAATAGCTATAAATGCAAAACATTACTCGCATTGTAATAATTTGCAGTGAAAAATGATTTCAATAAAATGATTTCGCTTCTTCAAGTTATTGTGAAAGATCCTAGAAGTCAAAGGTATAATTTTTGTGACTTGGGAAGTTCCCTCCTGATTTAGAAAAAGGAAATGATCCTTTATTTTGAAAAACACGCTTTATTATAAAGTGCAACATAAACTATATAAAATATGTGTGTAATAGCACAAAAAATTCTTCTACAGAAAAAAATAAAAATATGAAATATAATTTTCTTTTTTAATCTTCATTTTTCACAATTATACATTCCCTTTGACTCTAAAATCAGGAAAATCAATGTAAAGGTGCATTCAAGCCATATCAAATTTCATATCAAATTTTATTGTCATTCCTAAGTACATCTTATTTGCCTTACTGTCTTTATTCTTAGAGTTACCTTTACTAAAAAATTTCCATAACCACTCTATTGTTATCAGATAATTTTCCAATTTCCAACTTGTCCAGATCTGTTGAGAAGATTGTAACATTTTTTTGAGATCTTTAAGCATATGCTCAAATTATAATAATATTTCCTCTCTTAAAATTCTGTGTCTGTGTTTTTTCACACAGAATAAAATATTTCCTATAGTCTAGATGAGAGTATATTATACAATATAAACTATTAACTTCATTACAATTAGGATTGACAATAATTATAATTATTGCTTGAGCAAGAAAGGAATCTGATTCTCCACAGGGAAAAGAAATAAAAGGAAGAGGATTTCTTGAACCATTTAATTTGTTAGAGCATTTTACTTGTGAGGTAAGTATTATCATCTCTGTTTTCAAATAAGAAAGGAAACAGGAGAGGATAGGAGATATTGTCACACAGTTTCAATGTATGTGATATTGTCAGAATTTGAATCTTAAAGAGCGTACTACAGGGATACTGCCACATTGATGTTCATAGCAGCACAATTCACAATAGCTAGACTGTGGAACCAACCCAGATGCCCTTCAATAGATGAATGGATTAAAAAAATGTGGCATTTATACACCATGGAGTATTATGCAGCACTAAAAAATGACAAAATCATGGAATTTGCAGGGAAATGGATGGCACTAGAGCAGATTATGCTAAGTGAAGCTAGCCAATCCCTAAAAAAACAAATGTCAAATGTCTTCTTTGATATAATGAGAGCAACTAAGAACAGAGCAGGGAGGAAGAGCAGGAGGAAATGATTAACATTAAACAGAGACATGAGGTGGGAGGGAAAGGGAGAGAAAAGGGAAATTGCATGGAAATGGAAGGAGACCCTCATTGTTATACAAAATTACATATAAGAGGTTGTGAGGGGAATGGGAAAATAAACAAGGAGAGAAATGAATTACAGTAGATGGGGTAGAGAGAGAAGATGGGAGGGGAGGGGAGGGGAGGGGGGATAGGGGAGGATAGGAAAGGTAGCAGAATACAACAGTTACTAATATGGCAT
Organism: Marmota monax; assembly: GCF_021218885.2. NCBI lineage: Eukaryota > Metazoa > Chordata > Mammalia > Rodentia > Sciuridae > Marmota > Marmota monax. The sequence goes on from NW_026695224.1 coordinate 16,652,353, forward strand.
TATGTAAAAATGTGGATGTGTAACCGATGTGATTCTGCAATCTGTATTTGGGGTAAAAATGGGAGTTCATAACCCACTTGAATCTAATGTATGAAATATGATATGTCAAGAGCTTTGTAATGTTTTGAACAACCAATAAAAAAAGAATTTGAATCTTGGACCTTTTGTTCTAGATAATTATCCTTTCAATTTTCACTTTTTTTTTTTTTTTTTTTTTGGTATTTGGATTAAACCCAAGGGTGCTTAACCAGTGTACCAAATCCCCAGAGCTTTTTAATTTTATTTCATTTTAATTTTGAGACAGGGTCTAAGTTGCTTAGGGCCTCACTAAGTTGTTGAGGCTCACCTCAAATTTGTAATCCACCTGCCTCAGCTTCCAGAGTTGATGGGATTATAGGTGTGCACCACTGGGGGCCCTGTGCAAGTTTTACTCTTTACTTCTGCTTTTCAAATCTTTTTGAAAATGAATCCAAGACATTTTGCCAATACAACCCATTATTTCCAAAATGGGTTCATATATCTTTCTTCTACCATTCACCTAAACCAGCTTCCTGACCCTCAATCTGGAAATGGAAACTAACTTTCTACAATTTTTTTCCTTCACATGAAAAAAGCTAAAACAAAGCAAAATCCATGTTTACCACTATAGCCCACACATATTAGATATTTGACAAATATACACTAAAGATATAGGTATTCTTGACAGTCACTTTTATTAACGGCTGTTCTTCAATATGTTTTTTTTTATTGATTATAAAAATAAATGAAAGCAGAATGCATTACAATTCTTATTACATGTATACAGCACAATTTTTCATATCTCTGGTTGTATATAAAGTATGTTGAAACCAATTTGTGTCTTCATACATGTACTTTGGATAATGATATCTATCACATTCCACCATCCTTGCTAATCCCCTGCCCCCTCCCTTTCCCTCCCACCCCTCTGCCCTATCTAGAATTCATCTATTCCTTTCATGCTCCCCCTCCCTACCCCACTATGAGTCAACCTCCTTATATCAGAGAAACCATTCAGCATTTGCTTTTTTGGGATTGGCTAACTTCACTTAGCATTATCGTCTCCAATGCCATCCATTTACCTGCAAATGCCACGATTTTATTCTCTTTTATTACTGACTAAAATTCCATTGTATATATATGCAACATTTTTTTTACCCATTCATCCACTGAAGGCATCTAAGTTGGCTCCAAAGTTTAGCTATAGTAAATTGTGCTGCCATAAACATTGATATGGCTGTGTCCCTGTAGTATGCTGTTTTTAAGTCTTTTGGGTATAAATCAAGGAGAAGGATAGCTGGGTCAAATGGTGATTCCATTCCCAGATTTCCAAGGAATCTCCATACTGCTTTCAATGTTGGCTGCACCAATTTGCAGTCCCACCAGCAATGTACGAGTGTATATTTTTCCTCTAATCCTCGCCAACACTTATTGTTGTTTGTCTTCCTAATAGCTGTCATTCTGACTGGGGTGGGATGATAACTTAGAGTAGTTTTGATTTGCATTTCTTTAATTGCTAGATATGATGAACATTTTTTCATTTATTTGTTGATTGACTGTATATCCTCTTCTGAGAAGTGTCTCTTCAGGTCCTTGGCCCATTTGTTTATTGGGTTATTTGGTTTTTAGAGCACTAATCTCTAGGGTATATAAAGAATTCAATATATTCTCTCAATATGCTCTGAGGATGGTTTTCAAATGCAACCTGGGAAAAAAATACAACAAAACAAAACAAAAATTGTGAGAGCAGTCCCTCAGTCCTGAATAACTAAGAGAAAAAAAAAACCCCGTATACTTTATATTTCTATTTTATCTATTCCTATCTCTGAAGGCCTATGGTCTGTATTTTGCCATATAGAGTCTAGAGAGCTATAGAATCTCATAGAGCTTAAAAGCCATATTGACTTTCATTGGTTGCTCCTATAGCAATATTAGCCAAATTCCATTGTGGCTGGCTTGGTGCTTACTTAAATGGGCCAGGAGGCCCATTTCCTCTGTGTTACAGGCTTCAGTGCACAACAGAGAGGAGCTCTGGCTGTGCTGGCACACATCTGAGTGCCTCTTCACAGAGGCACCTAAGGAAACAAGAAATTGGGAACCAGAAGCATGTCACTTTAGGAACTTCAAAAGATACGCTTTCTCCGTCTGCTCCAGGGAAGGCAGCTTTCCTTCCACTGTTAAGGATGAATATCTAGCCCAAGCCCAATTTTTTTAATGTAATTCTGGGATGCCATCTCCTCATGATAAGGGGCAGAATTTATTGTGAGTACATATTTTGTGCTGGGGGAGAGGCACCTGTGCTAAGAACAAGCTGGCTAAATTTGAATTGGACCACCATAGAAGGTGAGGGTGTGGGTGTGGACATTGTAGACAGGCAGACTCCAATTTATACCTGAGTTCTATCTTTTAGTGTTGGTCTCAGATAAAGATAAAGTAGAGGCAAACACTAAAATACTTGGGAAAAATGTGGGGGGATTCTCAAAAAGATCCATAGAGTAGTGAGCAAGAAAGACAGGGATAGATAAGAAGTCAGCAAAAATATATTAATTGACAGGCTCCAGCTTTGGGAAACGGAGGCTTGGTCCCACTGGAGAACATGCTGCAGAGTTCTCCAACCAGAGAGGCAAAGAAACTAGATGTTGTTTTCTGACCAATTTTCATTGGCTAATGTCTGAGAATACTCCTGAGACCATGAACTCCCTGGATCTTCTTTTCTGCCAACAAACAGATTGAGAAGGAAAAAAAAAATCCAGGTGGAAAGAACTAGTAGGGCCCTGTTACCGCTAGAACAGTGAATATTGTGTAGTTATGGGCAGGGGTTCTGCTGTACCAACCAGGTGACTTAAATTCTCTCACCATTGTCTATAGAATGGCTACAAAAATCAACATTTCACTATGGGTATGTTGAAGGTTAAGTAAAACAGCATGAGTCAAATATCTAGCATAGTACCTGATAACACACAAAATATAAATGCATGTCATTTCTAAAGGATGGTTGACAGAAGATACCTTTAAAGATGTCCATAATATACTTTAAAAATTTTAAGGCAACCTATTCTGGGCCATATAATGAAAGTTCTTGCAAAATAATATCTGGAGTGCTTTTATCTAGGGGAAAATGTGCTTCATTTGCAGTTGAGGTTAGGCTCAGGGTTAAATTATGAGTCTATTTTAAAGTGTGTATTAACTTTGGGAAAAGAAAGGTCAGATAGGAGGATGAAGGTAGTGAATTAATTGCAACACATATTGCTAGGTGATTGCAAGACATTGAGAATAGACTAAAAGAATTATTATGGTGCCACATGCTGACAGTGGTCATGTCCAACATTGAACAAGCAGGTCAACTTATTTGGTCAAGAGAAGAAAGAAAAATATAAAGAATAGGAAAGATCCTGAAATAATGAAATCTTCAGCAATTGTCTCATTTCACGGACATCTATATATAGCTGAAGAGATCTGTACATTTTCTAGTTTTTGTAATTTTTCATGAGTGCCTTCGTATGCAATGTCTACATTTGAGTTTAAGTTATCAGGATGTGAAAATAGGATACTTCCTTGGATATAATTATCTTTCTATGTGTAACAAAAACAGCAAAACAAAATAAGTGTTGCACTACAAAGTAAACAGTATGTTATAATAGTATTCCATTTGCTGCAATTACTATACTATATGTTTTTCTAAGACTTTCAAATTCAAAGCTTAATTTGAAGCTCATCTGAGAGTTGAAATTTAATAGCACACAGTTCAATATGAAACAGGAAAAAGTAGATTAAGACCTGGGTTCAAATTATGACCTATTATTTAATTGATAGGAGCCAATAACGTAATCTCTGTAAGCCAGGACCAAATAATGAGAGTTATAATTCCCCATTCAAAAGAGCATTTCAACTGAGCACATCCCAGTTCTTCCTGGCATCCATAGAATCATATATTAGAGATAATTCATTTCATATATGCATTTGTGGAATTTTTTTCATAATCTAGTGCATGACACAAGACAGGTTCTGTATAAGCGCCAAGCTAAGAATTCAAAGTTCCACACCTTATGAATTAGGCCAATAGCATATTGATTTATAGATGGGTAAATTTTATTTCAAGACAAATTTTAACTTCTGAAATTTTACACAAATAATATATAATGGAGACACGGTTTCCATATGACTCCAATACTACCATATTGCTCTTTTAGAAATTAGGCAGAGCAAGGAAAAAAGTTGGGATACAGACTTTGTTGTAAATGGAGACTTGGGCAACCAAAGGATGCTGGCATAATAGAAGAGAAGACTTTGAGTCATAACTGCTGAAAAATGGAGTCAAAGGATCTTCCTAATTCATGCATAATGTTCATCTATGTTTGGTGTCGTTAATAATGTATGTAATTATAGTTGGACCTAAATTTTTTATCTGATATTGAAAGGGATTGGTAAAGGTTCTTTAAACAGGGGATATTATCTTCCCATATGTCAGATGAAATCCACAATTCAGAGGAGAGAACCTAAGTATCTTTTATTTTTCTTCCCACCCAAGAGTCTAAATTAGCCTAAGTCTTTGAGACCCAGGGAAGATGCAGAAGAGAGGAACTGGCAAGAATATGTGCCTGTTCTAAGAAGTCTGCTGGGAAAGTTCAGAATAGCAAGTGGCTAATTCCAACTAGTTCAAACCGTAAAGATTTTCTTGAATAACAGATTTACCTTGGGGCTGTGGAAAGGTGTTTAAGCTTTCATTCTTCTATGAGTGTTTTATTGATACTGACTTTAAGCCTCCTTTGCTCAATTACCTTTTATTTTACTTCCTTTGAAACCTTTTGCTCTCTGTGGCCAGCCACCCAGTTATCTGTTCCAGAAGCAAGTCATTACATATATCCAGCAGTAAACAGTAAATATGCTCAAACTGGCCCATTTCACAGGGAGTATCTGCTCAGTTGGTATTGATAAGGCTAATAGAACGTCTCTGAAAACTGAATGGGGTTTTATCTGAGTTGTAATAATGAACATGTTTGAAAACAGGAAGTAATAAATAATCACAGTAAATTCAGCTTCCATTATCATTACAGATGTTTGTATTTATTTTTACTAAACAATTTACATCAAATTAGCATATTAAGATCTGCTTGTATTTAGAGATTAATCAGATATTTAAAAAAATATTATCAGGGTTATTTGCTTAGGATAAGCCGATGCATAATCATAATTACCTTAGATCAACACATAAGTCACCTCTCAAGTGATTATTAGAACCATGGCCATGGACTCTTCTTCATTCATTTAGTAATTTAGTAATCAGAAATAAATTACTTCCTAAAATACACTTAAGATTATTTTAGTCAAATGATATCTGGCACCTCTATATTATTTGCTCCAGAATGCAAGAGTCAAAGGTCTCAGGGAATATTTTATTGAACAAAACTTGCCTTTCTATGAGCCTCTTCCAACTTTCTGTACCTCTAGAGTACTTTGGTCATGATTAGTCCATATTGTCTCATATTATACCACTTTTTTACATGTTGGCCATTCCCAATGGCCGGTGTACATTCATAAACCTAATACTGGCATCTTTATTTCAGTTTGTATGCCGGTTCATACCACAATTTTCACAAAATTAATAATATACACAAAGTCTACCGAAGACAAGGAATTCCATCATGGTGTGATTTGCTGGCACATTTTTCAGTCTTCTTAAATAGTGTTAATTCCTGCAGAGTTCATCTTAGACAAACCTATGATGTGAAACATGGCTCAGCCCTGTGCTGGTTCAGAGGGGCTAATTATAGAACTTCAGAACCTCAGATACTTCATCTCTAAAGTAGGAATAACTGTGCCTACCTCACAGGGTGACAGTGAGTACTTCATGGAATCAACATAAAAAGAGCCTTCCCACAGTTTGTGGTATGAAGTGAGCACTTGGGATATATTATTTGCCTTTGTGTCTTTTGTCTGGGAACATTACGAATCTTGACCATAAGATTGCAACTGCAGAAAATCCACCCTGTCTCAAGAACAGTTCCACAGCACAGCATGTGTCCTGCATCTGACAGAAGGAAACCTATAGATGGAGCTATTCTTCCTCTACTTGGAATCTTCCCATCCCAGGGCTCTGGGGAGCCATCTCACTGACTCAGGGGAAGTTGTTTGGCCCAAAGGACTTGAAGTTGCTTGGATTTCAGTACCTCTGTCCTGCTCCCTGTGTCCCAGGGGTACAGTGTGATTTTCCTGACTCAGAACCTTCAGTATTTGAAAAGAGGAAAAAAAAAGCAGTCCGGAAAACACTCTTTGTATCAAAAGAGAGGAAGTGCAGCTGAGCCAGTTCTCAAAACTGAAATCAGAAAGCAAACCAAGTATGAATGCCAGTATTTTTCGTGCTGCCAGTGCAGCTCAGAAGAGTAAAACAGAAATATCCAGGATTTGTTATATGGGTGTGTACCTGTGTGTACTGCAGCAGAGAACAGACAACTGTCTTTGGTAGAATGTTGAGAGACAGAAGCCCATCTACCTGGTTGAGTTACTTGCAGTTACCAGGACCTCAGCATCTCATGTTTTGGTGCCTTCTGGTCTCCAGTTTGTGTTTGTGTGTTTGGTAGCATTTTCCAAGCTGTCTCCCAGCGACTGTTTCTTGCTGATATTTTCGCCTACTGCAATCCCCTGCCCTTGAGTCTGGGCTGAGTCTAATGATTTGTTTTTATGACACAGAATTCAACAAAAGCAATGCGATGAGACTTGTGAGATTAGGCCACAGGGTCTGGGTTTTATCTTGTGCAGCATCTCCTGCTTTTTGGCTTATTTGTTCTGTGGTTCTGTGAGCTGGTCCATGGAGAGACCCACAGTAAGGAAACAGAAGATGCCACCAGCCGAAACCCAGGCAGGAATTGCATTTCTCAGTTCAACACCCCAAAAGGCACAATGTTGAACCAAAAACCAAATTTTATGAGATGCAGCAAAACTCTGCTTAGATGAAAATTTATAACAATGCATTCTTATTTTGCTCAGAAGATTAATATTTATCATCCACATTTTAGACTCCCCACTTAAAAAATTAGAAAATGATGGAAAAGTGAACTCAAAACCAGAAGAAGTAATGAATGTGAAAATAAGAAATCAATAGAATAACAGCAGAAATATGCAGAACAAAATCAATGGAATCAAAAGCTGTTTTCTTTTTATTCTTCAAAAAATAAACTGATAAATATCTAGGAAGACTGACATAAAAGGGAAAAGAAAAAGTATTAGTAATAAAAGAAAGGATATCACTGTACCCCATAGATGACAGAATTGTAAAGGAATACTACAAACAACTCTACACACGGATATTTAACAAATTCTAAGAAATGGACTGATTCTTACAAAGCCATGATGTAGCAAAAATTCAAAAGGGGAATGAAAAAAAATGATTGTCCTACAATTCTTAAAGAAATTGAATTTTTGTTTAAATGTCAGTTTTATTTTCAAAGCCCTCATAGATGTACTCAGAACTGTTTCCTGTATGTGCCAATCTCAGAACTGAAGGGTGGCCATCCTAGAGGTCAGTTCTTAAAGTCTAATAAATGCTGTTTGGGGTCAGAATCATGTAACAACAGCTCACGAGTGATTCTAGAAGTCCATACCCAGTTGTTTGGTATCCATTCTACTGAACCTGTTGTCTTTCACATTCTTTCCACTACTGCATGCATTTCCTCCTGGGCCTTCCCTTTGGGTCCTTCACCCACAAAGTTGAGCCTTTCTTTCCTTTGTTCTGCTATGCACTTCCTGCAAATGTACCTGCATCTGAGTCCAGAGGAAGGAGGAGACAGTAGAAAAAATGATCAGAGTTCATTCCATCCCTTTGGGCCAATGTCCCACTCTCTAGTTTAAGGTGCCTATGAGCTTCCCTGGCTTGGAAAATCTGAGAATGCAGAAAATAAAAATAATAAAACTAGATTTTTTTTTTCATTCCCTAGGGACATCAGGGAGAACACTCCTGGATCTCATGTGAGATGTGGTAGGTTTCCCCCTCAGCACTCTATGGTTCAAAGCACATTCTCTGTGTTTGGGCTACAGGAGTCTAGTGTGAATAGAAAAAAAAATATCTCAGGGATACTTAAATTCTGTTCTTCCTCAATATCTCTGAAGGTCTTTCTTTAGAGTTCACAAATAGCAGTTGTATGTATGCATCACCCATCCCATAGGGAAAAGAAAAATATACTCTTCTCCTAACATATAACCATGTCTCAAAATTAAAGTATTTCCCAATATTTTTGTTGTATGTCATTTTTGTGTGTGTGTTAGAGTAGAGAAATGCCTATTGTGCTATCACCTCAAAGATACTCTTTAAAACATTTCTGAATACATATCTACATTTTTTTTACAAGAATATATGTTCTACTCCTGGGGAAAATGCATTGCACCAATTCATGACAAGCGCTAGAGTGGTACAACTTAAGAGTATTATAAAATGTTCTCACAATGCAAAACCACATTTTATTGTCTGATAAATACCATGATAGGTTTTGCCTGTCTATCTCCTTGTAGGATCTCAACCGAAAATACAGAACAAAAATTGGAAAATAACACGCTACAAAACCTTTGATGAATGTTTGTTATGTTGAGATTGATGAGTTAGAGTTTTTGACGGGTAAGAGGTCTGGCTCACCCACTGAACTAGAGTTTCTTGTCTTCATGGAAGATCCGAGCTTTAACTCAACAACATTCACCAGATGCTTGGGGAATAAAAAAGAAAAGTCATCAAAATCAATATGAGCTTATTTTTATAGAAAACTGTACTTCATAAATAGCACTCCGTTCATCTTAAAAGTTCAGAACAGAATTTTCTTCATTCTGAAATTTGTGAAACTGCTTGTTAGTTTTCTTAACCCTGCATGTCTCTTCTCTCCATCTCCCTCTTTCTCTCTCCCTCCCACCTCCCCTCTCTCTCACTCTCTTTCTCCTCATGCCTCAGATTTAAATACAAAACCTTAAAGATAAATCCAGATTGATTCAATTACTTAAGGAGAGTAGAACAAAAATCACTGGCTAGAAGCCTGATGTTTCAAGACATAGAATATATTCAAGCATTTTTTTCTTCCAAGATGAGAATTAAAATTGTGAAAGAGTTGAGGGTAAAGTCAGGTACAGAGGTTGAGGTGAGTAACTTTATTTAGAAAAATCACCTACTTTGTGTTTTTCTGATCTAGTTTGTGTTTGGATAACTTGTTACTTATCATCCTTGGATTCTGATTTGTACAGTAGGCTTCGTACATAAACTTGATAGTGATCTTGGAGGAATGATAGGGGATATCGAGGTTAGGGACATTTTCTTCAGGGGTAACAATATTTACAAAGACAATATGTATAAAACCATTTGGCAGAAATTACAAAATATATGTGTTTGCATAAAACACACACAGAGTCAAATTGTTAGAAGTGATTCATGTTAATGGAAAAGCAGAAAGAGGCTGATCTCAAAGGACCCGTTTAAAAATTGCACTAAAATGATAGGAATTCATATATTATTTTACAAGTGGGTTTAAAGGGTGCTTGAAATATGCTCATACTCTTATTGTAGAAAGTAGAGATAATCGAATAGGATGGGAAATGCAAGAAATAGTTTAATAAGTTAGTAGATTTTGATAATAGTCCAGAAAGAAGAAATGATCCCAAATGAGTTAGGTCATTAGTTGATTTTTTTAAAGTGTGATTTAAATTGAAGTTTCAAATTGTATGTAGTATTATTTGTTTAATATTTAATTTTCTATTTATGTCTGTTTAAAAATAATGCGCAATATTACTTTAGATATATGGGTTATAGAAGAGTTATTCTTTTGTTCCTACATTTGTATTCACTGGGATTTTCATGTGGATTTTTTAGATGAAGGTATTTAAAAAGCTATTCTGGAGAAAGTGACTTTGACCAACTGAATTTCTGTTACTGTGTGTCCCCAGTGGGGATAATAATATCCACCCATCTGCAACCTGGCAGTGATGTCAGGGTGGTTTAGTTGAGATTGAAGCTTATTTATTTCTGGGGCTTGCTTACCAGGGATCAGAGCAAGAAATAGAAAAAGAAATCATATGAATCATCCTCTTAGACAGCTTTAAGACTGATCCGTGGAAACCAGGCCTTGGATCAGGTCAAAAGAGATGAGTGAGAACAAAGAGAGAAACTAGGGGCTAGCTTCTCAGTTAATTGGAAAAAGAACAAGGGCTATAACAAAACATTACTGTCCTGGAAACTCCTGGGATTTTTCATTTGTGTCTCTAGAAAGTCAAGTTCCAAGACTCTTTCACTACTTTTTCCAGCAGATTAATAGTGGCATGTGTTGTAGACTATTTTAGAGGTATAAGCATTAGATGAAATGCATTGATTATTTGTAGGCACCAAGGAAGAGGAAATTAAATTTTCTTTTCTTTTTTTTTCCCTTTGTATTTTGAGATGAGGGTCTCACCTTGTTACCAGGGCTGGCCTTGAGCTTGCTGTCCTCCTGTCTCAGCATCCCATGGAGTTAGGGTTACAGACATGTGCCACCACACCCAGTTGTCTTCTGTTTTGGTGGTCCACAAGCTTTTTTTTCATGATTAAGTTTATCCACAGCATTTTAAAATAATACAAAAGGAATAATATCAAATAACCATAGAATGTTTAGTAAGAAAAATGGAGAAAAATACAGGTTAATAACAGTTTTTCTCTGTTCCAAAAAATCTGCTTCTAGGATTTACAATGATTCTTTCATTTTCCCAGGACTAAAACCTGCCTATGGCCCTTACATATACTTTTAAGAATAAATAAAGAAGCAAACCCTTAACCTTGCATGTATTACAGAGGAAAAATTAAATATAATAAAATATGAACAATGCATGAGATTATATGTAAGTGATAAATTGAAAGATTACTAGAGTGGAAACGTTAATCAAAATAGAGAAAACACATGCAAAGGGATTGGAGTTTTAAACAGAGAACATAATTCTAAGCTACCATAATCAAACAGGGATGGCATACCAATGGAAATGGACTAAACTGTTCAGTGAAAAAGAAGAAAAGTTGCAGAATAGGATCCAAATACATAATTTAATGCCTTGTAAAGTTAGTATTTTAATTTAGTGGAAAGAGAGGTGGCTTGTTTAAAATGGAGGATGGAACAAACTCTATCCTTCCTGAAGTATATAAAAGTAGGCTATGCTTTCATAGTGTGCATAAAAATCATTTAGAATGGAGACCCAAATGTGAAAGCATTGCTAATGTGGACAAAGATAATAAAAAGTCTATCATGAAAAACTAGAAAAAAAATACCTACTTTATTCATTTAATATATATTTTTAAAATTCAATTTATGCCAAGTATAGTTTTAGGTGTTTGGGGTATAAAAATATTTGAAAAAAAATGAATCTTCACATTTAATAAATTTCTGACACTAAATGGCAAGCAAGATAGTTAACTAATTGTCTATTTTGTCCGAATGCAACAAGTGCTGTGGGAAAAATGGAATGAAGAAAGTAAAATAATAAAGAAGAGGCTGAGAATGGTAGGGCTAGATGGTGCATGGCTGGAGATCAGGCCAGGCTGTCATAGTAAGGTGATGGCATAATAAAGCAGGACACAACAAAAATGTGACATTTGAGCAAAGAACCGAAGATAGTTTCTGGTTATTCAGGCAGACACCTTAGAAGACACTTTGCTTAGAGAACTCTAAGCAAAATTTAGAACTGGCGCAAACTATTAGGATGGGGTTGTGTCTGGGATATTTAAGGAAAAGCAAGGTCTATCTGTGGCTTTTAAGAAGTGGGTGGTGGATGTTGAGAGCGTCGCTGGAATCAGGCCTCATAGAGCATGGTAGGTTCTTCTAAGAACCTCATGAATCAACATTAGGTCTGGGAAACTAGAGATGGAGCTGTTTAACAATGTAGAAAATTGGACACCTTATTAAGTTATAATATTATAAAAAGAAATTATACCATACTCTACAAGTGGAACTATAAATCATTACTTTGTCAAAACAATTTGTAAACATGTACTGACATTTATTACATTTATTGAAAATATAATTTTAAATGATTGCTTTTACACTGTGGAAAGTCCATTCATAAAATTCATTTCAGGAATTGATTTAAAAATTTTGGGACAGACCATACAATCTGACCCCATGTGTACGTGCATTAGGAAGGGCACACATATGCATATATATTTTTAAAAAACTGTTTTCTGCATGCATTTAGCATTGAGAGCAAAGTATTACATGATTTTTATTTTGGGAACACCACCCGGTTTAATCATAATTTTGTCTTTTTTATACATAATAATATTAATATTAATATATGTCTATATATTCAAAATAAACATCTTAATTCACATAAAATAAAAGTTCAAGTTTACAAAAACAAGCTTATTAACCCTTCTTTTACTCCAACATCCTTGTAGTTAGTTATGGGAATCCCCCAAATGCACACAAATTTTCACAGTGCTTAACAAAGCCAGACACAGTGAGCTTGCTCACTCTTTTTCTTTATTTCCCCTTTTAACCATGTCATTGTTCCCTATGGACAAAAAAGCCAGAGAATCTCGATATAGACGTGTCTACATATAAAGCTTTATTGTATTCTCTGAGTTCCACTCTGGATTTTTTTCCACTATGTTCCAGAGCCTTCCAACCTTTTTAAAGATTTATGTCTGAAATAAAATATCATGCAAAAGTACACTGGACTGGGGACATATTTGTTCTTTGATTATTGTGTCATATTTCCCATTATAGGAACATCAGAGAGAAACATCTGGCCAACAAATTTCCATGGAGTGGAAATGCAGAATTGCTGGGAAAGCATTCGATCCACGGACAAGTGACAAGGGATTTAGAAGGCATTGACGCCACAGCATTCACAACAGACAAAAGAGAAGAAAGAGCAATTTGTCCCCAGAATTAAAATGAAAGACAAATACAAACAATCAACAAAGATCCATAGATGTTTTAATTTATTCCAACTGGAAAAAATTAAGGGTCTTTCAATTTTGTTGAATAGTTCTTTTTTTTTTTTTTTTTTTTTTAGAAAAGTTACATTTATTTACCTCAGGCATCTTTAATCATCCTGATTTAGATTGTCTAGGTTTAAATACAAAAATATAGCCAAGACCCCCCCTACAAAATATATATATATATATATATATATATATATATATATATATATAGTAAGCTGCCCATAATTATCACTATGTCCAGAATCAGATATGTATTTTCAGTCACTGTTACCCCTTCATCCATCCTTCACAGAAAAACTAGGTTAAGGTATTTAATGACTATAGAAAATAAAGAATGCATAGTTACAGGATCATCGTAGGAAATTAAAATAAATTTCAAAAATATATGCCTAATGTTACTACAAAGAAGACATTATCTGAAATAGTGATTTTTTAAAATAATTGTTGGACATTGGTAAAGGGTACATTCTTCACACCACCATTGAGAAATGATTTCTTGAGGATGAAAAGATTAATGGTTTAGCTGTTAGCCTCCCCTTTGGTATATCTTCTTTACCCACAACTATATTTTGTTATTCACTTAACTTGACCATCATGAAGATATGGATTTTTTTTTTAAATTGGGTCCTTGGGGGCAAGCTTAATATGATCACAAAGTATGTGTGGATAAATGCTGAATGGATGAATGGATGAACTCATGTATCCTCTGCTTATAAGTAGAAAATTCTTTCATCTGTGGACATGGTAAGTGGCCAGAGATTTCTAAAAGTTTCATCAGTAGAAGCTCTTGTGATGTCTGTGCATACGTGTTCATGTGTGTGCAAGTATGTGCATGTGCTTCTGTATGGCATATACATTGACAGTCACTGTCCCACTGCTGTCACTCAGAACCCTGCAATATCGCTGACACTTTATGTTTGGTGTTATATCAGCAAAGGCTTGTCTTCCTGAGCCAAGTTATGATCATCAATTAAAAATAACTTTGAGGAACCTACTGTGGGCCAGGTGCTAGGGGAAAAAATAGCAGAAAAAGACACAGATGAGTTAAAGAGAGAGATGCACAAAGACCTGGAGCCCACTGAGAAGAGCTTCTCAACCTGGTCTTGTGGTAAGGTCTGAAGGATGAGTCTAAATGGGGCAGATGAAGAAGGTCAGGAGAGTAGCCAGCTGTGCAAAGTTTAGAGAGGCTTTTCAGGAGGATGAATGCGTACATAAAGGGCGTGTAGTCAGTGAAAATGTACAAGAGACTAAGGATGTCCATGCACATGGAATGGCTGTGTTTATTTGCATTGATAGGATTTTTTTAAAAAAGAAAATATGACAGAAAAGAGAAGATAAATTTTGAGAGAGAGAAGAAAGGATTAGACTGGAAGTATAAGCAGTGTAAATCATGCATGGCTCTGTAAACCTAATTCCATATACTTTACAAATGCTTCTACAGGCTTTTAAACCATTTTAAGAAGGGGGTGGTTTTATTCAGATTGCTTTTAAGAAAGATGAGTGTGTCTCTTGTGTGGAAAAATAAAGTAGCAAGATAGACAATATAGAAATGAGCACAGTAGTGCCTACCTGTAATTCCAGCTACTTGGGAGGGTGAGAAAGGAGGTTCATCAGTTCAAGACCAGCCTGGGCAATTTAGTAAGACCCTGTCTCAAAATGAAAAGAAATAAATAAAATAAAAGGGCTGGGGAGATATCCCAGTAAGAGACCACTTTCCCAGCATGTGCAAGGCCCTGCGTTCAATTCTCAATACTGGAAAAAAAAATCACAAATCAGGTAGAGTGGCACATACTATTAATCCCAGTAATGCAAGACTGAGACAGAATTATCATGATCATGTTCAAGATTAGCCTGGACAACATTATGAGACCCTGTCTCAAATTAAAAAGGACAGGAGATGAAGATCAGTGGTAGAATATCCATGGTTTCAACCCCTCAGCAAAACACACACACACACACACACACACACACACACACACATTGTAAACTGGCCAGGGATGTTTGAAATGGATCTTGTACTATGCAATACAAGATAGCTGGTAGGATGTGAGATAAAGTCAAACCACAACACATATATAAAGTACATATCTAATGCATCTTAGTTTCTCCCTGCCCATTTCCATTTGCCTTCTTTGACTTGTTTTTGAAAAAAAAAATACTTATTAAGAAATGCAATTATATGTTCCTTTGTTGAGTCTGTAGATGTGTATAAGCGGGCTAAGAATCAATCTAACTACTGCCAAATCTCCAGGCAGCCTGGGACTTTGTGTCTGGCCCTTCTCTCTCTGTCCCTGTTGTGTTCTGTTGTAAATAGTCTTCTTTCCAGGTATACTTTACCATGAAAGAAAATAAAAAGGAAAGAAAGCTGCAATGAGGTCCTGCTCTGTCTTTGACAGTGAAATTGTCCCTTAGGGAAACACTCTCCTCAGTGTTCCTGTGGGTAGAGGGAATCGAGGGACACACTTTCCTCATCCCTTCCCTAACGTGTCCTTGAGACCTATGATCTTTTTAGCAGGATCTGTGGTGAAGCATGAAGGTCATGAGGTCCACACAAACCTGACAGCACCCACCATCCAGTAACCCATCTCTGCTTGAGGAGGAGGAGGTATGTAGTGCATTCTTTAGGATTGTAAAGAAGGAAATTTGTCAAAATATCATTATGGAAGAAGAAAGCACGCTTCAGTAAAACACTTTTTTTTTTTTTTTCCATAGTTACCATTTCTTTGGTGATTGGAGCAATTTCTCCAGGGATGCCAGTTTGTCAGCAAGTAGTCCAAAGGGCTACTGATGGTTCTCCTAAGTAAACTCTGGGACACTCTCCACAGTGAGATAAAATGAAATGCAGGATCCTGTTTGAAGGAATGCCATGACTTCTGTCCACCTAAGAAATAATTTAATCTTAAAAGTTAAACAACAAAATGTCACTTTCTATAAAAATTTCCTTAAGCTGCCAGGAAGGGAATGTCCACAGCGTTTTCTACATTCTCAGTGACACTTGGGGATTCATATGTATTATGCCTCATAGTTCAATTCTGTGTTTGCATGTCCATAGGTTTTCTTAGCACCATGATGCCTTCTCATGGTACCTTATTTTGATGAAGAAATTAAAAAAAATAAGTGGTTATCTCAACCTGCTTATGAATGAATGGATGAATGAACAAATCAATTCATACAAGTTTTCAGAAATGATTCCTATGAATTTTATTTTTTAAATTTGTGTTTGGAAATTATTATGATGCACAGGAATTACAAAGATAATATAGGAAGCTTCCCTGTACCTATCACTCAGCTTTCCCTACTGGTGACATCCTACATAGCCATTGTGCATGATTCAAACAACCTAATTGATGTTGGTATAGTACAATGAATTGGACCTTCATTGGGTTTCATCAATTTTTATGTGCACTAGTATTTACTTTTTTTTCATTTTTTACATCTCTGTGTATATTTCTACAAGAGGGTATCACCTGTATAGATTTTTGCAATCAAGATCCAGAATTGTCCTCTGAACACAAAGGAACTCCATTGTGCAAATTCTTCATAGAAAACTCCTTCACCCTCTTCTCTAACCCCAGGCAGCCACCAATCTGTTCTCTCATCTCTGTAATTTTGCTATTTAGAGAATATTATATAAATGGCATCATACAGCATGTAGCTTTTTTAGATTAACATTTCCCACTCAGCATGAAGATCTTGAAATTCATTCAACTTGTTGCATTTATCTTCAGTTTGTTTTTTCTCTCTCTCTCTCTCTCTCTCTCTCTCTCTCTCTCTCTCTCTCTCTCTCTCTCTCTCTCTCTCTTTTTTCCTGAAGATCATTCCACTAGATGGATGTAGCAGGGGGTGTTTACCAAAATTTTAAGATAGTGCATTTTTCAAATATTTTTTCCATCATTACCATCTCATGTTTATATTTCTCATAGGTAATTAGACTACTTCTCCCATGGGATGATTTATGTTTTTATAATCAAGTTTTCTATAAGCCATGCTCTCTACTAATGTGCCAGAGAAAAATGGCTAGACATCTAACTTGACCCTCGAGCATTCTCCAACTCAGCACTGGTGAGAATTTCTTCCCAGGACTAAGGACAAAATGTTTATAAAGTCTTGGCAAGAGTTCTCAACTGTACATATTCACAGTAAGTAATTTTGTTAAACGTTTCTAATTTACTCTCTTCCTCTGTGCACACTAATCTTTTACTCCAGGGTTCTTTGGCAACACACTTTTAGATGCTATCAGGGAGAATTTCTTTTTTGTTGTTGTTTTTTTGTTTTGTTTTTTTCTGAACTCAGTGAATAACTCAGTGAGTCTGAGAGCTTGCTCTTTGGGGGAAAATGTTCTTAAAGGAAGATCAGTGATATTTGGTATCGCTATCACGAGAAGTGAATTTAGCCAATCAATATACACTATGATTGCACCAATGACTTTGAGTGGGTAAGGAGGTGGTGTGTCAGTGGGAAAGACATCGACAGAATTTTCTCACTGTAAGTGGTGAGGTTGGCATTTTTTCAATACAATAATGATTCAAACACAAAAGAATTCCCATGATGGCAAACAAGAAACACTTTGTGCTTTTTTTTTTTTTTTCCTTTGTCTCATCCTGAAATCAGGGCAAAGATTGGAGAGAAAGCAGAATCTGACCCAGTGAAAGCAAAGTGCTCCCTTTATTAGGAGAACAAAGAGAGAAAGAGAAGTCCTTCCCCTTATATTCTGGAAGGAATACCTGCCTCCAGAAATGATAAGCTTAACCTTCTCAAAGTTTCATTTTCTGAATTATCAAAGCTTAGACTTGTTCTTTTGTTGCTAAATACATTTCCTATAGAACCTCAATACCTTTGCGGGCTGACCCAGGAGCTGCTGGGGGTGGAGGCAGCATGGATGAGGGTGAGGACTAAGTCCCAGCATCTGGTGTTTCTCATAATGAGTTTCTTTTTAGGGCTTCTTCTTCAGGGGCTGCCAGATCCTTTCACAATGCTCCCTCTGCTGATCAAGGGAAGGGAGTGTGATATCTGTCTCCTCCTGGCTCTCCTTCAGGGACACAGTTCTCTTGTCACTGAAATGGAACCAGATTCTCAGGCATGACTGTAAAGCAAGCATGCTTGCCCTGCTCTCAATTTCCCCGAGCCTCAGCCACGACAGGAGATTGTTAAGCAGTCCTTCTAGAGTTTCTTTCTGTTTTTACTATTTTGGTTTCTTTTTAGAAGAGTCATTTTTCACTGCAGGAAATAAGAGGATGAGAGAGAGAAAGGTAAAGAATGCCAGGGAATCAGAACAATATTTGGTTTTTGGGAGTCTTCTGGCTCAGATTGTTAGTTGGGGTATTTCTAAGCTGGATTCCTGGCTAGAGAGGGATTTTATTAAAAAAAAAAAAAAGACCTAAGACAGTGAAAATTACTCTCCTGCTCATGGTCAGGTTTTAACTAGGAGCAGAAGTTTGTACTGGCTTCAAGAACCGTAAGAGAGAATTTTAAAAGGTTTTGTCTAAGAGCTTCTCCCTTGTGGATTCCAATTTTTGAGTTTAGGTTCCACATTAAAATACATGTTACATATGACTTTG
The DNA here is from genome assembly GCF_021218885.2 of Marmota monax. Lineage (NCBI taxonomy): Eukaryota > Metazoa > Chordata > Mammalia > Rodentia > Sciuridae > Marmota > Marmota monax. The sequence continues at coordinate 16,670,863 of NW_026695224.1, forward strand.
ATTATTGTGAAATATGTTCTATCCTATTATAGGACAGGATATAAACATAATCAGGGTGTTTTACTTATATTAGTAACTGTTGTAAGCAGAAATTTGGTGTCATAGAAATAATTGGGCTTTGACAACAGACAAGCTGATTGTATTTTCTGAACTTATTATTAATCAGCTGTGGATCTTTGGAGAAACCCCCATTGCTTTTCTGACCTGGATTCCTGCAATGCTGCCTTCCTGCTAGGCTACTGTGGAAATGATAGTGAGTATAGAATATCCAGTCCAGTGGAGCTCAATAAAATATAATTTATTATTAGAAAACATTTAGATCTACTACTGGCCTTAAAAATAGTCGACCCGAGCTCCTTCCATTTGCAAATCATAAATCTAGACCTAGAGACATGAATTTAACAACACAGAAAGCCAGGATTCTGATTTTTAGGCTGCTATACATAGAAGAGTTTTGACTTTTATTTACATCTTCTGTGTATACACTTGCAAATATTTAGAGGAGATGGATACACAGTATTTAAAATAAAAAAGGTTTAAAGTAAATGTGGACTATATCTAGTCATAGAAAATGCATAAACACAGGTGAAAAATTAGCAAGCAATGATTTATCAAATGAAAATAAAACAGATTCTGCTAGATTCAAACCCAAGATTAAATTCAATATGAGGATACGGCACGAGTTCACATATTTTTATCACACCCAGCCTACATCTGACTCGCTACTCAATAAGTGCTGTGCTGAGACTGTTACATAACATCCCCCTCATTCAGCTGTTGCTGCAGCAGTTGACATTAAAACTCCTTCAACCACCCTTAACATAACAAAATGAGTTTCACTTCCTTAGAATTTCTGGCAATGATTGAGAACTTAGTTAACATATGTCTAGAAAGACAAGCTGAAGAAGAGGACAGGAAAATGATTATTTGATTTATTATGTATCTTCCTAATATTGCTCCAGAATGATGGGTCTGACAGTTCCACTGGGCTTATGGTCCATCACCTGTGACCTTTCCAAGGAGACATGGAAGGACAAAGACAGATATCAATATATACAGATTCAAGGAGGTAGAAAAGCTCATTCATGTTGAAGTATTAAAGGTAGATTTAACTTTGGAAATAACATCAATAGTGCCACGTATAAGCAATGTCTTATATGTCTTCTTTTTTTTTTAAAGAGAGAGAGAGAGGAGAGAGAATTTTAATATTTATTTTTTAGTTATCGGCGGATACAACATCTTTGTTTTGTATGTGATGCTGAGGATCGAACCCGGGCTGCACGCATGCCAGGCGAGCGCGCTACCATTTGAGCCACATCCCCAGCCCCTCTTATATGTCTTTTAAATAACAATCCTGAAAAAAAGGAAAAGGTAAATACTGGTCAAATGATAGGAAAGATCTTGAAGGCAGAAAATTATGCCTATTGTATGGAACAAAAAAAAATGCAGGAGAAAGGAAATGAGAAATAATTTGAAATTTGAAATAATTTGTTGGTAGAGAAGGGACTAGAATTTCTATGAACAGTATTTGTAGTCACAGTAAAATCATTTTCTAAGCTTGTGTAACCTCATAGAAGGAATTGACAAAATGGGGAAATGAAACTGAGTGTACTATTGAATTACATTTTAACACTCAATTCCTGCTTTATTAGGAGGAATCAGTTCTTAAGAATACCCCAGAAAATGAAGGTATCTTAGGAAAACTCCAGATGTTCCAGTAGTCAACTTACTTGCATTGTAGTTAATGCCTGTTGGAAGACAAGAGAGTCTGACCATATCAAGCAACACATTATAGATTGGTTTCTTTGTCATTAGCAAAATTTGCCTCTCTCTGGAAAAATGAGAGAGGTAAATAGGAAAAACTATGTAAGGAATAGTCATAGAACATCAGTGAATGACTTAGCATGAAACTCACTTGTCATGTGGACCACTTCACTTGGGTCCTGAAACCTTCTCAGAGCTCACTGTGGATCTGTTGATCCTAAGAAGTGAGCATCCCTCTTCTATCATTATCAAAGATCTTAAGAAACTGTTTTCAATCTTTAAATCCTGTCCTGATTTTTCTTCAAGGTAGTGCATCTGATTTCTCCTTGTCAAACCCAGCTCAAACTCTTCCATCCATTTAAACTATGAGGAGCACTGTTTGGGCTGGCATCTATGTAATGTCTTTCCCTTCTCTGCTCAGCACAGTGTTTTGCACATGTTGATGACTCAGTACTCTCTGAAGAATGCTTTCTTGTCTACTGGGGTTCCACTATTGAATCCCCCACCATATTGCTGACCAGCTTTGCACTCCTTAAAGAGTGACATTATTATTATTTTCCTCATTAATACCATGGCAAAATTATAAATTGAGACATAGAGATATTGCCCAAAGCCACACAATTAATTCATAGATGTGAAAGAGAGCTGTCTCATTCACATGCAATGAATAGGACACATCACAATGTTTATCTGAGCCATGGGACAAGTGGCAATAAGATCTTTGAGAACCTGTTCATGCAATATTGGCATACTTCCTCCCTCACTGGAGGTCATGCAAATGACCCATTCTTCCTGTCCCATCATGTATGAACCATGAAATGAAAAGGGTTTGGAATCTTTGCAAAACTATTCTGCAAATGTTCATAAGGTTTTATGATGTTCTTAGAATTCTTTTTTTTCCCAAATTTATTTGGCCTTCTCCCAGTACAAAGAATGAATTCCACATCATTTCCTCTTAGAATAAAACTGAAAATTATTTCTTCCAGATGCTGCTCAGCTTTCCTTGTACAATTCTCTCTTTGATGATGGCTCTATTATAGAGTTCCTGGAAGGGAAGGCAAATGGAACCTTGTATCATCTCCTTCCTGCATACACCAAAATTTTTCCTGTAAGCTACAATAAACTCAACTAAGATGACTGCTTTATTTCTTGCAAAAATGTGATTTGTGATTCAAGTTGTACATTCTTTTCTTGGAAGAGTCTAAATAGGTTATTTTATCCATTGTCATAGTTGTTAACACCAATATCCATGGAAAGTAGTTAGAGTTTTTCAATATATTCTGTTTTGGGTCCTGTTATAGGTACTTTATATATTCCTATGTTAAGTATTCAGTACAAGCTTATGATTGGTATTAGAATTAATATTTTGTAATAAGAATCCTAAAGATTAAAGTCATAACTACCACAGACATAGTGAATGGTAGAACAGGATTTATATTCAAATTGATATGCATACAATTCCATTCTCTTTAATGACATTTTGCTGTGTAATTCATGTGCTGCCTTTAATATCATAATAAAGTAGCACAGATAATTTATATTCAAGAATGTAATATGACCTAGTAGCATAGGATCCAGGTTCAAATTTTGCCCTCATTATTTACTGTCTGTGTAACTTTTTTCTATTACTAAATCCTTTATGGTATCAGTTTTCTCATTTGTACAACAGGGCAATGATAATACCGATTTCTTTGGGTTATTATGAGAATTAAACGAATAGTGACAAGCACAACACAATAGATACTGAATGTCTCTATTTTCTCTTGTGCCATACCACAGGCACATGGTGTGTAAGAGACCACCTCACCATTAATGTTCAAGAAATACTATAAAGTTTTGAAATGAATAAATCAAATCCTAAATCCTGCTATACACATGCACACATTTTATTTAACAAGCAAAGGAACAAGTCTATCCCATCTTTTGGTGGACTTGTATTCTGATGGTTTGATTACAAAGCTAGAAGTATTAATTACGAGATGAGAAAAATGTGGAGATACGTAAGTGTCAACTCTTATTTTTTTAGTAGAGGTATGTTTTTCAACCATCACTGCAGATATATGAAATAACTCACTGATTTTAAGCTTTATACAATCTAGATTCTGAATTGGAGAAGAAGAACAGTTTCTTTCAAAATGCTCTTGTACATTTCTCAAATTCAGGAAATCTTAAGTAATTTCCCCCTCTTTGGCATCTTGTCATATCTTGAAGGTCAGGCTGACAGCAATGGACAAGCTCAATTTCTTTCTGATTTCCCAAGGAGAGTCATTGATGTACTTTATTGTGTAGTGTCTGATTAGGTCCCTCACATTAATAACAGAATATAGACCATCTGCAATTCTTATTATTAGACTGTCTTAGAAAAGTGAGGGATTCATTTAACTAGTATTGAAGAAATAATTTAAAATCCACTAGCAATTCATTTTTTTCAGGTTATAGGATAGATTAGGGAACAATGTATTTAAAATCACCCTGGGTCCTTAACTCAAAGGGGAGAATACTATAAAACTACTTATGTGGCACTTAAAATATAAAAAATAAAAAATTTAAATCACAATTAAGTAAAAATATTTCCCAAGATCCTATTGACTAACTTAATGTTGTATTATTTTCTCGGAGAACATTCAAGCAATCACTCATGTGTACATATTGAAGGAGGTAAGTATGAAGAATACCGATTTTGGAATCAGGCCAATCTAAGCTTAAAATTTAGTATTCCCTTTTGCTAACAGCCAGTTCTTGGGTAACTTATTTATTTAAACTTCCATAATACTTAATTTTCTTACTTTTAAAAATGATAGCCCAGTGTGGTTCATGCCTGAAATGCCCGAGACTCAAGAAGCTGAGGGGGGAGGATCGTACTTTTGAGGATGTCCTCAGCAATTTAGCAAGTTCTAAGCAGCCTAGTAAGACCCTGCCATAAAATAAAAACTTAAAAAGGGCTGAGATGTAGCTTAATGGTAAAGTGCCTCTGGGTTCTGGAATGAGAAAAATTAGCTTACTAGATAACTATTCACCATAATAGCTATTATTGTTTGCTAGCTTACTTCTTTCTCCAATGATATCTCTAGATTCATGCATGTGCTTTGTGTGTGTATGTGTGTGTATGTGTGTGTGTGTGTGTGTGTGTAACTATTCAGTAAAAATTAAGGATTCCTAACACCATGAATATAGGTTTGAAGTAAAAATTTGTAGTGCTAATGTATTAAAAACCTATATCTGGTAAGGAATAATAATATGCTAACCAAGGTAGAGGGAATTAAGTAAATGGAGATTTTTTTTTTCATTTTTTATAAAGTTGAAAACCGAGACACCAACAAAGGCATGATTGGTGGTACTATACAGTAGATAAATTTATTTCATAAAAAGAAGAGATCGATTATGCACTTAATGCATTTCTAGGAAATGTGCCTTCTCCAAGTTTTATTATATGGACATGAATGGAAATACCTCATATGTTCTGTTTACATGTGTAAAAATAAAATCTCTGGAAAGAGAAACATGATCAATTATAAGATAGAAGACAACTTATTCTAATATTCTTGCAGACACAAAGGAGAGGTTTCACGTTGAAGTTTTGGAAACGTCTGTATGGGAAGAAAATTAAATATCACCTGAAAAAGAGGAATTAAATAAAGGGCTCCTCTCTTGTTTCTCCAACGGAATTTTTGCATCCTGTGAAAGTATCCTAAGTATTTGTAATGCCCGTGGACTCAAGGGTCCTATTTACTGGGGTTGCATTAAAAAGGAAAGAGGGACAGAGAAATGAGGCGGCTTTCTGGATTTGGTGGAGACTGATGGGTCTTCCTACTCTCACCCATAATAGAGAGGACTGAGCATTTCCCCAGCTATGTGAGCCAGGAAGAGTCTACTGTGCTATCTGTGATATGGTAAGAACTACTTTTGCATTTATTTGTGCTGATTGGGAAGTGTCCCTCTCAAGAAAGGGATGCTTGTGCCTCTAGTGGAAATTTTTCCTGAACTGCCTCCTCACTTTGAGTCACTCACTCAGTATCTTATAATTTGGCACAGAGTGGGTTGGTCACATGACCATTGTCCAGCTACCAAAATCTAGGAGAAGAATGTAGGAGGAGAAACTAGGAGCATCACAGTTTCTGAGCTGACAGCAGCAGAAGCCAAGAGAGGTGGTAAATGACCCTTGGCATTAAGTAAGTGTGGGACTGGTCATCACTGTATCAGTGAGTGTATATTTGCTATTATAATTGGCTGTGTTTGGAAGAAAGAAGAAAAAGACCAAGCCAGAAAACTGTGTTTGAACATATTCTTTGCTACTGATTAACTTTGGGATCAAAACCATGGCATCTTTTTTAGTGAGGATGAGAATGGTCAAACTTCATAGCACTTTTCAAGCAGAAGAGGCATCTGTCAAATTTTAGTTAGCAAGCTAAATGAACAGGGAGGATTTAGCATAATAGCTTTTAAGTCTTTTCTCACTTATATGCAGGGGCCTCTCCAGACAGATAGAAAGCAGAGTAACACATTTATATTAATTGTGAGTCTCTCTTCTGCACATTTGACAGCTAAGGTATTGAAAAAGGTTTAAGAGCAAATGGAATTCATCGCCACATTCCTCAATACTCCTTTTGCAGCCATTTCTACCTCCTTTCTTGAGAAGAGCTAATGAGTCTCATAAAATCCATCTAGGAATTGCCAAATAAACAATCTAGGAGCTAAAAGAGAGCGGAAATTATCTCAGAGAAATGGTCAACACAATGCCTCGAAGGATGAGGTCACCTAACAGAGCCAGTGCCTCTCACCTATGAATAAAGTAAAACATTTATTTATTTTATTTCTCTATCAACTTGTTAAAGTGCTTTTTTTTTGATACTGGGGATTAAATCAAGGAGCACTTGATCCATATCCCCTACCCCTTTTTTTCTGTTGTTGTTGTATTGTTTTGAGACAGGGTCTTACTAAGTTGCTTAGCACCTTGCTCAGTTGCTGAGGCCGACTTTGAACTTGCAATCCTCCTACCTCAGCTACCTGACCTGCTGGAATTTCAGGCTCAAGTGCTTTTTTAATTGTACAATTTTCTCCCTTAGCATGGTAAAATTGACAATGATCACATCAACCACCAAGACTAACTTTTGTTAAATCAGTTAACTTTTGGTAAGTCAGTTAATGAAGGATTGATTTTGTCTACATAATGGCATTGTACAAGATTATAAAATTTACTTTTCTTTATTTGCTGGAATGTTAACATGTTGTTCAGACACAGTGGAGATAGCCAAAAGACTTAAATAAGTGGTCTCTAAGTCAGCAGCTATCATCTGGTTACTATACCATAAATCTCTATTGAAATAAATTGAATAAAAATGTATTTATCATGCAATGCTAATTGAAAAGTAATAATAAAATGTGTGAAAGAAAGCAATCAGGAAAGAGCATATATTATTGAATGTCACTTTTTTGACATTCAAAAATAGGAAAATTTTCATATGTAATAGGAGTGCTACAAATGTTTTTGGTCAAATTAGAGGACACATAGGTTTATACATAATGCAACTTTGAACATACTACTATATGCATGCTGAAGCTTACTTGAAATAAACTATAAAACAGCAGATAGAATAATTCATAAATTGTAAACATGGGAGGGATCAGTTTCATTAATTTACAAAACATACAAACATACTAAAAGTATTTGTCTTGGGATGGTGACATTATGGGATGGTTCATTTTTATGTCTTATAATTTTATAATTTTCTGTTACAAAATTATATATTTTAATAAAACAAAGCAGGGTTTGTATTTTATTCATTATTGTACCATAGTACCTGTGGAGTCTGACACAGAGTTTGTACACAATAAAAAGAAAAAAAAAATACCATCAATAGGATCAGGCATGGAGCTGAGTAGAAATTTTGAATAGATATCCCAGCCCATTCCAGATATTTGTATTTGGGTAAATGTCTGTTTCTTTTCCACATCTGGGTCAATATCTCTTTCTTTTTCCTTACCTAGACTCATCCTGACAAAGATGGAATGCATATTTAGTGTATGTTGAATGAGTGAGTGCATCTGAAGCTGACATAAATTTTCACAAGGGGCTCAAGCCAACCCAGAGTGTCCCCTTCCTGGGAAGGAACAGGATGTGCTTCTGCAGAGACAGAGTGTAAAAGGGCAATGCACAAAAGTCTCCCTGGCTTCTAGGGCAGGTCATATATGCATAGCAGACAAAAGGATGAGATGGAATGTTTAGCAGATTCATTTCAAACCCTGATATCCTCATGTTCTCTTTTCGTGAAGTTTGCCTGGCTGCCCAGATATTCAGAAACCAATTTTCTTCATCTGCAAAACAGAAATGCTTCTGAAACTGAATTAGATATTAGGAGTCAGCCCCTATGAAGCAATCACTACTTCCTGTTCCCTGTATGTACGTTACCTTAACCTGTTTCTCCTATACCAAGTATGTGAATTGCTTAGCAAAGAGCTCCATAAAAATACATTTTTTTTCCTCTATGGCAATTCAATTCTTATGGCCATCTTAATTAATTTTTAAATATTTTTATTGCCTAATTTATTTTCCTTAAGCTATGTAAATTATTTAGAGTGAATGTTGATGGCATTTCCCCCCAAGATTTTTAAATTCTTTAAAGGAAGGGAACACTCCCGTCCCCAGTTATATTAAAGTTCATCGGATTTCCAAAACTCTATGTGGCCTTTGATGACATGTAATCTTTTCCAGAATAAATGCAGTAGTATCTCTCATCAAGGGTCAACTGATGACTGTAGATATGATGCATGAAACAGAATTATTCTTTTCTGAGACAGGAAATTCCAGTTTTGAAAACTGAAATTTTCAAGTGCCTTTTGCTATCAGATCTTGTTCTGGGGAACAGCATAGTTTTCTAACAAATTTCAGATGGCTGCATCTCTACATCCCTGTAAGCAGATCATAAAAGTTAAGCAGGAAATACCTCCTTAAAAGAGGGTTTGAGAACAGACACAGCTTGAGTGGGTGGGTGCAGGGGCAAGACAAGTAGTATATGATATCACTTTAATTATCTTAAATTTATGCCTAGTGAAGGAACAATATTGGTTTCTTGTGGAGTGCCTGCTATATGTCAAGCTCAGTGCTAGGTATTTGCCAAATTTTTTCCATTTAGTATTCAGGGAATCTTCTGAGTTACACATCACTAACCCTGATGGAGAAGTGGAGGCTAACAGAGGTGAAGGAAAAGACAGAAATACGGTATAAAAACTTTCCTCATCTCAAACGCAAATGAGAACAAGGCATGGGTTTTTAAAAAGTACTGAGATTTCTCTTTACACCCCCTCTTGGCTTTTTTTAATGTCCCCTAAAGGGTGGGATTAGGAATCCTCCCACAGCCCATCTCTCCTGGGAGCCTTCATAGCACTGTTCCTGATTAAACTAACAGATTAGACCCAATGGCATAAGGCACAGCTTCTCTCCTTTGAGAAAGAGCAAATAAGAATGAAGTGTTAGATTGCAAAGCTAATTATACATTCTGTTCAAGTGTCAACCATCTGTTGCAATTGTTTAAAAAGCAGACACAAGTCAACTGTTGGGGTGAGATGTTTACTGTTGTGAACACACAAAAAGCTTATGACACCAGCAGAGAGTCCTTGTTCTGTCACATGCCTGAAGGCTGCAGTGGCATTCTGCAGCTGTCTTGAGAAACCCACCTTCCTGCGAGAGGGTAAGTGGTAGCACCAGGTAGCAGAAGATTAAATACTATTTATGGAAACACTTTCAGAACTTGAAAATGCCTTAAATATTATGGAATCACACGCCCCCTCCCAGGTTACAGATGGCAAAGCTGATATGATGTGGGCAAGGGACCACCCCTTTTGTATTTATTTTGTTTAAACATTTATAATCTTGCAATTTTCTGCAAAAAATTTGTGTCTGCAACATAGGACCCTCCTAAGATGTATGAAGTTCCTAAGGGAACAGATAGAACAATATTTTCTCTCTGCATTTTGTGCATATACTAGAACCCAATCCATCACAATACCTGGGATATGTTGAAAATACAGTCAATCATGGCGGGATGAGAATTTCCTAACAGGTTCAGGATGCATAGATAAAAGGGTCCTTTTCTCCTACTCAAGAGCCATGACTTTCCTTTCTGATATCAATTATTTCATTGAGTAAGCTGAACATTCTGCCAGATGGAGGCTTCCAATAATTCTCTCTAATGAGAACAACTGGAATTGTTCCTTTCAGCGGTACAAGTTCATATCAGTTCATATTATGGGAATCAACTGAACTCAACAATAAAAAACACTACCCAACCATAAATACCATATACATCTTGATCATTTCCTTTCTGAGTGAATGAGAAAATCCTTTTGATAAATGTGAGTTTTAATTTTCTGTATTATTGAATAAATCTATTCCCCAGAATAATCAAGGAAAAAAATAGTTCAGATTTCCTGGGCAGAAAAGATTTCAGTGGCCTTTTCAATCACAGGATGGGAGTGGGAGTTACCGTCCTGATTCCTTGATTTTGGGTCAGCCACCCAGATTAGCATTTCATGATCAGCATATCACATTGCATATAGTTACCTTTCATTGATTTTAATTCTACCTGTTTTGTAATTTGATAATTCATTTCCAATTTCACCACGATTAGCTACAAATCCCCCGGGGAATTCCCAGATCTCTTTGTTGACCTTCCAATATTGACCTTCAATAATCCCTCTTCTCTTTTCTATTAAAAATTGCAAAATACCTTCACTTGTTCTTCATAAGCTTTATTATCCAGACCATGGGACTTTTTCCTGTGGAAACATTGCAGTTGTCAGTGATTCTATTAAAATGGAATTCTCAGGCTTAGCCAATGGAAATGGTGAGGAATATTTAATGGTGCCAAGATCACTTTACCGTCTGAATTTCTTGTTAATCAAACGCACATTATCGGAGCGAGGTAAGTATAAGAAATATCTTCAGATTAATTGCTGTGCCAGGAAACTGGGTGCAAGTTTAGCTCTGTTCTTCATTTAGATGCTAAGGCTTTCCTTCATCACCTTCACCCATTTTCAAAAATAAGTCTTGGGTTTGGGTCAGGAGAAGGATATTTCATGATCCTTTGCTAGGCTTGTGCATGGACTTTTTGCTGCTATTCCTATGTCTTCTCAAAGGTAAGAGAGAGATGACAGGAAAACTGGCCCTACATGCCAATCTAATGTCTGAATGATGAAGCCCAGTAAACTTACATTCTCACAGCCTTCTGAAATCAGATTAGTGATTTATTTATTTATTTTTTCCACTGTGGTTCAGGGATAGGTGACCCTAAGGTGTTTTAACAGCACTACCTCATTTTGAGGGCTGGGGTTGAAGATCCCTCAGCAACACTTAAGTATCTAAAAATAGTCACCTTGTTGCAGCCTAGAGGGAAAATAAATGAAAACAAATTATGGTAAGAGAAGTCATTGATTTTCTTCACTTTATGCTTAGTTCTAGCATCGGAGCTGCTGTGTTAAAAATACGACCACAAATTCCACAACCTCATGATTATTTTTACTGTGTGTCCTCACTTCTTCTGATGTGAAGACCACATCTGTTCTAGGATGTTTCTCAACAGACAAGCTCCTTAAATGGCCCCTTTGCCCATGAGGCTGATGCTTTAAGTTCCCCTCCCTTTCATATCTAGAAAAATAAAACTGATCATTAGTTATTTAAGTTATATGCAGTGATTTGTACGCTTATCCCCCAAAAAAGAAATGTATCAAATAATAAGAAACAAAATGAGAGAAAGAAAACAGAACTGGGGAAATAATATTTTTAGAATCTCACAATCATATGGAAAAATTCAATTAAGTGTTCTTGTCCCAAAGTGCTACCTAATGGCTACTTTCTCACCTCTCATTTGCTTTTGCTTTTTCTGAAAGCCAACCATAACATGTTATGTAGTTTTTGTCATGGAAGAGGATTAGATAATGATTTTTATCTTGGGTATTTTCACCCAGATCTTCATTGCTTTTTATTTGTAATGTCCTAGTTTTATTTGGGACTATCCATGTTAGAATTGAGATACAACATCACAGCTGGGGTTAAGAGTAGTTTGTGTTCCACGAGAAATACAGGACACAATAAATACAAAATGCACCAAGTGAGAGTGGATGGGAGAAGCTATGTAATACCAAGCCATATCACTCAAATTCTATCAACACTGACTTTTGTCGGAAGTGTATTGCAGTATAAAAGGGAAGACTCACAAAATACTCTCATCATAAAGTCTGGATAAGTCCAACCTGAGGAGGCAACGTGGTCTTCACAGTCAGGGTTAGTCTAATTACAGACTGAAAACTTGAAGTGTTCTAACTGAGGAGAGTCTGCTTCCTTTTTCATCTGGTTGCTTGATTTGAGTGATGGGAGTTAGACTACTTCTTATAATCTGGCCCCAAATGTGATTTCTGCCTTAGAAGAATGCATAACCACACACCTCAGCCAAAATGATCCATTTTTATTTTAGGACGATCCCTGACCCCAACCTCAGTTTTTGTGGATTCTCATCTGACGTGACCTTGATTATGAGGCTCCTTCACCAATCAGTTAATTCATGGTCTCTGGGATATATGAGCAACAGGTTGGTACCAAGGTGCCCACTACTCTTATTCATCCAAATTATCCAAATGTCAACTCAGTCAAGAACTAGAAATAAGAAATCTTCATCTCTGAATGATTTTTTTCTTTTAATCCATCATTCAAATTTTGTTATTTTTAAAAATGGTTATGACTACATATAGATATTTTATCCCTGAGCAATCTGTAAGGAAGTTAGAATGTTTTTGGCAGTTAATTTTTTCCTTTTTTTCCCCTTCACATCAACAACTTACTCAGCATCTCCCCCCCCACAAGAGAATTTTCAAATTCAATTTTCAAATTGATTCGCCCAATGTACTTTTATCAAAAACTTATTCTATTTTTTACAGATTTATGCCCAAGACCTTTTTTTATACATTTCATATTATTTCATTTAAAACAAAAAAGTACTTGTCAAATTGCTATCACTAGTACCTCTGTTTTGCAAATGATCAAAGTGACATGCAGAAAGCTGATGGTATTTGCCTATGGTCAGAGATGTAGCAATGGCAGAGATGGACTTCTCAGTTTTCCTTACTTTCTCTCTTAAAGGCCAAGGATACAATAGTACTTAACACAATGTCTCTGTTTTAAAGTATTATTATTGTTTTATATGAATTCAAGTTAACCCATTTTAAATTAGTAAACATATTTACAGCTCAAGAATAAAATCCAATTAAAATAAATATACAACTCCTTTGTATATTAAGAAGTCAAACCTCTTGATGTTCAAAATGTTGAATTCCACATTCAATAGCAGGGAGTGTAGACTGCACAGAGAATGGCCTGTGTGGCATTTTCTTTGTCTAATAAGTTTGATTTGAAAACCTGATGTCACATTTCATTTCTAAGCCCAGTTTCTCTGGCTGGTTTTGTGCCCAACCCTTGGGTAAGGCATCCATTTGGAAACATCTGAACGTCTCTCTCCAGCAATAAATGGTGGAACGGTGAAAATTTTTTAAATGTGAAGACTCTTCTCTGGCAGGTGTATGCCATCTCTAGGACTGGGATTCTCTTCTAGTCTCTGTGGCCAACATGCTGATTATTTATTTATGTATGTATGTATGTATGTATGTATGTATTTATTTATTTATTTATACTATAGAGTTTTATCTTATTCTCTCTCCAGTTAAATTTTGGTGGGAAATGTCAAAGGGAAAGAACACACTCTGAAAAATATCTTGTTTAATTATTAAAAAAAAAAAATCCTTCTCAAACAGAGATGTTTCCTGCCATTACTGAAGTTCTACCTCTGGAGTAATTCTCCTTAAGATCATGAGATTTCACCATTTTACTGATTTTTTAAATTTTTCCATATCAGGGATAGTTCAGTGACCTTGGAAAAATCTAGAGGCTGGTAGGAGGTGGAGGAAGGATGAGGGAATATATTCTTATCCTTGGCAATATACTCTCTTCCCTAGAAAATGATTTGTCCTGGATGCAAAGTAAATTTATCCAACCAACCATTAATTTCCCATTTTCTTTATCATATTATGTGTCAGTTAATCTCATTTTGCTGTATGTAATCCCTCTTTCACTTTCTCATATTTTTTTCTTTCTAATATTCATTTGCCACTTCCATTTTAATAACAAAAAATTCACAAATCGACTATTTTCCTTAACTCTGAATCTCAATGCCTTCTATCTTATTTCCTTCTTTTTGTTATTGCCAAGTTCTTTAAAACATGATCGAAACCTTGAAGCTCTGCTTCCTTCAATACCAATCACCCTCCTTTTAACTTGTGTCTCTTGTTATTCTCCTGAAATCCTTTTGACTCTATCCTCAATACATGGGGTCCTACATGGTATTTTTCACATCAGATATATCAATACTGCTAAACCTTCCTGAAAGGTCCTCTTGGTTGAAAATCTTACCAATAGAGGTGTACATGATATGCTTTAAAAAAATTTATTTATATATATATATATATATATATATATATATATATATATATATATATATATATATTTGTTCATTTCTAAAAATAGAGGTTTTGATGGATTTGGCAAAGAGAGGCCTGGTTTTGAATTTCATTTTGGCATGTTATCATTATGATCATAGATATTATCCTTATATTCTGTAAGCCTCCGGATTTTCCTCATCTGTTAAATGAGTTTAATATTACTGTCTACTACATAAATTTCTTTTTGTACAACTAAAGCAAGGTAGAGCTTGCCAATTCTCAGCACAGGCTGGACTAAATATGCCTGTGTTACCTTGTATTAATAATACTTCATTGCTGATTTTATTACCATTATTACTCTTCTTTCTCTGTATTTTTCAGGGTGTGTTCTTTCCCTTTGACATTTTGCTTGATTTTTTTCCCTTTTAGTTGGTTTTTGGCACTTCATTTTATACACATCCTAGGTAATCTTTTAATAATATCTCTTCTTAAATAACCCAATTCATGTATTTTGTTTTATTTTATCATTTAGATTCTAAACTTTCATATCTAACAGCCTACTATATGGCCTCACTGCTCTTAACACAAGTAGCACCAAAATAAACATAAAAACAAATAAGGAACCAACAACAAAAAAATGATAATTAGAATTATCATTTATTGGTTCTGACACCTGAGAAACAAATCTGGGAAGCATCTTAAACTCCTTCCTCTGTCCATATCTCATTTACCTTTAGATTTTAACAAATGGCCCTGTATATTTTAATGAATTAGACACCTTTGCCATCTTAACTCCTAGAGCCTGGGTTATTATCTCATTTGGTTTTGCACAAAATTCTTAAGTATATTGTTTGAATATCATCCATTTCTATCCTTCTCCATCCTCCACCCCACTTATGATTATGATATTTCTCAAAATATAATGAAATAAAAATAACTAAAAATATCATGCAATCATTGTAACCCAAAACCCTTGTAGAGTCCATATTTTTGTTCGGAACATTTCCAGATACCTAACCTGGCTTAAAAAAAAATCACACTCTTATCCCTATTTTCTCTTATCTAGAGGTCGCGGGTCATAATGGTTGAGAATACAGTCCCCCAATCATATTAGCTGATTGAAAAATTGCTTTCACTGTTTTCTGTTCATCACCTTGAGAATGCATGGTAAGATCTTTTCTTTAACCACTAGGTCTACAAATCATCCTTTACCTGCTCTGTGCCAGTAAGACTGTTATGTATGCACTCCACCAATTAGTTCTTGTCCCTTCTGATGTCACTTAGATTCAGTCACTAAGCTGAGCATAGTGACATACACTTGAAATTGCAGAAACTCAGAAGGCTGAGGCAGGAGGATCCCAAGTTTGATAACAGGTTTGCAACTTAGCAAGGCCCTAAGCAACTTGTCAAGAACCTGTCTCAAAATTTTAAAAAATAACAATTAAAAAGGGGCTGGGGATGTAGCTCAGTGTAAAGCATCTCCAGATTCAATCTCCAGTACCCAACAAACAAACAAAAATAAACACAAACAAACCCCAAACCAAGAACCAAATCTTCAGAGATCTGGCCACTAACACCACTGGTAGGAATTCCATAGGGAAGTAAGAGAGTGTTCCCTTCCTGCCAGTTACCTAGGGTAAATAGTGCCTGTCTGCTAAAGGCCAAAACTGCTGTCTGATAGAAACTGCTGGTTGACTTTGTCTGGATTTTGATAACTGTTTTCTATTCTTTCTGGCCTGTAGGTAATAGAATTGTCCCCAGTGGCTCTGCACCATATGCTACTGTCATTTCCCTAAACCTGTGGTTCCCAAATTCCAGAGTGCCTCAGGATCACTTGGAGGGATTATTAGAAAATAAGTTACTGGGCCCCTTGCCCAGTGATTTGGTAATTCTAGGATACTACCCAAGAGTTTGTATTTCTAACGAATTCTTGAGTGATGCTTATAGCCACTGATTTAGTCTGCTTTTTCATCACTGTGACCAAAAGGCAAAACAAGAACAATTTTAGGGGATGGAAAGTTCATGTGGGACTCATGGTTTCAGAGGACTCAGTCCACAGAAGACAAGCTTCATTACTCTGGGCTGGAATTGAGGCAGAGCATCATGGTGGAAGAGGAGAACAGCTCCTAATGTGAACACCAAGAGGCAGAGAAAAAGGCAACTCTCCTCATCATGGACAAAGACACCCATCCTAACTCACCCCAGCAGCCACACTCTACCTACCTACAGTTACCACCAATAAATTCCTCACAGGGGATTAAGGCACTGATTAGGCTAAGACTCTCAGAACTCAATTATTTTACCTCTAAACACTCTTGTATTGTCTCACAGGTGAACTTTTGGGGGACATCTCATATTTAAGCCATTAAAGTGCTGATCCAAGGGACCACTTTTTGAGAATCACTGATAGAAACCATGTCCATGGTTTTATAAATAATTCCTTTATTCAACTCTCTAGAATCATCCACAACATTCAAGTGTTCTCTGTGTTAACCTGCTGAATCAACATGCCTACTAAACTTTTGGGAACTCAGCCTTCTAATCTGTAAAATGAGAAAAATAAATAGTAAAAATGAGCGAATGGATGTATAGTACAGAAGATCTCTGACTTAAGATGGTTCAACTTATGATTTTTTTTTAACTTAATAATGGTGCAAAACCAACAGCAGTGCAAAAGCAAAACAAATTCAGGAGGAGCTATGATTTGAATTTTGAATTTCAATCTTTTCTGTGTTACTGGCAGGCAATATGATACTCACTTCCCATGCTGGACAATATCAGTGAGCCACAGATCCTAACATCTTTCAGTCAACAATGTGATCCGGAGGGTAGACCAGCTAATATACTACTGTGTGTCATCTTGCTAAGCTATGATGTCTGACATGTTAAAGATTATTCGATACATTTTCAACTTTGAATATTTTCCACTTTCAGTGGGTTTATTGGCTCACAACCCCATGGTAAGTTGAAGAGCATCTGTACGTAACATGTACTAAGAACTCAACATGTGTTAGCTATGGTTACCAAATTGCAACGTCTCATTCTCTCCTGTTTTTTTATGCATACCTTGTATTCCAGCCAAACCCAAGTAATTAAAATTTCTCAAAAGCAAATTCTCTCACATTTCTATGGATACCATGGTTAATATAGGTGCTTCGGCTGAAATAATCTCTGGCAGCTTTTCTACCTCTTGTAAATTAATGCTGTTAAGATTTAATTCAAGACTCCATTGCATTCTTGGAATGAATGCTTCCACATTCCATTCCTGATGCCATCATACACTTATTCCAATCCTACTTTATCTTTATCAGGCTACAATTTTTTTCATATCTATCTTTTCCACTAGATTGTTTTGGGAAGAGATAGCGTTTTATCTTAGGAATCACATTTCTTATCTAATATCTGGAGCCGACTTGATACTGAATAAATTTGAATCAAATGAGTGTGCAAATTATTTCTAGGTTTTATTTTCTGAGCAGTGACCGTGCCATTCAGTTTTGCCTATGGCACTCAGAAAAGTAAAAATAAACCCCAAATGTCAGGGACCACTAGGACTGTAGTGACAATGTATACCTTTACAGTCACTGTTTTTCATTATCTGAATAAGACATAGCACAAGGAAGCAGATGGCTTGGAAAGACATAAAATAAACATGAGTAACACAAAACCTGCCACTCAATAACGCTAATCACACCACAGATTTTGGACAGTGGTGTATTCTTGACTTGCTAATAAAACTATAGTGAAACATATGTTCTGGGAGAAGTGAAAATAGATAAAGGAAAAGGAAAGTTAGTGAAATTTCAACCCTGCCACTTGCTTTAGAACACTTCTCTTTCTAGATGCTTTTCTGCAAATTTAGTGAGTATGCATGAAAAATTCACCATTTCAGAAGGCTTCCTGCGTATTTACAAGCCTTCTATCACTTCCTTTAAAAGGAAACCTGTGCTTTTCCTGAAATGCTAACATTTTGTTTGCAGAAGTATTTCGTATTCTGAAGCTGAAATTATTTGCATAGGTCCAGAGTTCTTATTTTGTACAGAACTGACAGCTTTTCGATGCAGATTATTTTGAAGCCATTCTGTAAAAAACATCATTTTATGCTTTTCTAAAGGATCATTTGGAATGTTTGATGCTTTCCATGTTTAGAACTTGTATCTTCAGATACATCAAAAGAATCAGTGTAATTTTTTTATTCTATGCAGAAAGACTTTAGTATTTGAAATAAAAACAACATCAACCCATTTCTGTACTAGAGAATATGGTACCAGGTCATTTTCATTAATCCACTGGAGGCGTCACAATACAATTTTCCCCTTCTTAAAATTTTACTCATGATTCTAGTAAGAACCTTGAATTTTGAATAACATTTCAAATCTTATATAAAGTAGAAGCTAATAATAAAACCTAAGTTTAATTAAAATATTGGTATTTTAACTTTCAGTCACTTAAATGTCAGAAAAACATATTTGATTGTAATCCAAAGCCAGAATTTTTTTTCAATATTCTCATTCAATTCTTCTGAATTCAGCCCATAATTGCTTAGTGCTTCATTGGTCACTGTGTAGATATTAGAACTGAGCCACCCATCAAATATTTATTCGGTGCTTCTGTGTTTCAGGCATTTTGCTTGACCCTGGTGGTGTAAAGAAGAATGTTAGAGTGGCTTTTGGGCTCATCTGAAATCACTGTGGAGTGAAGGACACAGGTCCCTAGAGAAATGACCATGGTTCCATGAGACAGGTGTTATGTTAAGATCCTGAAGGAGTGTTAGAGGAACACAGGAATGGAGAGAGGCTTTCAAGTGACTACTCAAATTGGGATGCACTTGTGGGAAATTATTATTTGCTAGAACTCATAGTCCTGGAGGCCTATAGGTAAAGGAAACCATGCTGAACAGCATAAAAAAACATGAAGAAGTGAAATCCCAGGTATCTTGAGACAACATCAGATTTTAACTCATTGTTTTAGTCAGCTTTATTGCTGCTGTGACTAAAAGATCTGACCAAAACAATTTCAGGGAAAAAGAAGTTGATTTGAGGGCTTACAGTTTCAGATAGTCCACAGAAGGCCACCTTCATTCTTCGGGCTCATGATGGAAGAGTGTAGCGGAGGGAAGCTGCTCACATGGTGGTCAGGAAGCAGAGAGAGAGAGACACCACTCTCCAGGTACAAAATATATACCCCATAGCCACACCCCCAATGAACCACTTCCTCCCGCCACACCCCACCTGTCTCTAGTTACCACTTATCTAATCCCTTCAGAGACTAATTCCCTGATTAGTTAAAGGCTATAACCTAATCTTTTCCCCTCCAAACCTTCTTGAGTTGTCTCACATGTGAGCTTTTGGGAGACACCGTATTTAAAACATAATACCCATTATGTCCCATTGTCCTATAGATAGGACATATGAAAATTTATATTAAGCAATTTTATGAGTTCTTTAAAAGCTCATTTGTGAAAAAATGCAAACGTTTTCAGAGATGGAATAATTATATTATGAGATTTTGCCTAAACAGTGGATTAAACCATTGATATGGCTTAATTGGATGGGAACTATAGGCAGGTAGCTTATGACTGGAAGAAGTAGATCACTGGGAACAGGACTTTGGGGTATCCAAATCATTAAGGCTCAATAATTAAACAATGAATATAGCTTTTATGGCTTTCCCTCTGCTTCCTGACTGCCACCACCTGAGCTGCTTTCCTCTGCCATACCCTTCTACCAAGATGTTCTCCCTTGTCTCAGGCCCAGAGATATGGAGTTGGGTGACCATGGACTGAGCCTGAAACCAGGAGCTCAAATAAACATTGCTCTAGTCAAGTGTTTTGGCCACAGCAGCATAAAATATGACTAAAACACAAGCACAGTGTCTGTCACATTATTTATTATGAATGAGTGAATGTTTGATTGAATTGCAACTTGAGTCCTGTCTTTTCAATACAGGAAATGAGTGTTAATACTACAGATTTCATCTGTTTAGGAGTTTGTGGCCGTGTGTGTCAGGACGAGGACTGACACCTTTATCCTGTGGGGTATCCAAATCATTAAAGCTCAATAATTAAACTAAACTTTGAACCAATAAATACATTGCTTTCATCAAATATAGTGAATATGGATCATATTCAATGGTAATGCAACGAAGAATAACTAAACTGACTCTTGTCCTCATGAAACTTTATCTGAAGGAGTATGTTGACAATAAACATGGATTAAATAGCAGAAATATTCCAGCTATGATTTGGAGTTAGAAGCAGGGAGTAAGCAGGCTACCTCTACTTCCTGAGGCCCACCCACCTGCCTTCTGCATTTGTAAATAAAGTGCAATCATACAACTGTATTCTTTGTTCAAATCTAACCTATGGTTGCTTTTAAAAACCATCGTAAATTTGAATGGGCATTGACAGAGACCTTAAGGCCATAAGCCCTCAAATATTTCTATCTTGCTTTTTGTAGAAAACAGTTTGCCACCCCTTGCTAGAAACATATTGAATGAGAGTCACAGATGTCAAAGAATGTAGATCACTCCAGAGGGAATTCTAATAATAATATTTTGAAGTGGGTGACATTTATTGGTGTATAAAGAATGGAAAGTCAGCCACATGGAGATGGCAGGAATATCGTGAAGCAGACAATAGTGTGAGCAAAGGCTGGTGGTGGGGAAGACCCATGGAGGTTTGAAATCTGTACAGATGACTTGTGTTAATGGGGCTGTAAACAGGGTGGAGGGGGGGTGATAAGAGTTGCTGTTGGAAATAGCACACATTGATCTCTCCATCCTTATAGGATAAACCTCTGGTGAGATGAGAACCTTCAGGTCAACAACTACTCACACAGGTGTTAGCCTATCAGTGAACACCTCTTAGCTTTTGACTGCAAATGTTGTTAATAGATATAATGAGTATACTGGTGACAAAGATAAACTCTTCTCCATCCATGACAGGAAAGCTGGCATGAAGAAGGTTATTTGTGAGGAAAAGCCAATTAAGTCCGAATTTACGCTGATGGTGCAGTGATTCCAGAGTGATTTTTGTTTTATTTTGAATGGCAGAGCTGGCAAAATGCTAACAAATTCAATGTACCATGCACCACATGAAGCCCAGAGAGTATTTCTAGAAAATGATGATGGTTTTCTAAACTAGTCGAAAAGGGGAGGGTTATTTTAGCCCTAATGCACTCTACTATATCAAGTTGTTTGCTTGAATTATTTATGTGTGTATTGCAATTTTTAAACTGGGAGCATCAGAGACACTTAAGCCAGTGAGAAGTTAAGGACCTTGTAGGTCATTCAAGGAGAATGTTAACTAGGACAAGCGGCAGTGGCTGGAGAAATATGTCCAATCCACTTCACAAGATACAGGGCTTTGGCAGTCAGACAGCCTGGATATAAAGATGAATTTGGTTGCTTTTAAACTAGATGAGCAGAAGCACTTACCGCCCATACCCCAAGCCTCAGTTTCCATTTCTCTAACCTTGCAATCATATGAATTAAAGCATTATTGTGAATTTAATAATGTGCATAAAGAATGGAATGCAAACTTAACATTAAAGAAGTTATGGCTATTATTGTGGTAGTTGTTATTTATTTATTTACTCCAGATTGTCCTAATGAGAATAAGAATACACAAATTCAACCTAGAGTTTCTACTCTCTAAAAAAACTCTAGTTACCCTAGTGGTGAAGAAAACATAAATCTCATGTACTTTCAAATCTATGAGGAAAATAAATCAGTGTTTCTTAAATAGCCTTAAATATCTGTTAAATTACTACTCCCAAGCCTCATCCCCAAACTCAGTGAGGCAGAAAGTCCAAGAGAAGGGCTAAAAAGCTACCTGTTCAACAGGTAAGCAGTGAATACTAATGTCTTGGAAAATTGGTTGATCAGATATACAGACATACACATGTAATACTCTATGAAATAGAATTTTACCTTGAGAGGGGTATGGATAAAATGCATTAGGAACTCTAAGCAGAAAAAAAGTCCACTAAAAGGTTCCCACTTTGTGACCAGGAGAACATATTTAGGAAAAAATAAAATTGTTCATACAATTAAAAATAAAATGGGTGAGGCTAAATGATAAAATACATCTGAACCAAAATTTGAGTGTTGACACTAAGTAAGAAAAGTACTTATTTTCAGGCAAGATTCTTCTAGGATTTGCAGTTGGGATATCAAATTCCTCCATCTGCTAAAATATCATGAAATTTGAGTCATTGATTCCTCTGTGAGAAAATGGAATATGTTTTGTTCAGATCTAAGACGTGAAAAACAGTGGGCAACCAAAGAAGTTCCTTTAATAAGTAAGAATGTCAGACTTTTTCTCTTTCTATGAAGGAATATGCCGTAAAAGAAAGTCAGGGTCCCTGAAAGTGGTCAACACCATCACCGCAGACAAGAACGCCTCACACAGATCTCTACACAACTCTTACTTCAGGTGGAGGGACAAATACAGAGAAGAGAGGCAGATCTTGAACATTATCAATGTGGAAATATCAAGTAAAACCAGTAGTGGTAGAAAGTTCAATGGTGAGGCAAAGATGATGCTAATCACTTCCTAGTCTTCCAAGACTGACACCTTGTACACAATATCTTCATTACACACCTGCCATCTTGGGTCCTAACATTGTCTCAGTATAACAGAAAAAAAAATTAACTCCCAATGCAGTTAAGTTCTTTCATTAGGACACAAACATCTATAAGTGCTTAAGCCAAGATTTGAACTCATGCCATCTGATTTCTGAACCCGTTTTTTCTTGTTGTTGTTGTTGTTGTTTGTTTGTTTGTTTGTTTGAATTGCATGGAAAAAGGTAGGAATGTTGTAAGGGAAACTCTGATTTCAGTTTTTGAAGTTTGACAACAGCAGGTAGCTTTTGGACTCACCTCCACCTCTTCCCCTATGCTCCACATCTGGATATGTTTCAAAGTTATCGTGAATACTTCCTCCTCTGGTCCCAGGGTAAATTCCAACCAAGCAAGTCCCTACTGCACCTCCAGAACCCTCTCTGTGTTCCCCATACAACAATGGAACCTCAGGTCAATCTTTTTCCTTCTTGTCTAAGGCCATTTTTAGACATTGTTAAGAGATCCTGTCTTGTTCTTTCCAGAGATCTTCATTAAATAAGTAAAAAGCCTTCGCACACTCCCTTGGTATGTGCCTGGGTCCCTATTGCATATGCATGTGTGTATGCATGCATGCATGCACATGCTGACACCTGTGTGAAATCACACATTTTGATGACCTGACTAAAATTTGGTTGGGGATCCATGTCATTCTGCAGGAGACCATAACAAATGTGTTATTTAACTTCTACAACTTTTGATTCTTCCCCATATGCATTATTTTGACATTCCATGCGAGTCACTGCCATTTCTTTCTCTGTTGCACTCATGAAAATTCTTTCAACGAGAGCAATAACAAGTATTGAACACAACGGGTCTTCCTCTCTGAACAGTGGATATTATCACAAACCAAATATAGTCCCATTTCCTCCTGAGGCTCACTGGCTGTATTGGCATTCTTTACGTGAACATTTTTTCCCAGACAGCCAGACTTGATTAATATTGAGAAGACAGATGAAATGTTTTTACCACCCTAGACTTAAGGGTTTGTTTGAGGACCGGAAGGGAGCTGTGGGTATCTCTCAAATACACTGTGAGCACAAAACATGCTGAGAACCAGTGGTAACTGGAAATACTAAGGAAAGTGGAAAACAGACAGTGTCACCAAAGCTCATCAAAGAAGCATGAAAACTAAATAATGTCGGGAATATACCTGAGCTATAAGAGTGACTGCAGGGACTTTGGATGTTTGAGACCTCTGGTTCTCTCATCAATATTTCTCACAGTTTGATTAAAAAAATATAAACAATCAATGAAGCAAAGACAAAACTTATTTTCCCCAGCAGTCACTGAGTAACACCCATTAGATGGGCCCCTGTAGGTACCCTTATATTCTTAAGAAAATACCATGACATTAAGCTCAGGGTGTGCCACAGTTGGTAAAATATCCCTTGAAAATATTTTGCCTTTCAGCTGCAAAAGTTCCTCTAACAAAGTGGATGTTAGAAGGAGCTCCCAGGCAACCCTGGCTCTGTCTATAGCTCATTATCTCCTCATTACAGGGGACCTGAAGGGGATGAGAAAGATGCATTCATGTTTTATTGATTGCCAGCGGAGCTCAGGTCTCTGAATTCTCACACTCTGGGATGTTTTGTTAGGAAAATAAGCACAGTAGGCCCTGTTTACATGCCCTCTTCCTTCTGGTGCAATTTATTCAGGCACAGCACAAAACTGAGCATCTTCCCCAGTTAGGTTCTGACGAGCCACCTCCACATATGAGCTAAAGTGAGGTTTTCTATAAGCACATTGCTTATTGTCTCCAAGGATTTGAAACATCTCTCACTAATCCAGTCCCATCTTCACATGCATGAGAAGGTTGAGGTCCAGAGAAGTTAATTGGCTTGTCCATGGTCACCCAGTCAGTGGATAACACAACTGAGTTTGGAACCTAGAGTTCCTGACATCTTCCTCACACCTTTTTGATTATTCTAACAAGTCACTCCATAGTCCCCCAGTTATAGAAGGAAAATAGTAAAAATAGTCATTTTAAATTCTCCTCCATAAATAAAACACATAGCCCAGAACCCATCTGTATATAATTGAGTTCGTGGAGAACTGGGATTGTATTAAGAGATAGCAAACTGAAGACGTGATAGTGCTGAGATACTGTCAGACCACGGAGTGGTGAATAACTTGGCGACTTCATCTCCATGTAAAGGTGCAGCTCAGTGGAAACATGAATAGGATCTTAAGGAGGAAGGAATTGATGGAGTCTTCGGGGCAGGTAGAACCAATAAGAAAATGGTTATTATCAGCATGGACTTTGGTGCCAGAAAGGATTGCTAGTAGACCTTTGAGAGAAAAATACTACAGTTTTTGAGTTTCCATACCTGTGCCTGTAAAATGAAGATAATATTTACATTGTAGGACCCTTGTGAAAATTATATTTGATGACATTAACAGTGACATTTTTTATTGAAAGATTCTTGTGTATGAATACATTCAAGCATTTCACGTATATATTTATAGTTGTCTCTACATAAAAGTATGAAGCAAGTATTTTTATCTCTGACCCACAGAATAACTGAGGCTTACTAGAAAGAAGTTTTAACCAAAAAGCAAAATGTTGTTGGCTTTGCTTTTTTTTTCTTATTAGCATGTGGTAGTTATACAATGCAGTTGGTTTTATTTTGGCAAAACCATACATTCATGGAATTTGATTTATTCTATTTCAGCCCCAAGTGAACCCCTTTACCCTCTCCTTCTCCCTTTCCCTGTTCTCCTTGTTTGGTTTTTCACTAAGACAAACTGACTCTAAAATCTTCCCTACTCTGTCAGATAGAGAACACTTTAAGAGACCTTTACCAAGTAATACCTGCTGCAGAAATCTGTAATAATAATGAAAATGAAAATAACAACAGCTATACAAGGGATGATTATGAAGGAGGAGGAGAAGGAGAAAAAGAAGAAATGAAACCAAAGAAGCTGATGGTAATAATTAAGGGACTCACGGATCGATCTGTTTCTCAGACCACATTTTCAAAAGAATTCATAACTAGAGTTCCATTCTGGTCTAATAAAAGCAACACAAAGTGGCGAGGCCAAAGGACAGCTGCCAAAGACTAACTACAGAACTTAAGAATGACTGTTCTCAGACAAGAAAATAAAAGCTGATTCGCGCCTACCAAGAAGAGTAAATATTATGCCCACTAGTCCTTAACTTTTACTGTGTTCCCACTTAAACTGTGACATTCCCACAGGAATAATGAAATCATGTTGGCAGGAAGGAAATGCCTTTGAATACCACACAGTTAACATGATCCACATGCATGAAACAGCTTTGCATGTGTAATTTATTGATGCATCAAAAGTGATCCTGGGATTTCAAAAGATGGAAGAAACTAAACTAAAAGACACTTAAAAATGACAGTGAGTTTCCTGTGCATTGGAAAATGGTAAAGCCATACACAAAAGGAATTTCATATCTACATGCAGGAACACCACTATCAGAGTAGCATTGCTTACCAGTCAAAACTAATCAAGTACTTTTAAGTGTTGTACTTGTGGAATTCAGCTCATAACAGGAATCAAAAACTAGAGGAAACTTCATCTTACAACTTTACAGAAGATAACTAAAATGTACTATGAGTCATAATAAGATTGGACCAGTGCCTTGGGGAAAATATACTGTCTAGATATAAAGTTATTGCATGACGAAATTATGAAAAACCTTAGTCTTATTTAGAAAGAATTATTTTTTTTTTATTTTTATTGGTTGTTCAAAACATTACAAAGCTCTTGGCATATCATATTTCATACATTAGAATCAAGTTGGTTATGAACTCCCAATTTTACCCCAAATACAGATTGCAGAATCACATCGGTTACACATCCACATTTTTACATAATGCCCTATTAGTAACTGTTGTATTCTGCTACCTTTCCTATCCTCTACTATCCCCCCTCCCCTCCCCTCCCATCTTCTCTATCTACCCCATCTACTGTAATTCATTTCTCTGAAAGAATTAAAAAAACAACAGAAACAGATATGTACTTTTTCACTCATTCACATGTGCATTTCTGTTGTTTAATATTTTAGTGCATATTAGCTTTCATTTTATGCTAGGCCAGTAGTCCTCAATTGAGGATTATTTCTAACTGAGGATTTTGGCAACATTTGCTATTTTTTTTTTAACAATTATGGGGCAGTAGTATGGGTATTTCATGGTTAGAGGTCAAAAATGCTGATAAGCTTCTGCAATGCACAGGTTGCCTTCACTTATCCCCCAAGCAAAGAATTACCTGGCTCAGAATGTCCCTAATCCTTAGATTGAAAAGTTCTGCTTAGGTTTTGTACTAGTCATTGGGGAAAAGCAACAGTAGAGCATAAAGCAGAAATGACTTTTGCAGCACATGTTATTTCTGAGATCTAAGAGAAACTTGAAACCCAGATAAGGTGCGTGAATTTGGCAAACATTAGTATTATTCATGATTGACTGATTATGTCAAAATGAACCCCAACATTAACTATAAAGCACTAATAAAAATACCAACAACAATGACAAGAAAAAAAAAAAGAAAAAGAAAAAGAAAGAAATTAGTTTCAATTGTCTAGTTCTCTTTTTCTTTCTCTATACCGTCTGTGGAAGATCTGCCTGAGAATGATGTTCTAGATCAAGCCCATTCTTTAAGTGTGTCTGGATTCTGCAAATTGCATGAGCCAATTGCTACTGAGGTGTAACTGAAAATTATGTGCAAGATTCTGATTTATGAGATCTACTCCAACACATTAATCTTTACCATCCTTGACAATGACACCATTGTTACTCTTGGTTAATCTATTAGCAACATTAGTTTATTATTCAAATCCAGCATGCAAATGGAATTATACCATAATTTTTAAAATCTAGCAGGATTTACTTATGGGCCTCATCTTGCCCATTTTTCATTCAGTGGGCTTGCAAGAATTTGTTTCTTCCTATGGAGTATATAATATACACTTAAGGTCAGTAGGGTAAAATTGAGTGGTATTCCAAAATTTTAAATAAGAATAACTGTTTGTTATGTGAGAAAAATTAGGAAGTATAGGAAGCATAGAGCTTACATAAACACCTGTGGCTATATCAGGGAGTGATTCACTGTATAAGTAACAATGTGATTATATTGCACATATATATAAAATGTAGACATTAAAACACATTTACACATGTATATAACATGCATGCACTTATATATAATGGTATGTTTACACATAAAATATCAACAATCTGTGAAAACCTGTTATTTTTATAGAAAATATAAAATGAACTTTGCTATGCAAAGTTCAATGTACCTCTATCACTTTTTTACACAGGTAAGCTATAAGCCATTTAATCCAAATCCTATTTGTTGAAATTTGGATTGCCTACAGTGAGTGGTTCCTCATTTTGTATAAAATTGCAATGTGTATAAATATATTTCTCTATTTACTTATTTGTTTCCAGGATTAAATATCTAGAAATTTCTAAAAGAATCTATTGATACATTGTGAAAATTACCATTCGTAAATGTTAAATAAATTTCTTGTTAAATTATATTCAAGCATTGTTTTCTTCTCTCAAGCAACTTCAACACTAAATATCATCATTAAACTGAAAGGAAAAAAAGTAATATCAATAATTTTCAGTTGAGAAACACTAAACCCAATAACTATATGAGGAAGCAGAAAAATAAATTTTAGAAATGCAGTTGAATTAATAGGAAGATGATATCTAAGAAGATTTTGGACATTTCTTATCAGGAGCTGAAATCTCCATTTCTGTGTTTATTGGTTATTACCATAGTGTGAAAAACAAAGTATATTTTCAATTACTGTGTCAAATAAAAGCTAATAAAACCCGTTAAGAATGCCGAATGTCTTCTCTGATATAAGGGGGGTGACTCAAAATGGGGTAGGGAGGAAGAGTATGGGAAGAAAATTACCTCTAGATAGGGAAGAGAGGTGGGAGGGAAAGGGAGAGAGAAGGGGAATTGCATGGAAGAGGGAAGGAGACCCTCAATGTTATATAAAATACATGTATGACGATGTAAGAGAAAAAAAAAGAATAGCGTCACCTTAGATTGGGTAGAAATAAGTGATGGGAAGGAAGTGGAGGGGAGGGGGGGAAATGAAGGATAGTAGAATGAAATAGACAATTATTATTACTGTGTGTATATACCTGACTGCATGACCAATGTGATTCTGCCACCTGTACACTCAGAAAAATGAGAAATTATATCCCCGCTGATTCAAATGTATGATATGTCAAGGTCATTGTACTGTCATGTGTAACTAATTAAAACAAATAAAAAAATTTTAAAAAAAGAAATAAGGAAAATTAAATGCCTCTGTGCAGTTGGTGGGATTCTAGGGCTCTGGCCACTGCTTTCCTAAAGCATTGGGAAAGGGAGTATACAGATATCGAATAGAAAACATTTGCATATTTCAGTGCACACTATATATATCAATAGACATGAAAAGTAGAGAAAAAAGAGAAATGAGAAAATTTGTATATAAAGAATAATCATGACTTTCTAATCAAAGTCAAACATAACCGTTTTTTTCTGGGTGGCATAATAAAATGGAAATCAAAGGTAATGACCAGGCATTTTTAATTTGGTTAGTTAATCAGGCATTAATGAAGTTAGACTATATTTTAAGTAGCAATATGGGAGGGGGGGCAAAATTGTGAGTTGTTCTTAAGAAGATTTCTGTATTTCCACATAAAGAATTCCTTCATAGATGTAAAAATTAATATTTGAACATATTATAGAAATGAAGATTCAAAGAGAGTTTAGGGCTAAGGTCAGGGTCTGGGATGGGAGAGTGATCCACACAGTTATTATCAAAGTCATAAAATTAAATGAGATTCTGAGGATAAAACTCTAGAGAGAGAAGAAAAGGTCAGGCATGGTTACATGTTTCAAGACCCAAGATTATTAACTTTGAAGGGGGAAAATAATCATCACTTTTAGATTAATGAAAACATTCCAGTTATTCTTTTGAAATGTAGCATTACACATTTAAATAATATTAGAATTTAATATGCATATCTACAAAGAGTTTTAGGGTCCATCACATTAATCACGGCCTTGTACCTGCATGGAGCCTGACTCTTCAACTCTGCCAAAGCAGAGCCTGGATTTAAAATACCACCAGACTCACTTTTCTCTTTGAGTAACATATAATTATTCAAAGAAAATCAGTAGTCTCCCTTTCTCAGGTCATTGATCTTTTCCTATGACCTTGAAAATATTAGTGCCATTTCTGTGTACTCCAAACAGTAATGAAAGAAAGGGGAGTCGGCTAGGGAAATGGCCATGTGAGGAGATCTGTTCATCTTCCCTAGAGGACAACAGAGATTTGTGAACAGAATATTATAAAACCAGCACAGCAAAAATAACAAAATATTTAATTTCTAAAGACTTATCAGCAGAGGAAGAAACTTTTATTCCAGAAAAATCTACTAACTTCCCAAGAGAACAGCGTGTCGCTTGTACTTCAGCCATGACCCATTCCCTGAGCCCCTCAGCTCAGGGTGACAGAAACTCCACTATTGTAAGTATGGACAGGAGGATAGGTTGTCCTTTTCCCCCAGTTACCAGCCAAGACTCTATACTAGTTTTCAGAGAGAATCAGGGCTTAACTTTTCTCATTCCCACTAGCTCCTGATAGAGAGGCTGAGCTCTGGATGAGTACAGTCAAGATGCTGGGGAATCTGTTACTCTTCCCAGCCCCCATGGATGGGCCAGGAGTCATTCTAGAGGTGTGGCAGGATAAGGCCCGGATTGCCCTTTCCTCAGTGGCACTGAGAGTGAAGGTCGCATACTGGGAAAAGCAAACTGAGAAGTCCAGAGGTCTCTATCTAGTGATCTGCTCCTAGAGCCTGGGTGTTGCTATGAGAGTAGAGATGGTGCCCCACCCCATCTGAAGAACATTTTCTTAGATATTTTTCCCAGGAAGAAAGGTAACCATCAGGAAACTGTCATCAAAGGAAGTGAATTTAGTTAGAACAGAGTGTTCTAGCCAACAGGCATTCTCACAAACAAGGGTTATTTTGGTAGTAAGAGGAGACTAGTTGCTCCAAGAGAAGAAGATAAACCATAGCCAGATGTTTGCCACAAGAGTAACAGAAAAGATCTACTTACAAACTCCCTCCTGGGTCAGAGAAGACCTCAAAGAATGTCTTCAAAACTAGCCCCTGCAGAAAGAACCATATTTTCTTGTAATTTAAGTCCCAGAGAATCGTCCCACTTAGCAATTCAGGCAATAGCAACCAACTGAAGTAATAAATAAAAAATAAATAGGGTCCTAAAAATGTTAGTGCTGGGGATTGTCACTACCTGCTCACACTCTGGTTTAGGGTCTCTAGGTGGTGACTGTGAACAAGAGTTTTTTTGGGAAAGAGATTGAGAAATATACTTTTTAAGTGTCTGATTCTATTATTTTCATTTTAGACTGTGGTATTCACTTGAGAATTCCTTCCCTCTCTCTGAATTTGTATTATATGTCACTATACGGTTTACGATCATTCGTGAACATTAGTGACCTAGCAAGGGGGGAACCTCAAATATTGTGCTGGACCTGGGCCCATCAGCATGGCTACAAATCCATATTAACATGCCTGCCACATGGTCGTCATGCAGACTGGTCAGCAGTACTCAGTGTTCCTTTCTTTTACAACTGTAGGAGTGGTGAACACGTTTCTCCTTCCTTTAACCATCTTGTATCTCAGGACGTAATTATTTAAACATAATTACTTTCTTATGATTTTGATTAAAAAGCTCATTACAGAAAAAATTAAACCCATCAATAGGAATACAAAGAAGGAAATATAAAATGTATACATATTACTGCTTCTACCCAAGCTGACTTGTTGTTGTGATCATTTCGTGAACAATGTCCCCCTCCACAAGAATATCCTATTATGTAATTATATATCAGCAGATCTGTAAAGGCTGAATTTTTTTTGGTAGGGGGGTATACCTGGGATTGAACTCAGGGTCATGGGACCACTGAGTCAAATCCCCAGCCCTGTTTTTTATTTTATTTAGTGACAAGTTCTCACTGAGTTGCTTACCGCCTTGGTACTGCTGAAGCTAGCTTTAAACTTGCCATCCACTGGGGTTACAGTCTTGCCCCACCACCTGGCTTGAGCTAAAATTTTTAAAAAGTCATTCTCAGATTATTTGACAGAAAGAAAGATTGCTTTCTTTTCCTATGGAGAAAGTGAATTCTTTATGAAATAAACGTTCTGTGCTTGAACTACACGCTTGAATCACAGAATCTGTGCCCAAGTGGACTCAGGCATTGGCAGAATTGAGTGTCATTAAGAATTTTCTGTATTGTTTATTGAACATTTTAAGTTTTGCCAAAAGCAAGTGTATGTGTTTGTATATATGCATGTATATGTATTTATATATTTATACATTTGTATTTTAAAGCAGTAATTAAAATTATATTTACGTCATCATGAGAAACAGAGCCTTCTTAAACTGTCCACAAGGAGAAATAAATACTTCTAGAATGTAACTAACTTACTTTCAATTTTTTTCTCATGAAAATAATGGAATTCACCCCACATTTTAAAAAATAGTTTCTCTTATCTCTGCTTCATTTTTTGTCAAGTACAGACCCTAACATGACCTCAAGTTAGCCTTGCTTTCTGGTATTCAGAGCAGAATAGGTCAAATAATCCTCCTGTAAGTGAGGGCAGAACTTGGACTTGTTCCTTACCCATAGGCTATGGCAAAGGTTGTGTAGTATTTCTCCCTTGATGATGATATGTTAAAAGGCAAGAGTACGTGCTGTCACCACAAGATTACTTTTATGTGACAATTGCCTGTGGAGTCCTACTCCAGGCCTCTTGCTCTTCTGATGGCACTGAAGAAGTACGCTGTCATATTTTGAGCTGCCTCTGGAGAGAACCATGTTACATGGAACTGCAAGTGGTCTCCAGTAACTGACAGTGACCCAATAACAGGCAGTATGACCACGGTACCTCAGTCCTATGCACATAAGGAGATCAGCTCTGCGAGCAGCCTAAGTGAGCTTGGAAATGGATGAATCCCCAGGTAAGCCTTCAGATAAGAACCCAGCCGTATCACACCTTCATGGCAGCCATCAAAAAAATCCACCCCATCCACTTCCAGGGTCCTGCCCCCACAGTAACTATGAGTTTATCAATATGCATTATTTAAAGCTAAGTTCTATAGTAACTTAGATAGCAATAGATATCAAATGCAGTTTCCTTTGATCAAATGCAAGTTTGGAGAAAACTGCATGAATGAGTGTATAAATGCAATAAATTGGCAATATAGTTGGTAAGTAGTTGTTATTTAATATAATATTCTCATTTTAAAGAGTTTTAATCTGAAACATAGTAGATTTATATCAAAACAATATTTTGTGGGAAGTCTGAATTGTAATGTTTACTTTCATAGCAAACTTTGTGTGTCAATGTTGTGTTTTTTTGTGTGTACATGCTCTTGAACATGTGTGCAAGAGAACATTAGTATCATGCTTATGGTACTGAGAAGGGTTCAACAAGATATTTATGGTGGCCTTAACCAGGCTGTACCATTCTTTCTTTTATAATTATAGTCATTTATGTGTAAAGGTGGCAAAAATCATTCCTACTCTAGAAAGGATGCAGACTAAAGATGGATATAATTCATGTTGTACAAGGTACTTCACAGACAACAACAAAATAAATTGTCCAAACACCCCTGTGTGAGAGGACTTCTTATGTTCATTTTGTTGATGGTTAAACAGTTTAAGTGATTTATCTGGACCCTGTTAGTGTATGGCAGACACATGAAGAAGGACTAGTTTTGATGTTTAATTTTGTGTGCCAGTTTGACTAATCCAGCTAATACCCAAATACTGAACTAAGCTTTACTCTGGGTGTATCTGGGAGGATGTTTCTGGATGAGATTAACATTTTAATTGTTAGACTGAGTTAAGCAGGTCACTCACCCTAAGATGGATGAGCTTCATCCAAGCAGTTGAAGATTTGAATGGAGAAACCACTCCTCTTTTCTTGACCGCCTTGAGCTAGGACATCGCTATTTTTCCTCCTTCTGAGTGGACCTGAAACATCAGTTCTTCTTGGGGCTTGATATTACAAACTTTCTGTAACCATACATTGGCTATTCTGGGTCTCCAATTTGCTGAACTTGAGACTTAACCTCCATAAGCAATTCCTTATAATGTAGTAGTTGCATATACTTTCTTCTATAATACATAATACGTAAGATGTACTAGTTGTTTCTGTTTTATATAGAAACAGAACCCTGGTCTCACTGATGTGCCAGCAGTGCTTTATCAATCATTTCCCAGCTTCCCTGTGAAGGAAATCATATGATATCAATTGAAAGTTGTTAAAATCCTTTATTGTACACCATAAAGAATGTTTTTATGCACGTGATTCAGTTTTTTGAAACATCTGGGTTTTATTCTATTTTTCATTTATTTAATTTATTTATTCATTTATTTATTTTTGGTACTAGGGATTGAACTCAGGGCACTTGACCAATGACTCACATCCCAAGCCCTATTTTACAGGCGGGATCTCACTGACTTGCTTAGCTGCTCGCTTTTGCTGAGGCTGGCTTTGAACTCATGATCCTCCTGCCTCAGCCTCCTGAGCCGCTGGGATTACAGGTGTGTCCCACCACCTGGCAGTTATTTTAGAAGTACCTTTTCCCCAAAGTTCTCCAACATCAAAATGTAAAGGACATGGGAGAAATTCTGCACTAGCTGGAGCAGAGAAATTGTGGGCAGGACACTGATCATCTTCAACCACCAATCACCTCCTGAGAAGACAGAGCCCCACAGAACACACATTGAAAATATTTCAACTGGTCTTCCACACCTTGTGGGTGTAAGTGATAGGTATATGTCCTTTTATATAAAAAGAAAATTCTATGGATTTAAGTCAGGGTCTCATGGCAATGGTATATTCTTTTAAAAATATATAAACAGAAATGGCTTCTCAGTCTAGGACGCTAGAATTCCGGATTCATAATTTCCTCAGTGGTCAATTCTAAGACAATTGGATTCTTAACAGGTGACATGCTCATGTTAATCACTTCACATGATGTTATCAAAGGTTTTAACATCTTAAATAGCCTGTGAAAAACATATGAATTCTATTGATTAAACCTCTGAAATATAAGTGATAAATAAACAGTTCATATTTCATCTTTTGGTAAGGTAACTATGTGACAATTAGCATAGCCCAAGAGTTAAGTAAGGTAACTATGTGACAATTAGCATAGCCCAAGAGTTAAGAGAAAATTTTAGCTGCGTGACCTTATACAACTTACCTTTCCTATCTTCCTCTGTTTGCATCTCTGAAAACAGGGGTGCTGATGCTATCTTATGGAATGCTGTGACAACTGAATTATTTCATGTCACAGTACCTATAGATGGTATGATCCAGATGTATTAGGTATCAATAGATGCTTGAATTCAAATTCAGCCAGGCCTGATGGTACAAAATTGAAATCTCAGCATCCCAGGAGGCCTAAGAAGAATAAAGGCAAGTTCAAGCCAACCTTAGCAACTTAGCAAAATCCTTTCTCAAAATAAAATAAAAAGAGATAGAGGTGTGACTGAGTGTTAGAGTACCTTGTGCTCAATCCCCAGTCCCAGTAGAACAAAAAGGAAAAAAAAAAGAAAGAAAAACATAGGTAAATGAATTCTTTGGAAGGTAAATGTTATTTTAATTTTCAGATCTGGAATTGTATCTACAGAAAGCATGGGTAGAAAATCAATAGCAGGTTGCTCCAGTGAAGTTCTGTATAATACAACAAAGTAGAATTTCAATTTACTTTCAATAAAAACAAATTGGAGTATAAAATGCCAAATCAGCTCTTTCAGATCCAAGTGAAATGCCCTGTGCTTAATAAAATTGGATAATTAGTTTTTGCTTTTATATTAAATTACTATTTGGCAACAGATGATGATGCTCTATAGGTGAAGGGAGCTGTAGATAGCTTTAGAGATAAACCTTATGCCCCTGTTCTAAATCTCCTTGGCCTGCCTGTGGCTTATTACTTTCCAACAAATAATGAAGACCCCAAGTGCTTACAGTGCAGAAAGTAGGTGAGTCAGAAAGCACAGAGGCTAGAATGCAGGGTTTCCTGGTGGCTCTGGTAATGTGTGTAGCGTGAAGGAGGAAGAAATACCCATGTGTTTTCAAACTATGCATTAACAATAGAGAACTCCCATTGGGCTTTTAGTTAATCCATTTACTACCTTAAGTAAGTGGACTGACCCTTTACAGCTAACTGGTGTGTTCCATGTACTGGGTTATATCTCACATAGTTAGAGAAGTATTACTCCTTGCATGAGTATTATTCAAAGCCCTTTAAATTTGGCTCTCAAATAAGAGATGATATGCTAAAATAGAGATGGATCTATAAATCAAGGCATTTAGGTGTTAATTCTTTTCCACCACTTTACTCTTGAGCCCTCCAAATACTTAGGAGAAATAACACCCTCTCTCTGAGCAGAATCTGAACATTTCCATGTAATAGAGATACCCATGGTTCACTCACTGTGAAGTTGAAACGATTAAAACCCCCCTTTAAATAAATAAGTAATTTGAAAGTCAAAGAGTTAGATATATTTCTTTAAGGTCACAGAGCCAGTAGGTAGCCAGAGTGAGGCTAAAGTGTGTTGGGGGCAAAGTGTTCATTCTAAGACCTTCACATAGCTCTCACACTGTACTAAGTGCTCATGAAGTCACACCAGGGAAGTGTCCATATGATTGCTGGATTTCAGAGAACATGGCCTTCTCTTTTTACTAACTCTGTGATCGTAGGCATTTATTTTCACTTCTCTGAGCCTCTGTTTCTTTATATGTAAAATATAAACAAAATAATAAGAACAGGTACTTTATATCAAGAACTAAATGAATAATTACAAAGTTACTATTCTAACAGTACCTCAGTAAATGTTGCTATTATATATTTCTATTATTACTTGCTGTTTCAGCCTAGAGACTTAAGCAGAAATGAAGGTAGAGCCCTTAGTAGCTGGCAGACATAAGTGTCAATCACATTCAAGCAAACAGTTTAATAAAAGCAAATATCACATCTTTAAATGCTACATTAAAAACACTGCTATTTATGGTACTAGCAAAAGACAGAGTTGAGCTAAGGCTACAGGCGTTTTTTTTTTCTCAATGCTGGATAAGGATTAGAGTCACCTAGAGGCTTTTGAAAATGTCCAAGTCCAATTTGAGACAAATTAAAATAGAACCTTTGGGTGTGGAAGCACTACCTACACCAGCTTATTTGAAATCAGGAAAGGTCAAGTTTATAAAGATTTCTGAAATCTTGAAAGAGTTATTATTTTGGTAGGTAGGACTACAAAAATACAATAAGCAGACTTTGCATAGCATTTACACACACACACACACACACACACACACATTTAATGTCTTTTCACCTTCCTGTGATGATTATCTTGTCCTGCTTTGGAATAGGGCACAAAGCAAAAGGATTTTAACTTCCTCCATTTCTTAAAGTTGATCTGAACACATTTTCGCTCCCTTGGTTGTTCCATAATCAAATTGTCATCTCTCACTGGAAGCCACCCCAATCCTATTTCAAGATGAAGTCTCTCTTTTTATCTTGCAGGCTGGGTATTCAAGAAGTGCATTCAGAGCTGTTTAAAATCCTGAGAGTTAAGATCACCCTGACATTGACAGGTAGAAATAAAAAAAAAAAAAGACAAGTAAACAGAATGTAATTTGCTCATCCTCTATATAGATATATTTCTTCCAATTTTAAGCATAGTTTTCTCCTTCCATTCAGGACCAAGAATATGTGAAGTCTAGAAGAACAGGGCTCTCTTAAATCTCCAAATACTTAGAAGTCACACCCTCTCTCTGAGCAGAATCTGAACATTTCCATGTAATAGAGCTACCCATGATAGGGGAGTTGGAGATTGGGATTGTTGATCAACAGGAGAAAAATCTAAGATCCATGTGGCTACAAAATATTCAGTCCAGTAAATCTACTGTATATTTCTATATTGTCAGTTGAAGTAGTTCATTTAGGCATTTCCTCTGTCAGGAATGATACAGGAAGAGACAGCCATGAGTGTCTACCATCAAAGAAGTCATGGTCCATTTGTGCATGTTTGGAAGCGAGACAGAAAAGGAAACTTCCAAAATGCATGATTGTATCATAAATTCCATGAGTGGAGAGAAGCACAGCTCTGGTGGAACACCCTGGAACACCACTTTACAGAGAGTAGGTTGAGAAAGAAAGATTTGTTTGAGGACTGGATCTGAGTATTGTTGAGCTTCTCCATAGTAAAAGACGGGAACTTGACCAACTCAAAGGACAAGAGGGGATGGAAATAAGGCTTCTCTGCATAGGAGTAATGGCATACGTGTAAGGATCAAGCTGGCAGAGCATAGGGAAGGGTCACTCTGTGGGCTTTTTTTTTTGTAAATATCAACACCTTATTTATAATCTAATGTCCCTCAAAAAAGAGCAATGCACTTCCCAGCATTACATTTAAAATGGCATGAGGCTGATTCTTAGTTGATTTTCTATGGCTGTAACAAAGTACCTCAGGCTGGGTGCTTTAAAAAACTAGGTTTATTTCATACACAGTTTTGGAGGTGGAAAGTCCAAGATGGAGTTGCCTTTTCTTTTCAGCCTCTTGTGAAGCTGTGAGGGCCTTGAAACATCTGGTACCCCAATGCAGGAGCATGTGTGAGAATAATCATGTGGTGAGACAGGAAGTCAGAGATTTTCAGGGGCCAGGTCCACTCTTTTACAACAACCCATTCTCATGGGAACTAATTAGAGTCTATTGAAAATTTCATCAATGTCTTCCAAGGGCCATGCTCCCAGTGAAATCGCCTCCAATAGGCCCCACCTTTTAAAGCTTCCACCACCTCCCAACACCACTACATTGGGGACCAGTCTTCTAGCACATGAACCTTCGGTGACAAACAATGTCTAAGCCATAACAGGAAATACCAGATAGTTGAGGGAATTCCACATTCCATCATCTAAGGAACAGTTAAAAAAAAAAACAGACAAATATTTCACCTGGGGACTAACACCAATGTGGGATGTCAGAAAGAGATGATTATCGGGCATTAGAAGAGCTATTAGTTATTGATGAAACCTTTCAGCTCACCATGAAAATAATACGTCTGGATGGTAAGAGTTGTTTTAAGAAGTGATGGTTTTATTGTTGCTTCTGATTGACCACAGGTTGAGGCTCTGAGTTCACATGTCCAATGTAGACTGGGCTAGAAGGATTGAAATCTTTGCAAGGCTAAAAGCTATCTTATGGATAGCTTTGGTCACCATATGCATTGTCTAGAAAGTGTGCTGACAAAACAAACCAGCTAAAGGTCACCAGCAGAAAGACCTTCCTCAAGGGCTAAGAGGAAAATTCAGATAATGAGAATTCTTTGTACTCATTGAGGACACATTCTTTCAATTAGAAGGAAATAACGAAGTAAAGGTCCTTCAAAATCTGTGGCCTTCACCTTGTAACTGAGGCAATATCTTTCAAAGAGTTCTTGATTAGAACCACCTGGCAAGGGACCTCAGATTACATTTTCCCCCAAATACTATGTCAGAGAGCTTAGGCTGATTTTTATCATTATGTTACTGAGTACTCTTTTTACTTTCTAGAAAACTGGGGGTAAAATATAACTCCTAAAATGTTACATTTTAATGAATGGATATCTCAAACTGGACAAACCATAAAAAATATAGTGGTTTGGTGTGTGTTTACATAGACACGGTGATATGTATAATACATTACATAAGGTTATTTCTTCAATACATAATTGTATAGCATATTCTGGAGAAGACAATTTCTGGGTAAAGAAACTATGTGTGGTGATTCTTAGAAAAATGAGAAAAGGGATGGTTTTCAAATTGTTCTTCCTTTAGTTTAATATCCCCTCCAATGACAAACATGGTCCCAGCTGAATGCAGATTCAGAACCATTTTATTTGACATTTCACTTGACATTTTGAATTAATTTGCTTTTGCAACCATGGAACCAGTATAAAATTACATGACCGATAATCTTAGGGCACTCTACTTGGAATCTATTAGATTGGATCAATACAAAGTTACCAGCATTTAAATATTTTAACCTAAAAAAAATGGCAATTTATGTGGTGCTTGCTAAGAGAAGCATTCATTTCAAATTTTGCTGTACCACAAAGAGTCTTGGGAATTAAATTATTCAATTTATTTGAGGATAAATTTTTCTCATCCCATTAAATGGGGACAATGGTAGTAACTGTAAAGGTGTGTGGGTTAAATGAGACGGGGAGTGGGAGAACACTCTCCAAGTAGTTATTTGGATTGCATTTAGAATCCTCAAAAACCCCATTGAGGTTGTGTGTTTATAAACTTTCACTCCCTACTGGTTAAGTGATTTCTAAGTTAGAACACACAAGGGTTTATGTGTTTTTATTTCCTTCTGAATACAATCTGACTTTTCTTCCATTTAGTGTTTATTCTCAAAGCTATATTCTTCCTTATTTTTACTGTACAGATTTCTTCTGAATGGGTAGAATATTTATACATTTCATTAACAGTATGTGCTTGGGCTTTCTGGTTTATTCATCCAGCAAAACTTTCAACAGAAAATGTACCTGAGGATTTTTTCCCTTTACCACTGAGGAGCTGAAATTAATTCCCTTACAATTTTGAAGAGCTTTAAGCATTTGTTTTGTTTAGGAGCCAAACAGCTGTGCTGGCAGGACTTTTATTATTTTTAATGTTCTTTAGCCATTTATATCTGGGTGATGGATTTTACAAGCATTGATCAGGCAAGACTTCAACAAATTCTAAGCTCGACAAAGCTTCCAGACTCCAATGAAGTCTTTAACTACTTTCCAATGAAGTCTTTTATCTTCTTTTAATGTGTCTTTCCCTGTCTTTCCCCTTATCCAACTTACCAATAGAATTGTGCTACTGATTTTGAATGGAATTACATGATTACCTAGGATAAAGGAAGCTCACCAGACTTCTCATTGTCCAAAGGATTAAATTCTCACTTCATGTTCCAGAGTGCAAGGCCTTCTTGAAATATAATATCATGTCAGATTGTTGTATCTTCCCCACCTTTCTTCTGATTACAACAAGGTAAACTCTCCACCGCTCTCTTAATATAATACCACCGCGTTCTTTTCTTTCTGTTCACAACCTGTTTTCTCTGACTAGCAAAATCGTCCTTAAAGACACCTCAAATGCCATCTCTCTAAAAATTCCTCTTCTCCTCCCCGAGGCAACTAATCGTGATTCCTCTCTATTTCCCATAGAAGTGTGCTGGGGCTTT
The DNA here is from genome assembly GCF_021218885.2 of Marmota monax. Classification (NCBI taxonomy): domain Eukaryota; kingdom Metazoa; phylum Chordata; class Mammalia; order Rodentia; family Sciuridae; genus Marmota; species Marmota monax. The sequence goes on from NW_026695224.1 coordinate 16,712,033, forward strand.
CTACTGCGATTAACTTTTTACTTACCTCTTTCTCTAGTTGGTGACCTCGACCTCCTACAAAGCAAGGACTCTCACTTGTTCATCTTTGCTTCCTCAGGGCCTAGATGTCCAATGAACATTTTGTTTAAAAGGATAAATGAAGGGTAAGTTTCTATTGCTGTTGTCAATCCTGCTAGTGCTGCATAAATGATTCACAGTGAAAGTTCCTGATTATTCAGCGAATGCTCAGAATGTATGAAGGTCTCAGAGGTGAAAATTATTGCTCTTTTGAAGAGGTAAAGAAGTTTCCAGTATGGGATTTCCTACATTCTGGAAAGTCCTGAAGGGTATGTATGGGACCCATTTCCCCAAATCTGACCATGAGTAGAGAGAACCTTGTTTGACATTTGGAAATGACATCAGGCATCTTATCTGATAAATGACTTAATCAGATGTTGTACAAGATTGGTGTCATTTAATAAACAGCCCCCTCATATTCAAAGAACTGAAAGTGACTGTTTACTGTGTTCTCCAGAGAGAACATGCCTGCAAGACTTCATTTCATCAGTTTGATTTTGAGAGAAATAATGTTGAGTTACAATTGGCCCATAAATGAAAGACTAGAAATATGAGGAGTAGAAATGATATCATTAAATTAAAAGTTAAAAGAGAAAGGAATAACTAGACGTAAGTGATGAATAAAGTAGCTTCCAAGTATGGATATTTGGGCCACATATGAGTAGAATTGAAACATGAAAAAAAAAAAAAAGAGAGCACATACTCCATTGTTCCATAAAGGAAGAAGGATATAGGTCATTCCTTAAAGGGAGTATTGTCTCTGCATTGCAGAGTGACAGGCATCAGCAGCAAGTTAGCTGATGAAATAGTTAGTTCCCTGACTCTCTAACCAGAAGTTAGAAAATAATCTGCATGAACTGCACTAACCAATGGTTCACAAGTATCATTATGTATGTGAATCCTTTCAAGATATTGGTTAAATGTAGATTTGCTTTGTGGGGATCTTGAATGAGACCTGAACTTCTTCATTTCTAATATCTTTCCAGGCAATGCTAATACTGCTGATCCATGGTCCCTAGACTGGGTAGTAATGAGAAAAGTGGCAGATTTTTACAACTCTTAAAAGCATATATTTCAGAATCAGAAGGCCCTAATTTTAGGTTTGACTTTGGTAAATTTGGTTATCCCACCAGAGCCTTGCTTTTCACATATGTAACATGGAAATGTTATTGCCCTTTTTATACCCTCTTGGTCCAGAGGAATGAGAAAATGTATAGAACATTTCATGTAATGCTCAGCACATGGTAAACTCCTAAATAATATTACTGATTATATTTTAGCTTTAACAATATTCTGTCTTCCATTTCTAGGATCATATATTTCTGATTTATTTCCAGATGTATCAGAATAATAAAAAGACAAAAACTGCAATGTGAAAATAATTCAGTTAAATTTTATTATTTTTCTAATATAATATTTAATAAAGCTCTAGTCAGGCTCAGCCCAGTGAAAAATTATCCTTCAGATGAACTGCCATGCATATTTCGATCCTTGACTGAAACTCTACCTATTTTCCTTTTATAAGGCTCCCCAATGATAATGAGGGGATTATCACTTTGCCTTTTTTTGTCGCTCTGCTGTTCTTGCTGCAGGCATCTCTTAAACCACTGATCACGGAGCTGGTCATGCAAGCAAGCAACTGCTTGATAGTAAGCACAGCTCCTCCTCTGAGTTAGGAATTCCTTGAATTCAGGGACTGTGTTGCCTCATACATTGTAGTTCTAACTTCTCTGTCTTACATGTATCATGATAAATAGAGCTTCCTTTAAAAGAATAGATGAGTGAAAAGCATAGGTGACTACTTGAATGGATTAATGGCTTGGGAAAATCAATCCTTCGCGTTTAAACTTTCCTTTTAAATCATCCTGCCAGGTGCACTGGCGCACGTCTGTAAGCAAACTTCAGCAACCTAATGAGACCCTGTTTCAAAATTTTAAAAAATCAAATAAAATAAAAGGGGCTAGGGATGTGGCTCAGTGCTTAAGTGTCCCTGGGCCTTGGTTCAATCTCTAGTACAAACAACAACAACAATAACAAGACAAAACAAAACAAAACAAAAAAACCTTCTTGTCCTATAGTGGTTTTTACTACAGTGTACTACAATTCGAATCTCTCTTCAGTTGTTTTCAACAAAAATATGACATTTTTTACTTCTTAAGGAAATTTTATTTTAATCAAGGTTCATAGGAATAGATTCATGTGAAGGTGTAACATTATACAAGAAAAACCAAGGACTGACAGATGAGATAGATATTTGGTGGAATTGCACCATTTCATATGACTGACAGTCAACTCAGTGTGTTCATGAGGTCAGCTTTGCACCATTTCAAGAGTAAAAATTAGGAATAAAGAAATTGCTTTATCTGTGCCTACTTTTATTTTATGGGAAGAAAATTCATTTTTTTTTTCTTCATTACCTCTTTAGCAAAGAATCTGAAGCACAGTGTAAGGATGCATCCTTTGAGGAAATCAAAATGGTTGGGAAGTTAGAACTCCCAGGGCCTGAAGACTCTTGAAATCACCTTTCCATTCCTCTATCTCTAGAGGCAAAAGTTATATTGAAATACAAGATAGACCCTTGTTCATATTATCAATGTGGACGAAGGCATTTCAGTTTACAACTCTTCTTACAAATATTTCAAATAGTACAAAGGAAAATGAGGCCAGACTTGGAATCACTCTGTCCTACTGATAATGGTTGCTTTAAGCACTGCATAGAAAACAGAAAGATCAGCCTCTGCAACTCATTATGAAACAAACGAATCACATTAGGAAATATTGTTTCTTGTTTTATAACATTGATGACGATAGTACTATTAATGATAGAAACTTTTATTCATTTAGTGCTTGATAGGTGACAGGCATTGTGTTAGGCTAAACTTCAAACTCACTATCATTTTGGTTTATTTTTCATATTTGCCAAACTTGAGAGAAGGAGATGCTATTATCCCATTTTAGATAATAGGAATGTTGTCCCAGAGTTTTAAGTCATGCAATCAACATCAGATCTCTGTCTGCAAAGTTCTGTTCTCCACCACAAATCTCTGCCTCCCTATCCTCAGAAGCTCCATGATATCGATTTCCAAAATGGCAGCGTAGTTTGTGCAGAATCCTTGAGACCATAAAAAGACATGTTAAGAGATGGACTTTCCAGATAGCATGTTTATCTTTTTGGCTCTTAAAATTTAACAGCCATCGTGTTTTTTTCATGCTTCTTTAACAAGTGCTTTAGAGGTAGAATCAGCACACTTCCCTGAATATCTCTCTGAAGTTGCTCGTGGAGTTTTATTCTCAGTGCTGGCCACTAAATTCTTTAAATATCCTTGTCTGTGCTTTGCAGCTTTCATTACAGTTCTCTTCCTAGATTCTGTAGGCTGAGGCTGTGGGAAACACATGGCTGGATATAAAGTTAACCCCAGCATGAGGCAGTCATAGCCAACCGAGCACAGCAGTGGGGCCTGTGGTGATCAACTCTTCTGTGGCTGTACTTGATACTGGCTTTAGCTTTTGCCTTGTTCTTGAGTTAAGAGACCTCCAACTTGTAGATTTTTTTTAACATGCAATGCAGCTGAACCCACTGAGAGGGTCTGTCAGGACCATTGCCCAAGTTTGTAAGTGAAATTGGATAGCTCGACTTGATATTCAGTTGGAACATTTTTCTTCTTATTTCTCCTTTTAGAAAAATCAATAAATGGTTTATGATGCCTTTCAAAGAGATGGAAGGAGTGAAAATCAGGTTTTGCCATATTATTATGGTAACTAAACACCTTGGGTTTTCTGGGACAGATCTAATTCCAAATATCCTATCTTGTCCCCCAATTGTATATTAGGTCAATATTTCCTGCTTTTTGATTAAGGAAGTATGATTTCCTCAGATAGCAGATCAGGAAAGAAAATCTTTCTGAAGATAAATTTTTGGCCAGTTGTTTAGAACTGGATGCACACACACATGTGTGCACACATGTATGTACATACATAAGCATGTAAAATGCATGTGTTTGATTGATTGCTGAGCACTAATTACTTGGAAATTTGGGGAGAGGGTAAGAGAATAATTACAGAACAGTTAAAAAGAGATTTATTTCTCTTTTTTCTGCTCTCCTGTCATTTGCAAATGTCTGTAGGTTTCCTTTCAGCCTATTTGTGATTAGGATGTTTGTTTTTGAGTGTATATTTTATTCTTATCATGTTACCACTACAAAAGTGAAAAAAAAAAATTGAAGCTTATGACTTCTTCATGGCTACATTGCTTTTGAGTAGCTGAGATGGGGTTCCAATCTTGTAATCTAACTTTAAAGCTTATGGTCATTTTATCAATCATTTACATCCTCAAAATTATTATTTATTTTATTCTTTTGGCAATGCTGGGGATTGAATCTAGGGCCTTACACATGCTGGGTAAGTGCTCTATCACTGAGCCACACCCCCAGCCCCTCAAACCATTTGTAAAGGCAATTCTTCCATGATTCTTACATAGCCTCATTGCTACTGAGAGCATACTCCTGTCATTTGGCTACAGATGCCAGGTACCAGGATAAATTTCCCTGACCAGAACTGTCTGTCTGTTCTACCCAGCCTCCTGCCCATTTGTCTGTCCCCGACTTTTAAAATTCTTACTCCTGGAAGATGAGAAATCAAGTACCAGACATCTCAGCTTGTGCCTGCCTGAAGAGCCATGATTGATTGCTGAGCACTAATTACTTAGAAGGTTTGGGAGAGGGTGCGAGAATAGAGATGATCACAGAACAGTTAAAAAGAAATTTGTTTCTCTTTTTTTTCTGCTCCCTTGTCATTTGCAAATGTCTGTGGGTTTCCTTTCAGCCTGTTTGTGATTAAGATTCCTGCTGAGATGACACTTGTTGGTTTGAAGCACCGAGCATCATCGTGCCCATATTTATGCAGGTAATTTCACTGGCACATCCATGGGAAGATCATCAGTACCTTAAGGAGCAAGGCTCTCCATCATCTTTAAGAACCTACAGTACTTGGCCCAAAAATATTGCAAAATCTAATTTCTAGCAAGAACATAATTGATGAAATATTATTTTGCTTTTTATTAATATGTGTTTAGAGGATCATATTTTTCAGTTCTTATTGCTTTTCTTAAGCATGTACAAGATAACCATCCAGATGATAGTTAATAATCAAGAAGGTCCACATAGCTTTTAGTTAATTAATTTGAGAGACACACCCATTTTGTATCATTGTGGGAATCTTTGTAAGTTTCAGGGAGCAGAGTGTTAAAATTAAATCATTTTAAGGAAAATAACCTACTCAGGTTCTCACGATTCAAAATTGTAAGAGTGACCCCTAGTGACTATGTAACTGCTTAAATTTTTGCTAACATCTTGTAGTGTTCAATGTGACCATCTGAAGTAAAAGGGAATACACTTAATTTTAATCAATAAAAAATAAAATGTTTCAATTTGAATTTGGTAGTTATATATGAAAATGATGGGCAGTTTTGACAAAACATCAGTTTCATTCTGATAAAATAAATATGCAGTTAGCATTCCTCCTTCTATTCAAAGCAAAGAACTTGCACTGTAAACCTACTGTGTGCAAAATACCATGAAGTTCTTCAGATAAAGAGAGAGAGAGGGCTCCCTATGATTTCTATGGTTCTCAAAGACTCAGGGGGGAAGAGGTAACCCCTCAGAGCTGCAGGGGATGGAAGGATAGGTGAGGCAATGGCATGTAATAACAAGAGCTTTATATTACTCCATTTTTGTTACCAGAACAAAGTATATGAGGTAGAGTATTTTATAAAGAAAAAAAAGTTTATTCTGGTTCACAGTTCAGATCCAAGGCTGAGGCACTGCCTCTGGTGATGGTCCTTTTGCTGGAAGAGTCCTCAGTCAGTGCTAGTATCTCACAAAAAGAACCAGGGAGCACATTTGTGCATGGGTCTTCTGATGTCTCTCCCTGTCTTTGCAAAGAGCTAGGATTCAATCATGGAAGCTTTTCCCTAATGACTTTAATCCTCATCACTTCTCAAAGGCCCCACCACTAAACACCATAGACAGATTAAAAGTTCTCAGCCACCTGATACCTCATAATGGAGAATCAATTTTAATATAAGGAGCCTTAGGGGCATACTCAAACCACATCCAAATCATACCAGGCACTACAAACAGAAACTTTTGTACAACAGATGCATGACCATTCCTGGGAGCATTGGTCCAAGCAAGAGCTCACTTAAGGGAAGCAAGAGGAAGCAGCTCTACTTAGTTACAGACACGGGAAACAACATGTGTCCATGTAAGAACCACGTTTTGTTTTAGCTGGGATGGAGTATGGAATGGTGAGGATGTGCAAGATGAGTCTTGGGACATAGGCATGAGATTTCTTGAAGAAGGCTTTGCACACCCCTTTTGGGCATCCTGCTGAAGGAGATGGAAATAGGCTTATGCAAGGAATCAGTGTGTACAGCATTTTGGAAGGATGATCTTGGCTTCAGAGTAGAGGGTCATCTGAGGGCAATTAAGTCCAGATAAAGAGAAACCAAATAGGAGGATCCTGGCATTTCTACTATGGGAAAAATCATGCTTGTTCTTTTTATAGCTTGATCATAGACACCAGCATGTGGTAACTTATACTTCATTCTAGTAGATACAGTAAGTTTATAAAATGAATTAAAAATGAAAATTAGCATCAGATTTAATCCAGGGTAAATTACACTGTAATTATCTATGTGTATATGTACTTGTACATCTGTATATGAATTATGTGTCTATAAATTATATACATTATATACTGATGTTACTTATTAATGGAAAGGTATGTGTTTTGGCTCAATGGAATTATAAATATTGATTCAGATATAATAACTCTATAAACCACATATGTTGCATTTTAAAATAGGTGAAGAGAGTTGTATATACCCAGACTTTGCAGATTCTATGTCAGAAATCCCAAATTGGAACTACCTTCTGGTGATAGTTTTCCCACTTTATGATAACATTCAACCTTCAAATACAATTACATTGGGAGCTGGGCTTCAACCTATGGATTTTGGGAAAATAATTCAATTCATAAATGCTAAAAAGTTTTTACATCAGAAATTAATAGAGTAAAAAGTCTTCTTTCAAAGTCAGGCTTTAGGGAAGACTTTACCACAATTAAATAAGGCTTTAGGCAACAGGGGGAGAAGTGGTATTGGACTTCACTGTACAGGCTGTGTCCTGTTGGCCAGGTATTCCCTTCAGAATGGAGGCATTCATTCCTCCAGCCACAGGAATATTCCTTACCTGCGGATACAGCTGGAAGTAGAGTCTCTCCCCAGAATTTTCTGAAGCCAAATGCAACTGCCCTACCCCATGTTATGTCTTTGCTTGTATCCTTGCCATATCCAAAGCCAGGTCACTATAGTGTTCCAATGCCTGGCCCATAAACTACATTCAGTCTAGACTTTCATCAAAGCTGCACGGCAGCCCCTCTACCTCTGCACAACCCAGCTTTCTACCCTCTGCTTCCCACCCTCTGTTCCACTAAACACAAATCTGTTTCCAAATTTGCAGGAAATCCAAGAACATTTATTTTAGACATTGAAATGACAAAACTGAAAATATCCTTTTTAATGTCATTGAGACTTAAAAATAGAGGACATAATCCATATCTATCCTATGTTTTATAAATCATTGAGTTTCTCCATGAAATAGTTTGATATCACATTCCGCTATGATATAAGCACCATGAGGACAGAAATTTTATCACGCATATTCTTGATGCATTTAGAACATCAAGTAGTACACCTAGCATATTGGTCATATTGAAAACAAGTGTGTGAAATGATTACTTATTGCATTGTCTCTAAAAAGTGGATGAACAGATTGGTATAATTTTGTATGTACATATATCAAAAGTTATCCCTCAAGATATTTTTATTGATTTATCTCAGGCAAAAGAGTCAATGTGCACAGAGTAATTTCTGCTGCAAATAATTTCCTTTGCAATGGCTACCTTCTTCCATTTATTGTAGATTTTGACTCCCTTCGAGGATACAGACATATATAAATACATGTGCATGCATACACACTATATATATATATATATATATATATATATATATATATATATATATATATATATATATACACACACACACATATATGTATAAAATAGAAAAATGAGAAGTCAAAGTGAAAAGCTGTGTCTATTTTCCATTATTATTGAAGAAAGTGTGGAAGACATAGCCTAGGTGTGGGTGGAACCTATTCTAAACATGAACATTTGAATATGTTTTAGGATTTGGAAGTATCTTTACTGTCATCAGGAAATGGCTTTTACTGTGGTATACCCTGCTGTGCCTAAAACTATATTCACTTTGAGTTACAATTGATCTCTAATAACGTTAAACTTTCATATCCTTTTCCTGTCCTAAAGTAAGTTTCAAATAATGGAATTTTCAAGAGTCAGAATGAAGGAGAAGAGGCACACATATACTCTTTCAAATATTGCAACCATATCCTTGATATTGATCTGTTCTCAGAGCAAGTAATCACTACCTGCCTCTATCCTGACACTATTATAGATCATGGACACTGGGGAATTTTACAGCTGCCACCTTTGTCTGCCTAATCCTGTACCCTTAAATCTAACCAGTCCAGCTACCCAGAAAGTGTCAGAAAAGGAGACCCAGTACAAACTAAGCTTCCATCTGCAGCTTTCTATGACAGAGTACCAAGTCCCCTCAACATCCCTGGCTTGAGTTCATGCTCTCATCCATTTCTGAGTCATGCCAAGTTCTTGAGTTCTTGGAATTTTCTCGCTCATTCGTAGAACTCAGCTTGCCTTAGAGCACAAGCCATGGAATTTAACACCTACATTTAGACACTCAGTATTCTGTAGGACATAGTTAAAACTCACACTCTGATCTGCTCTTATTTGTGCATATTTGAGACAATGAACTACTTTCAACAAATATGAATCATGGCTTTTTAATCAGATATTTCCTGCTTAATTTGTGTTCTCCAAAGTAGATACCTAGAGAGGGAAAGGTGTGCAGACTTGTTTTTGTTCTTTTGGTGAATACTTTCTTCAAGATTGTCCTAAAGGTGAGGTTATTTTTACGTTCCTATAGGGAATGGTTGTTTTATGTCTGCTGCCCCTGGGCAGAGAACAAGACTGTGACAAGACCACTGTCTTCATCTGAGACAATTCCCAAACATGCTAGAACACTGAAGGGTATCTCTGAAAGTACTTTCGGGAGCTAGGGATTAAACCCTTCTGTCTTAAAGGGAAATATAAATAGAGTTTGCTGTACTTAGCAAGGTCCAAGATTCTGTCCATAGGTGAAAATATCTGAAAACCTTATTATTTGGATATACGTCATAAGAAAAATTTGGTGTGGTGAACTTCCTATAAGAATATGATAGGATTTCTTAAAAGATGATTCTGGAAGCACCACTCATATGTTGAATACTTAATAAGATGTTGAATACTTAATAAGAATCTCTGGGAATTGGTCCAAGGATACTAATTTGTACCCGCCTCTCCCAGTACACACCAGATTCTAATAGAAAAGGCTGCCTTCTAAGGGGGAATCTTCTCCAGATCCTAAGTCAAAGACAAATTTAAGCCAAATTTGTGTGTGTTTGTGTGTGTGTATATTTTTAATGAATAATTATTAGTTTTTATAACCTGAAACAGTAATTTAAGATCGGTATATTTTAAAGCTTATTTAAAAATTGATATTTTGAGAATTTAGAGAATGTTTTGTTAAATAGAATTTAAATAAATGTTGAACAGTCTTTGAAAGTGGATCAAATTTCTTGGAATACCAAAGAATTAGAAATCTTAAACACGTATAGGCAACTTCAGATATTCAGTTATTTGTAAGGCTTTGGGGAAATGCCAATTTGGCTAACATGCCTTGTTAGACTAGTGGAAAAGATTAATTCACCAGCTAGTGACACCAATCTAGTGAAAAGCTAGTATCTTCCGAATGAGAGGATTTTGTGCACAGGTACTGTGAGAAGTGATGTAAGTGTTGGCCTTTAAGATAAGCCATATTTTATGTTCCATCAACACAATGAATCAAATTCATAATCATTAACATCTCAGTGCTATCAGTCCCATGCCTTCACATACCAACTCAATGATGATGACTCCAAATTTATACCTCCATCTGCAATATCTTGGCTCAAGTCCAGATTTATTAATTCAAGTGTGTATTTGAAATCTCTATTTAGATTTATTATAACCACTTGAGTTTTGGTGTAGCCCAGAGCAATTTAACCCCCTTGCTCCTACCCCAAACTTGTATATTCACTGGTGTTCCCCATTTCATTCTTTAGTGCCAGCATTTTGAAATTGCTTAAACTAAAGCTTGGACATAAACTCTGAATCATTTCTGCTTCAACATTTCCCTACACTTAAAAATAGTGTAGCTCTCTCCAACATGTCTGCTTTTGACTCTTTTCTCTAACTGAACCCCATGTTTATCTCCTCAAAGTAGGCAGATCTACCTTTTAGTAATATAAGTAAGATAGTGTTATTACCCATTCTAAAATCGTGAAAGGTAGCTGGGCTTGGTGGTGCACAAGTGTCTGCAATCTCAGAGGCTCCATAGGCTGATGCAGGAGGATCACAAGTTCAAAGCCAGCCTCAGCAATTTAGCAAAATTGATATTTTGGATACACGTCATAAAGACTATCTCAAAGTATAGAAATAAAAGGGGCTAGGGATGTGGTTCAGTGGGTAAGTGCCCCTGAGTTCATTCCCCAGTAACAAAAAAAAATTCTTCAAAGGTTTTCTATCATACATTTCATAACATACCAGTGCCTATCATAGCCTAACATTTCCTGCTCATCTTCCCCAAACTTTTATCCTTCTCTTTTTTCGTTCTTCAATAATTTTCATTCATAATGATTTTTAGGGGAAAACATACACACATACACACACACACACACACACACAAAATTCCTGCCTTGAAAACAGTTTTCTTACTGTATCCTCTTTCTGGAATATTCTACCTCTAGATATTCTATAGTCTAACTATTTATACATCTGTCCAAAGGTTATGTTTCATTCCGGCATTCCTGAGAAACCCAGCCTATGTTAATGTATTCACTATCCTCTCCAATTTTCTCTACCACATCATCATTTAAAATTTATTATATTTGACAATATACAATTTATTAATGCTTATTAATTGATTAAGATTATTTTCCTCTCAAGGTAAATCAGGCATAATTTCTGGCTTATTAGCCACCATGTTTTCAGCTACATCAGCAATTATTTACATATAATGAAAAGAATTAAAGATTTTTTTTATTAATGAATTAACAGCAAGCATTATAATAGCATAGCTACCATTTATTTATCACTTAATATATAACAACTATAAGCAATGTAAGTGCACTATTTCATCCTATTCTACATTGGCCTTAGGAGACACTACTATAGTATCAAGATTATTGCACTTTTTAAGAAATCATAATTTTATCCTGGAAGAGTTTACTTTAATAACTTTAGTAGTGACTTTGTTTCCCTGTTTATTATATAAGTAAGGATTGGAAGGTGTTCACTTATTTTTTAAACAATTTGATATCATTTTATTGTGAAAAATATGCCAAATTACTACCATTTGTGAATTGAAGGATTTGTATGGAACCCAAACATATTCTTGGAAATGTCAAGAATCCACTTGAAGCAAATTAATCAGTGTCTGGAAGTAGAGAATCTCTCACTTTACTCAGATATTGTGCTTGTAGGGCTTAAGATATGCCAATCCAAGTTATTTTCTTCCATTAACATAAAGCATTGTGAAAATGCTCTCAAATTGTTCTGCCAAACAATTCATGAAAAGATAATAATTTTCCACAGAACTTCATGAAGCATACTGCTGGATAAAATTATAGAATACTTTATGCAGTTTTATTGATGGTAATGATGTTTCGTATTGAACTTAGTTACCACATTTAACATGTATCTAGGACTTAGAGTTATTGGAATCCATCAAACATATTGCAATAGAATTGAAAGTACTAAATAACTAGAGTTATGATTATCTAAATTGAAGACTGTATCTTTAAGCCTGCTTGAAGCTTTATCTTTAGGGACAATGTAGAGGAGATCTCACTGGTCGTTTTCTTTCTCTTGTTTTAATATTCAACTGATATGCTACTTTTTTATTTTTTTAAATTTGTTCTAATTAGTTGTATGTGACAGTAGAACACATTTGTCACATTGTACAAAAATGGAGTACAACTTCTCCTTCCTTTGAATGAACATAGTGCAGTCACACCAATAGTGTAATCATACATGTATATGGGATAAAAATGTCTGTTTCATTCCACTATCCTTCCCACCCTCACACCCCCTCTCATCTCCTTACTCCCCTCTACACAATCCAAAGTTCCTTTGATATGCAATTTTTTTTTAAGTTGGACACAATATCTTTATTTATTTATTTTTATGTGATGCTGAGGATCGAACCCAGGGCCTCACACATGCTAGGCAAGTGCTCTACCAATGAGCCACACCCCCAGCCCCTGATATGCAACTTTTAAAAATACTTTGATCTATGGTTGTTTGAATCTGTTGGTACAGAATCCATAGATATTGAAAGTGAAGCATCCATGCATTTAGAAATACAAAGTTCTACAAACTGATTTAGCTCCACTCCATAATTTTTGTGATTGAATTCAGTATTGCTGAGTTTCTGATAACATATCCTTTATGACTCAGAGGAATCTTGAACTATCATTTTGGCCATGTAAATAACTGATTAAAATATCCAAGTTGGACTGACAAGCTAAGTTTCAAGGTAAGAATTTCTGATAAACTCCCTGAGTATTAACTGACCAAATATAGTGTTATGTTATCCCTGTAAGTACATAGAATGTCAAGTGCAAATCATGTGCTTAGGAAAATATATATATGGGCTTTAAAGAACTTTATGAAATAGCTAGACTTGAAAATTGTAATTTAAGAGTTCCTCCCTTAAATAGAGGCAACAATTGTCCATGATCCAAATGGAATCTGAGATGATAGCAAAGAGAGGCTTACTATCTGTTTGGATCTGAACATCTTCCATGTTAGTCAATTTCACATGACTGTGATCAAAATACCTTACAAGAGAAACTTAAGAGGAGGAATAGTTTATTTGGGGGTCATGCTTGCACAGGTTTGGTCCAGGGTCATCTGACTAAATTGCTCTGGCCTTGAGATAAGGATGAACATTATGGAAGAAGGATGTGGTAGAAGAAAAGCTACTCAGCTCATGGAAGCCAGAATGTAGAGTGAAAGAGAGGTGCTAAGGACAAGATATAATCTCCCCAGTGACCTACTTCTCCAAGCCACACCCCACCTTCCTGTAGCTACCAATCTGTAGTCCATCTAAATTTTAATTCTTTAAATAGACTAATTAAAGAATTAGGTTAAAGCTCACATCATTGCTCTGTCTCTGAAACTTTCTGCATTGGGGATCATGTTTCCAAAACCTGAGATTTTCAAGGTACATTTCTTGATCTAAATCTTAACATCTTTTAGCTCTTTCTTTGTAGTATTTATCATTAAAAATAAGTACTAATGGCAGGAAAGACTGAGCCCCTACTAAATATCACAACCTCTCATTCATTATGCTTGCTAGATAGACATGATTCATAATTTTTAAGATAGAAAATAGTCAAAAGGATACAAAACGGAGGTTCAAACTCAGAGCTTGATACATAATTCCAATATCCGTTAGGAAATATCGGGCCTTAATCCAAACTATACCTTGGCCTATTCTTTTTTTTTTTTTTTTTTTTTTGGTATAAGGGATTGAACTCAGGGGCGCTAGACCACTGAACCACATCCCTAACCCTGTTTTGTATTTTATTAGAGACAGGGTCTCACTGAGTTGCTTAGCACCTTGCCATTGCTAAGGCTGGCTTTGAACTCATGATCCTCCTACTTCAGCTTCTCAAACCATGAGGATTATAGGTATGCATACAACACCCGGCCATCTTGGCCAATTCTTAATTTTTCTTATTCCATTTTGTTAATATAAATTTAAATCAACTACCCAGATATACCCTCACTGTCCCAGCTATTCAAAGAGGCTCAGGCAGGATGATCACTTGAGCCTAGAAATTTGAAACCAGACCCTAACTCAAAAGAAAAAAAAGAAAAGCCTTTTAATAAACAAATACTAAACAATGCTAAACATCTCTATACCAGAGCCTAAAGAAGGTACCAAAGGTATAAGAGAATACATGTGGATATCATTGGATAATCTATGTAAAAATTAAATATGATGGTTTAAAAAAACTATGCACATTGAGTGAGTTATAGTAATATTCAATAAATCTTAATGTTTTTTCTTTCTCCTATTTATGATGATGATGATGATGATGATTACGATGAAAACACTATTCTTATCTGTAAGAATTTAAGTCTAGTCAAAATATCAAATACAAAGATTAAATTATAGGAGAGAATTTTGATAGATGTAAGAGCTACTATAAGAATATATTTTGGCATTTTGTCTTGTTTATTCTAAATTTTAAGCATGATGTAGCTGAGAAAGGCTCAGCTTTAAAATTTCTTGGACAGAGATATCAAAGAATCTCCCTATCCCCCAAACTTGCTCCTAGAGGTGTGAGCTAGATTCTGATGCTGTTGGAAATACCCCTTCAGAAAATTATGGGCCTTTCCTTTCATACAGGCCATCATAAGCTTCTGAGGATAAAGCTCCCAGTTCCATCAAATCCATTCAGAAGCATCAAATTCCAGATAACCGAGGAATCGGGCAGGATACTTTGTGGTCCTTCATATTTATAAATCACTCTCAAGATGTGCTTTAAACCTAAACCGCTCTGCCCCCAATCCAACAGGGAGGCCAGTGTCATGGGTTTCTGCTAGCAACAACTAAAAATATTTGTTCTGGTAACTGCCTCTGTGAAACTCTTTGGCATTAAATTGTCTGATTTCAGTCCTTCCTATTCCTGCCCAACCATGGTGACTTGCGATGATTTTTTTTTTTTCCAGCCACAGATTAGTTCCACTAGGATGAATCTGATTTTCGCTTAGTTCTGTGAAGATTTCCTCCTGTGAACCACTGCTGGGTCGGCTGGGTCCCTGCCAAGGACACTTCCTCACCTGGAATCTTATTTAGAGTTTCAGGCAGAAAGTTGGCAGCTCAGCTGTTTGTAGTCATAGTAACTCCAGGGGAAGATTAGGGATGTGCACACGTGAGGACATCTGGCCCTGTGAATGTGGAACTGTCTTTCTTTATTTTATCCATTCACTTACTATCTTCTATCCATTCATTTACTGATTCATTTCCAAAATGCTCATTGAAAATCCCTTCCATGTACTAATCAGTATTTGGTAATGAAATGCAGAGTCAAGATTATTTGTATGCTGACTTTACAAAGATCATTCATCATTTCATCCCTCAGGAAATTTTGTTAAGACTTCTATATGCCAACTTCTCCTTGGGTTCTTGAAAGGCATGGAGAAAATGAGTAGGACTTGGTGTTTACTCATATGGGTATGGGTTGTCTGGAAAAAAATCCAGAAAAATATAATTAGTACCCCTATGCATAGGTCTCAGTATGCAATTCCATATGGATTATTCATATGAACAGACAGAAAAGCAAACTTTAATACAGCAAGAGATGTTCTCCATAACTCAATAAGGGTGGTTCTCATTCAGGTACTATTTTGCACTACCTGGGGTACATTCAACAATTATCTAGAAACACTTTTGGTTGCCAAAGTGGGAGGTGCTACAGGTTTGAGAAAGTAGAAGACAGGGAAACTGCTAAGCCTACTGAGTTCCACAGGGGATCCCCCCAGAACAGTCCAAAATGTGAACAGTGTCCAGATTAAGAGGCTTTACACAATAGACATAGATGGCTATAAGTGAAAATGAAGGTTTGATTCATTGTCTTGGAATAAAGAAAAAAAGCTGTTAAAGGAGAGCACATTTCAGTCGGTGACAGTGTTTTTCATTAAAATTGAGTGTGAGTGCTTATGAGCCAGAAGCTTTGTAGATTAAGAGAGTGAAAAAAAAATGTTCTTTGTTATTTGCTTTCAACAAAATTGCTGAGGGATATTTTTTCCATGTGATTTTTTTTTTTTTAGATATCCCCAACTATCCTGTCAAGTATCTAGAACAGATGCTATTTTTCCCCCTATGGAAATTAAAAAAAATACAGATTGCATTTTGGTTAATTTACATCCCTCTAAGTCCCTAGTTACCATAATTAATAAAAAAATATTGTTTATTGCATTTTTCTCAGCTTTCCATTACTACAATAAGACTCCAGTGTTGATCAATGTGAAAAGAGAAAAGTTTATTTTGGTTCACAGTTTTTGAAGTTTCAGCCCATGGTCAGTTATTCAAATTGCTTTTTGCCTTTTGGTGAAGCAATACATCACAGTGGGAATATTTTTCAGAGGAAGCTGCTCGACTCATAGCATCCAGGAAGAAAAGAGAGAGGAAAAGGAGGAGCCAAGTTTCCAATATACCGTGAGGGAATCCTCCAAATAAGGAAGACCTACCTTTAGGCCTCACCCACCTCTTAGGATTTCCACTACCATTAAACAGTTTCCCCTGGAGGATAAACCTTTAACACATGGGTCTTTGGGAAACAATCCAGATCCAAATGATAGCACTCATCAAATCTAATACCAATAACTGAATCTAATAACTGATCTAAAAACAAGTTAATCTACTCCAGCAGCAAAAAATCAGAACTCTCCAAAATTCTTTGCAAAGTAAAAATAGTAATATTCTATGGACAACACGTTGCACTGGGAGGATTAAATATCAGGCGATTTGTGCATTTTTCCTTACTTCACTCTAGTTCTTCCACAGGTCAAGGACACTCTAATTAACTACCATGACAAACTCTGTCATTTTAAGTAGGAAGGATGATTATTCAGACCCTTGAGAAGGGCAATGATTTGAAGAACTTCCTAAATATCTGCCAAGAAAAAGACAGAATTGTGGAGAGGTAACATTTGCCAAGAAATTTGATATAGAGAGAATATGGATGAGCTTTATTAGTTATTTCTCAAATGGACTTTTCACCTGCAAACATTGCCAGCATTAATCAGGCAGATAGCTCTTCAGATACCCTGTACCTCCTAAAGATTTTGTTAAAGCCAGGAATCACTTAACAAATGACCATTTTTAGTGGTTGTCTTTCCAGTAGATTGCCACTTTCTGCCCATTATACTTTCTAAACTTATATATAATCACTTTATCATCTCTATCTAGTACATTCCTAATTTTTGGCAATTGACTATCACCTTATTCATGTTTTCTGTGCCCAGGTAACCGTAAAACCTAATAGGTTTATTGGCATCCTCAAACTTAAATACATTTATTTTGAAAGAAAATTTATGTTTCAAACACGAATGAGAAACTACCTCAAGAGAGAAAGGAAAGAGAATCTTAAAATAATTATAATTTTTTTAAAATGCTATTCTTTAATACTACCTGGCAACCACTGCCTATCGGAGGCAGTCTTAACAGCCAGGGGCAGGCCCTCTATTTTATGTAATCAGGGAGGAAATAGCATAGAAGAGAGGATCCCATAATGTGAATGGTGTAATTTTTAACCTTTTTTGTATACCATAAATCCATCCATGCTTTATCTACTGATATGGGCCATGCACTTTGGGAAATGATAGCTCAAAATTGTCATTTTTATCATGGACCATGGCAAGACATCCAAATTCACTTCTCCCTCTATGCTTTTCTGAAATGTCCACCACACCAAGGGTCCGTGTAATTTCTTTTTCATGAAAAAAAAAGTTTTTTCTTATTAACCTTTAACGCTTCAATGTGTAGTATAGTGGTTTAATTACTTGGTGGATATCTCCAGTATTGGTTGTTACATGGAACTAGAATTTATTATTATTGTTATTATTTTAATTTTTGAAAGGTGTAATTCAAATCACTGAAAATCAAGCATGAGAAAAAGGCTGGGCAGCAGAAAAATTGTTTAATTTTTCTTAATAATAAGTAAAATTTAGGATTTAAAGTTTATGATATAAAGCTAAGTAAAATATTATAAAGTGTCAGGAACTCTTCTAAGTAATTGTACATTGTTTTAGTCAGCTTTTTAACTGTTGAGAGCAAAATACCTGACAATAACAGTTAGAAGAGGAAAGGTTTATTCTAAGGCTCACAATTTCAGAGGTCTTAGTCCATAGACAGTCACTTCCATTCTTTGGGGCCCCAGGTGAGGCATGGTAGAAGACTGTGGTGGAGGATAATGGCTCAGAACATGGTACCAAGAAGCAGAGGGAGAGAGAGCTTCCTTCAACAAGGACAAAATATGTATTTCAAAGGCATATTCCAAAGGCATGCTCCAGTGACCCAGCTCTTCCAACCACACCCTACCTGCTTACAGTCACCCAAGTAATCCCTAACAGGGTATTAATGCACTGATTAGGTTAAGATTCTCATACCATTTATTTCACCTTTAAATTCCTTATATTGATATTGCTTCATACACGAACTTTTGGAGGACAATTCATGTCTAAACCATAACACACCCATTGACAGATGAAGCAGATCAAGAAACTAGAACACAGTGAGGGAGGTCAAGTATTCTGTTCAACATTTTGTACTTAGTGGTAGAACCAGAGAATTGCTGGATTTGAACGCAAGCCACGTAGCTTCTGATTCAATGCTTTTAGCCATTTTTTTAGCAACTCTAAATTGAATCTATTCCATTAGAATTTTTACTTGGTTTTTGTGCACATATCCAAGATTTTCATCCCCTTCAGCCACTTTCGAGGGAACTGAGGGACATTGATGCAAATTTCCTATTTGATACACAAGTGTATCAGTGGTCCTGAATTGGTGTCTGTCTCTTTGTGTGTGTGTGTGTATCTGAAAGAAAAGATTAACTTTTCTCAGTGAACAATATCTAGTTTTCCATGTTATGAAGTAGAGTTGTTTATGCATATTAAACATCAATTTCATATAATACCATTGGATTATGAAACATTGTGTGTAAATTTTATAAAGTGGTCTTCTGTGAATTGTGTCAGACATGAAAATAGAGTTATTACATGTTTTCAGCCCTGTCTTGCAAAAAAGTTTATAATATCAACTGTTGTTTCCCCATTTCGGGGAAGAAGGTATTCCAGATTTCTCTTGCAAGGCACAGTGTGTCACAGATTCTGAACTAAACCTTCAGAAATAAAGGTGAGCTCCCTGAAATGCACTGAGGGCAAAGGGCAATTTGTACTCCCCCTATCTTGAGAGCTATTTTATTACAGTCAACAAAAGAAGTCATTTTACCAAGAAGAGTTTATTTATTTGGATTATCTGTTGTGGAGTTGTTTATTTGCTTCTTGACTGTTGTTGGAAGAGAGAAAAGGGAATTGGAAAAGTGTCTATTAAATTGGTAAATTTCTAGTTTTATATTGGAGAGAACTTTAATCTAACTAGAAATACAGGCATCCTTGGTTTATCTTTCTCTGATTTCCATCATTTTCTACTGTGGTTTCTACTACAACTCACCCTTTTCACTCATACTCACTTGCTCCCTGAGACAAGGTTGGCAAAGGCAGGAGGATACTCAGTACTTTCAGTTCCCTCTCTCCTTTATGAACATGTAGAAGATTAAGTTGCTAAATCCCAGATGGGTTTTGTGGACCCAGCTCTGGTTGGATGACTAGACTGAGGATCAGGAAAATGAATACTTGAGTCCAGGGATGGTCCTAAGTTTCTAAATTCTTGCTTATTCTAAGGTCTTTACCAAGTTATTAGTAGTCTTGCCAATTATCCTCTCTCTCTGTCTCTCTCTCTCTCTCTCTCTCTCTCTCTCTCTCTCTCTCATGCATTTATGGAACAAACATTGCCAACATTTTTCTATTATTATCCCTGAAAAATCATATAAAACCTTCTTAGGTATAATTGAGAAGCAGTGTCCTAATAATGGTGCCATAATTTATGGAGAAACCACGTGGACTATCAATTGTTTCAATGATACTGCTGGGATTTCTCTGAAAGCCCAAGGGCATTAGGGCCTCTTCAGGAGGAATTGCAAAACTCATAAAGAGTCGAAGCAGTCATAAATCTTTGTTCTCTTTTCCATTTACCTCTTAATCTATATTATACTTTCTTTTGTACAATTTTTTTTTCTTGGTCGCTTCCTGTGCATGGAACATAATTTCTTGGTTAAACTACCACTATTATACAAGCAAAACAAAAGTAGTTGACAGACTCTCAGTCATAATTCCACATTTCCCAGAAAGACAGTCTGATTGGCTTGCTAGAGAAGGAAGGTCAATGTTTAAGTGATTTTTTTTTAAAGAAAAATGTCCCTCTCCCTGAGCCATAACAATTGCTCTATTTTATAGAAAATCTTCTACATGTGACTGCGGTTCTTCCCTAAAGCTCCTCCTCTTTATCATCATCATGCCATTTATGAACACCCTAGTTACCTGGTGAATACATTCTAGGCCTCCCCTGGACTTGCCTCCTTCCCCAAGTCCTGAAAAACAACTTAAAATATAGTATTGATGTTGATGATGGTGATGATGAACATAACATTGGATCAAATTATGATTAATTGAGCCAAAATGATCTTAATGAACAGAACAGTTTAATTTTCCTGTTTACATCAAATTCATGTCCTCACACTAAAGATATAGACAGAATTATATGTAGACAGAGTAATTATTATTATTAATTATTCTATATAAAGTAGTTTGAGTTGTGCAAGAAATGTGTGCGTGTGTGTGTGTGTGTGTGTGTGTGTTGCCCAATATCATTACTTCCTTTCTTTCTTTTTTTGGAGTATACCTTGTTGTTTACAAATTGGTGTTTTGTAGGCAATCAGTATGATATAAATTTCTTAATTACTTCTTACTGTTAGTTGGTGTTGCTGGGTAGAAAAGAACAAAAAACAATATTTAAGGAAAATATGTTTGAATATGAGAAGTAGGAAAATTTCACAAAGCCATAAGTACTTAGATTTGGTTTCTTACTCTTGCTTGGACTTACTGTGTACTTTTTTTGTCCCACAGTTTTAAGTGAACTGTTTTCTATCCTGGAGTTTCTGTGACTATCAAAATCATTCATAATATTTAAATCATAGATTATTTGCTATTATCTTTATGAATATAACCACAATTCTCATCTTCTGGACTCTGATTATGTCTCCTTTCTCTGTGCACAACTCTAGACTCCACCCTGTGAGAGGTCGTGGACAATTTTCCTTTGACCTGCTATTCAGTATTTGAGTATTATGCCTTCATGAATTACAAAGTCCACAAGGTATTGTACGTCACTGTGTTGGACATAAGGAATATAATCATGGGCAAAGTAGACACCCAGATACTTGTGGAACTTACAGGACAGGAATCAATATCAATCATAAGCAAAAAATTACAAATCAGTTGTAATTTTAAGAATTATTTTAATTAATTAATTAAATTAATTAAAATTTAATTAATTTAATTGTGTCAAGTACTTTGCAGACAAAGCCCAGGGACGGTTATAATACAATGCACAAGGATATTCTAATTTACCACAACTGGTCAAAAAGAGTGTACCTAAGAAAATGGTACTTAACCTGAGGCCTTACACATGAGTACAAGTTATCCAGTTAATGAAAAAGAAAAGAACCAATGTGAGGGGCAGAAAAATCTTGAAAATATGTTAAGGTTCCTCCTTTCATGTATTTTTTCATTCATCAAAATTAGATGCTGAGCACTGCTAAAGATACTAGAAACTCAGAAGGGAAAAATGTGAAAATTCTAAATCTTCTGGAGCCTAAATTCTGCTGGGGAAGACAGAGCAGGCAAGCAAACACATGAGACAAGGATGTCATTTCTGGGAGTGGTTTGTCAAACGAAGAAAATATTAGTGCTATGTGATAGGTAATGTCAGGAAGAAGGAAGAAAAATAAGGAAGATGGGTGGGGAAAACCTCTCAATGAGGTCAGTGAATGGGACTCTAACATTCGTGTAAAACTGGGAGAATTTAGAATGATCAGAGTAGGAAAACTCAGGGCCAGAGAGGTGCAAAATGAGTCTAGAAAGGTAGGTGAGACCAGATCTTTCAGGTTTTTGTGTACCAGAGAATTATGAGCATTCCTCTAGGAGCAATGAGCAGCTATCAATCAGCTGCTAAGTTACCAAGGGGCATGACATCATCACAATTTTGCACTTCAAAAAGTGAGTCAAGAATGTTTTCTTATGGAGCAAGACTGGCTGTTAAAATTTTTTCCTACACTGCTAACAGAATTGGAAACACCAGACACTGGCTGTACTATTAAAGTTGGATATGCTTGTGACCAAGTGACTCATTAATTCCACTCCTAGATTTTATTACCCACCATAAATGCCTGAATATATACTCTAAGAGATGTGCAAGGAATGGATAGTAACATTATTTCTATCTTCAATCTAAAATCAAACCACACATTCATCAAGAGTGCATTGGATAATTAATTACGTTACAGACATATAATGGAATATTTTATAGTAATGAGAATAAAATAATTCTTGCAACACACAATATCAAAGAATAAAAAAAAAACAAAACACTGATCCAAAGAAGGCAGATGTGAAAGAATGTCTACTATGTGATTCCACTTAAATACATTCTTAATCAAGTCTATAGTGTTTGGTTTTCTTTGGGGAGAAGAATGCGAATAAATGGGGGAGTTTGCCTCGGGGGACTAGAGATATTCCTTCTCTTGATTCAGAGAGAAGTGTTGCACACCCAAGTTCACATTGTAACGATGATTCAGTTAGTTGTACAATCGTGATTTGGGTACTTTCGCTATGTATTTTATAATGCAGTAAAATTTTAATACAAAAAAAAAATATGTTTAAAACAATAGCAGTAGTCCATCTGAGGACTGGTATAGCCCAGCCCAGAAACTAAGAGAATGGATAAGTGATATTATATATAAATGAAGAAGTTCAGTGATTGGTCTTTGAGGAGTGAGGTGTCAGATGATTTTTAGAATTTTGTCTTAAGCTTTTTCTCCTCCTCCTTTTTTTCTAACTTCTTAAAGGTATGCCTATAAATTGTTCCCATATCCCTTCAGTGCCTCTCACTACAATCGATATGGAATAAATGCTCAACGAATGTTGAATTAGTACATAAATCCCACATTTTTTGCTGAGGCTAACGACTCCCTCGGTAGGACAGTCTAAAGAGGAGGCGGGATGGGAAGTTCGCTGTGTGTGTGTGTGTGCCATGCTCAGTTCGTATTTCAGCAGAAGAGGAAATGAATGTTGTGTTGTTCGGACAGCTGCATCCATTGCTTCCTTAGGTCTCATGGACACAGCCATAAGTTCTGACACAAGGTGGGACACCAGGTAGTGACAGTCAGCACTGATCATAAGCCTTTTGTAGTTTCCCATGGAAAGCCAAGTCGAAGTAAAAATAGCAGGTATTATCCTAACTCTAACTGATGGGATCAGTTGCACAAAGGCTTCATTTTAAGCTCATCAAATATTATCCTTTGTGTGACTTTGGTTTAGCTTGCTGGTCTGATTAAACTGCCTTCACCAGCAGAGGAAGCAATTGGTTTTTCTAGGTCTGACACTGCTCTGAGTACACTAGACTATATGGATATTTGGGGAAGGTGAGGGAAAGGAACGCCACAGTTTAACTAGTTGGTTTATGAATGGTCTCCAAAAGCAAACAGAGATTGTTATCCCCAAGTGGACTGCAGTCAGGATCATAGACTTGCTTGCCTTTTGAGCACTGTGGTATTATTTTTCTTTTTCCCTGTTAAATACGTAAAGTTTCCAAAAGCCATTTTCCAAAACACTTTTTGTTTTCCTTTATGAAAAGTGGATTTTTTTCTATGGTAGGTTATATGCTTAATTACTTTCTTAACATGTAAATACTAAGAAAAATCAGCTGTTTTGTTTAAAACAAAAGAATCTGAGCTTTGTGATCATAAGGAACAATTTTGATACCTGAAATAATAGCTAGACCAGGGGACTGTGAGTAGATCTGACCAGGTTTTACATCTCTGCACTCACCCTGGTGCTGGACATTTCACACCATCAAACATATTTAGGGTGTCAATCCTCATTTTCCTTAAATGCAAAATGCAAGAATAGTATACACATAGGAGTTTTATCGATACCCCAGTATTGAGATAATATATATTTAATGCCTCAAATAATTCCTGGCACATAGAGGTATCACTTGTTTACTAGGCTCCTTTGTCTCTATTATGATTCTTAATTGCAATTCACCTTTGTGGACAGTTTTGTATTCTCCTATACTCAAAAGCCCTTATTTGTTTAGGAAATACTGTTTAATTTTAAAGTGTTGTTTCCAGTTATTTTCTCACCATTAACTATCCGTACTTTTACTCTGTGTCAGTGGATTTTGAGTGTGTGTTAGTATTACTATTTGTTCTTTCCTTTGTCCTTCTTTGCAACTAGCTACCTACATACACAGAAACTAAGAGCCAAAAGAATTTGCACCTGCGGCACAAATGGGAGCATGCCTTGACTCTGAGAGCCAGACTTTGGACCATCTCTCTGGACATCTCAGGGATCAACTTGGCATCCTTGTGATTCTTATTGGATAACAGAGGTCTTCTTGATATGTTTTGGAAATGCTTCTATAGATGGAATCTGGAATGTTTCACAAAAGCCCATGTGTTAGAGGAAAGGTCCCCAGTCAGTGGCATTATGGGAGTTGGTACAATTTCTAAGAGCTGAGACCTAATTGAAAGTCTTTTGTCATATGGAAGCCTTTTCTTGAAGGATGCATTGACTCCCTGGCTCCTCCTTGTTCTCTCTTCCCAGCTACCATGAGGTGACTGGTTTCCTCTGTCACACTCTCCTGTCATGAGGCACTTTAGGCCTTGTCACAAGCCCAAAAGCAATGGTGGCAACCAAACATGACTGAACCTCAACAAAACTATGAGCCAAAATAAACCTTTCCTTCTTATAAGTTTATTTTCCTCCAGCATTTGTTACAATCATAGAAAGCTAACAACTAACAAACTCTTTATAAAGCCATACTCATGTGCATAAGAGGTGAAAGGATCTTATAAATATGAACAGAAATGAAACACAGAACTCCTCATAATAAGATGATGTATTTTGTGAGGATAGGCACTCTACTATGTTCATCTGGGGGGGGGGGACATCGTAATTAAGAATAGCTACAAAGGTTCCTACTCAGATAAAAGGGCAAATGGCTCAAACCAGTTTAACCAGTCAAGGAGCAAGAAGCACATAATCATTGAATGAGATTGGAAGACTAAACACTATGGTGCTGAAGAAGCACAGAGAAGGTGGTGAGGCAACTTGGATAGTAGCAGCAGTAACTAGAAGTTTCTATCCCCCTTGGGAACAAAGAGACAAAGTTCTTATTGTGGTGTCCAGACATGGCTTAACCTAGTGGGACTCTGAAACCCACAAGTAAGGGCTTCCTGTCCACGTGGATATAGAATAACAGAGGGTATGTTTTACCATCCAGGATGCCTTTTAAAGAAGAGACAGAAAGAGAAACATAGGCTGATTTGTTCCCCTGTCTTCCAATATCCTCCTAGAGCACACCATTGCCTAAACTGAATCAGAAGTTTTCTTGGCAATTATAATTTTTGGGAGTCAAAGAAAAGCCAGGGAAAATAAAAGAGCAGATCTAAAAGCAAATAAGCAAATGGCCAGACCACAATGAAAGACGATCAGTGGTAAATTGACATGTAATATTTGGGCAAACCCCTGTGGGACTTAATGACCCTGCCTGTCAGAAACAATAGATGCAGAGAGGCAAAGGTGGTTGGTTGTCTCAATTATGCCTCACAAATGAAGGAGTAAAGTTGCTTAGAATATCCATCCTATTTACAAGTCACTCTTCATCATCTTGGTACAGTCATAGATCAATCAAGGAGAACAAACTCTACATTGATGACTTAAATCTTTCTATAAAATCATTAATGTTAATACCACCCTGTCTGTAGATGCACTGAAAAGTAACAGTGTCTACTAGTTTATAGCCTCTTTCCTTCAGATTCTCAATCTTCAGAATATGCATAAAGCCACAAATATCTGGCAGAGCACCCAGGAAAAGCAATTAGTTCATTTATAACACATTTAAACATATTGAATAAACAATTTTGTGTCTTCTGTGAGATCTATTACACTTGAGCTTGAGAAGTATTCATTAATAATTTTTCACTTAATATCTACTTGAAATACTCTAAATTAGCATTTCAAAATAAATCTGGGTCCAAAGGGCAGAGGGCTGGCAGACAGATGATGAGAGAAAATGACTCTCAACATTCCTTTAGAAAGTTGAGGTTTATGGAGGGTTGGTTTTGGCATCTCTAATGGAAACTTACATTTGGATAGTTATCTAATTTTAAACTAGCTCTGACTTTGCCCAGAACTTAGCATGATGTACTAAATTAGGATTATGTTTTTATGAAGAAAAACTCCTGGCCCCTACCTGGGCCAGGAGTCAGAAGACAAACTTACCTTTATTATAAATATGACTTTGAGCAAGTCACTTAACATTGCTGATGTTTGGAAGAGACAGCAGGCCATGAGGGTGGGAGATAGGGGGAGCAAATAGCAAAAGTACTGCACTATAGTGGATATTAAATCTGTCTACTATGTCTCCACACACTCAAAGACATTCAGGGTTCCCAGAAAGTGGGCATTAAAATGTGAAATTTGCTGCAAGAAGTTATTGAATCAGCTTAATTTTATCTGCCGTGTCCCTAATATTATGTGTCTTAACTCTTCTTCAGGAACAACTTGGTAGACTGGTAAGCACATCTTACAATTTAGTTGTTAAACTTATCATCTTATCATCTCTGGAATCAGACAAATATAGACATACATACTGAGCCCACAACTCTGTGGCTTTGGATAAGTGACAATACATTGCTAAGCCTTGGTTTTCCATGTCTGCAAAATTTTTTTTTCTATTTCCATATAACTCCTGGGTCAATGCTTTATGCCCTGAATGACAGGTAACTCATGGCAGCATTAAAGCTCTTAGTACAGCACCAAACACACGTCAGCCTCAATCAATTCTAGATGCCTTTCTAATTGTGAATTATTGATGTTTTAATCAATGTGGTTATTTCTATCCACCATGGTGGATGTCTATCTAGCCATCTCCGGTGTGATACTTTCACCTGGACAGCATTTCTAGCTACTTGATAATTCCTACATCTTCTACATGAAATATGGTCAGTCCTTTATCCCAGGCTATTTTGAGATCAATCCCCATTTAGCTCCAATTACCATCTCTGTTCCATGTCTATTAAGTTGGGTTCCTCAGAAGTAGTATCCAGAAAAGGATCCATGAAATTAAAATTTCATCAGGAAACATATTAAGAAAAAAAATCCTAATAAATTATATGGAATGGAGAATGGGAAGAAAAGAAGGCCATCCAAGAGTGTGCTATCAAAGAATGAGAGAAAAAATGCTGGTTCAGTCCCAGAGGTGAGCTGTGGAGAAGGCATTGGATTCCACATAGCTGAGCAGGTCCATTGACTACCTGGAAAAATATTCCCAAACAGATGGCACAAAAACAGATGTCTGCTTCCATCACTTCCTGGTATTTGAAGCTTTTTCTTTTATATTAAAGCAAGCTTACCACAGCCAGCCTGAGGGGAGTTTCCCACAAAGAAGCACAGGTGCTTGCTGTTGAGAGATGTACATTTGGAGCTAATATATGAAATGAAGAATCACAGGAACTTAGAACACTGACAGCATAGGCCATAACAACAATATTAATATTGACACCCCAGCAGGGTTTCCATGAAAATGGTTCTCTGCCCTCTCTTCTTTCATCATGGTCTCATTTGACTGTATAAGGCTTACTAATCCCATTGCTAAAGATGAGTATAAATTATATGTCCATATGTACATGCACGTGTAGACGTAAATATCTTTGAATCTGTTTACTGCTTCGTTCCATTATATTCAGTTTTATTATGAAGGAGCCTATTTATTGGTAGTTATCCAAATTTGTCTGTGCTATAGTACTTTTTATTTTTTTATGAAAGGCGGAATAACTTTTTGATAAGAATTGTTTATTTTATTTAAAATATTTAAATCTGTTTTGAGGCACCAGAAGTTTTCAAGGATGGGTGAATAGAAAAATCCCAAAGGCAAGGACTCTGTTCTCTTGCTTAGGCTAGAAGAGACACTTGTCTAATGTCATGGCGCATGATAGTTGTGGTAATGATGCATATTAGTTCATTTTCTCAGTAATATCGCTGCGACTGTTGATTTGCAGTGATATGTGTAAACAACTGAGAAGAGAATACTTGGCTTTCTGCCATCTATTCCTCTCTGAACAGCTCTTGCTGATCGGCTGAACTTCTCACAGCAAGGTACAGGTCAAAAATGAATGTGCTTATAATGAACCTTGGAGATTCCCCATTCATCAGTTCTTAGAATGAGGAAAGAGTTGAGGAGCGTCTATGTTCCTGATGTCCATTCATTCTGACATGCAAATAAAAGCAAACTGCAGTGATCAGGGGCGTGCAAAGCTACCACAGACATCAGCCCATTACTTTCCCCTATGGGAAAGGACTAGGCAGTAGGATCATCTGCTGGACTCCTAGGACCCCAGGCTGTGTTCTGTTCATCTGAGTTAAGATATTTTGGTTGCCTGGATACAGCTGGGCTTGTGAAAAAAAAAAATGTCACTGAGCTGCTGTCATGATGGCCATTTTATTATCATGATTTATAAATGGATTATCTGCGAAAATGGCTCTGGTTTTAATCATGCCCTCCACCCCCCCACAGGAAATGGCCTGCTTTCATTGGTTTGTTTCAGTGACAGGTCCAGACACCCTGATATTTGACAGTGGTTGCCAGATGCTTTACTGCAAATGATATCTACCTTCCAGAAGGAATTAGTTAACTACTAATAGCATTAACATCAGGATGTGTATTCTGCCCACCCCCTCAATCTTGTTTTCAGTTTCCTTCTTCTGGGGCATCCAACTCCCCATAGATTTCCATCCTGTTTTCTTCTGATTCTGTTTCAAAAAGGAAGCAATCAACAACAAATTGCTTCCACCGTGTTCCACATACGGGAATCAGCCGTCCATGTTCCGCAGCAAAAGGATTTCAAGTGGAGAGAGCAGAAAGTCACAGTTCCACAAGAGCAAGGTCGAAATGACTAGAATTGATCCTATTATTACCTGTCAATTTACCGAGTTTCAACCACATGCCTGTGACTTTACCTCTATGTTTCTAAGACCCAAAACAATGTTTCAAAAAAGGATCCTCTTCCTCAGGCCTAGTAGCCAAGGGTTAATTGGATTAAGTGACATGGTTAACTGACAAAAGGGAGATTCCAAGGAGGTTTCTAGGATACATTTCCATCCCTCCAGTGTTTCCTAAATTTGTTCCTTTGGACATGAATCGTATATGATTTCTAGCCCTCTGTCTACACCCCCCAACCCCCAACAGTAAAAAAAAAAAAATTCTTTGTGACAGAGACTTGAAGATACACCGTCTGCATTTATATTATGAAAGTTCTGGAAGGTCCTACTTTCTATTCATAGTTGTTTGACTGATCTTTTTCCAAAACTCAGTCAATCATGAAATACACATTTGATTAACACATACTAACTGAATACCATAGCTAAAATTTTGCTAAAATCTCTACTAGGTTATGTTCCAGTTACGGATTTTTTTTTTAATTTTTAAATATTTACTTACATTTTCAGGAGTCTGAGGATAGGACAATTTTATGGTATCAATAAAAGCTATGACCTTTACCATTCTGTCCTTTCTTCCTGTGGAATACTTTTATCTGCCCCTTCCCAGCTCTCCCTGTCTTACTGAGCTTCCTCTTTCTTATGCCCTGTGACCATCATCATCTTTTTTTTTTTCTTTATCACTGCCATGTCCTTCAAGTGAGCACCAATGTTATGTGCATACCATATTTTCCCTCACTTATTCCTACGTGTGAACATCAGAGAGAGTTAATGCTTCATCTAAAATCACAGAGCTACAAAGAAAATGGTAGAGGAGAGAGTTAACTACCTTAGAATTTTAGCCACCGGATCCCAACAAAGTATGCCTAGGTATTATCTAATCCCTGACCTTGGAAAATGGAGTCTTAGAAGATTTAAAAGATGAAACTGGAGGTTCAGCATTAAATGACAGTACCAGAAGTCTTGGAACTCAGTCTATCTTGTCCCCAGGCCAACTACATTTCCAAAAGGACCTGAATGATGTTCCTGGAAACACATCCAAAAGATTTTCCACCACTCCTCCTCATTTTAGGAGTTCAAATATGTGAATCAGGTCATCCAGCAGGCAATATGCTCAGCAGCTTAATGCATTTTGTAACTAAATAGAAACTCCACTTTTAATTAACTAACATTGATTAGCATATCAGTTACTCCAACTCATTACTAACAAATTGGAACCAAAATCTGACCATATGAGCATGAAATAAGCACTATTAAATTTCTATTTGGATAGAGATTCAACTAAACTGCTGGTTCCAGTATCAAAAAGCAAAATTATCCATTAGTAAGATTTAGCTTGGAATCAGTATTAAAAGCTACCTTTAGCTTTCGTTTGGTATATTTTCTCATCTTTGTGGAGTTGTCTGATCACCTGACGGGTTATTAAATAACACAATGAACCTACGTTCAACTATAAGATTTTGTTAGATATACAAAATATATTTATATACACATATATGTTATTGTTGTTGTTTGTTTGTTTTTTGGTACTGGGGATTGAACTCAAGGGCACTCAACCACTGAGCCACATCCCAGTCCTATTTTGCATTTTATTTAGAGATGGTGTCTCCCTGAGTTGCTTAGTGCCTTGCTGTGGCTGAGGCTATCCTTAAACTCACAATCCTCCTGTCTCAGCCTCCCAAGCCACTGGTATTACAGGTGTGTGTCACTGCACCAGGGAGATGCACAAAATATTTTAACATATCTCAGCATTGGAATATTTGTAAGATGTAAGAATTCCTTTAGGAATAAAAAAGGGACAGTATTTAAGTATTCATTCTCTCTCTCTCTTGCTCTCTCTCTCTCTCTCTTTCTTGGTGGGAGGGAACATTTATACAGACAAATCTTACCTAAATTGAGAAATAATTATTTTCACTTATTAATTTACCAACTTTTAGAGCTCAAGTGTGCTTCCTACAAGGAGTCGTTCCCTCTAGCATCATAAGATTATATATGAATTATTAGTTGTGGCTGCTGATGAAGCACAGTAATACAAACAGACAATACTAATCTGTCCAAAGCATTCAGATGATGGCCAGTTAAAAGTAAATACATAGAATCCAGATTTGAAATTGCATCACCGTGACAATCAATATCAAAATCTGTGGGTGCTCAAGTCCCTTATACAAAGTGGTGCAGTGTTTATATATAAACTATGTAATCCTCCCCTCTATTTTAAATCATCTCTACATTACTGATACAGCCTAGCACAATATTAGTGCTATGCAAATGGTTGTTATATTTTATCATTTAGGGAATAATGACAATAAAAATTCCCTACATGTTCAGCATAGATAGAATTTATTTTTTCCAAATATTTTCAAACTTCAGCCTCTTAAATCCATGGATGTGGAGCCCAGGGATACAGAAGCATACTGTGCATGCATTTTGAGGTTGAGCGTTATAAGTTTAAAATTTATTTCTTCATTAACTGTTCATCCTTTGGTAAGGTTATGAATCTCTGTGAGCTTTTAAATATCTTCATCTGGAATTCATAGAGCGATTGCAATTCCTTCTGTGTATTTTTTTTGCTGCACATTAAAGATAACTCTCATAAAGTTTCCAACACCTGGTTAATACACTAGGCACTCAACATAAGGAGATGGCATTATATTGTCTTGTGATTGACATTTGCATTAAAATGGTACTACATGGCCAGATTTGGTTCCTAGTGCATTTGGAAATGAGTACAAAAAGGCCTATGGGTAGAGGGCCTGAGAATCTTTGGTTGTGTCTGCTTCTTAGAGTTGGGATAGACAATTGATACCTAAGGAAAACTAAGCATATTTATTTTTTCCCATAGCCTGCAATCTTTTTGATGCTAATTAAATGGGAAACACTGCATTATTTTTAAGCTATTATGATTACTTGTGAATAAATCTATGATTTATGAAACCAAGCCTGTTACAGATAACTGTCATGGAATAAATTGAGCTGAAAATGAATGGCCCTCAGCAAGTTATCATCTTTAAAAAAGAGCCAAGGAAGGACAGTACATGAAAATATCAAGAGCTGGTTTGGTTATAGCATGTTGGCAACCATTAACGCTCTGAGGTTTTCAGATACATTATATACACAACACACACACACACACACACACACACACAAACACACCCCAAACTCATAACCACTCTCATAAAATACTAATTGCTATTAGATAATTACTAGGCACTTTTAAAAACATTTTATTTGTGTTTAATAATTATGCATAA
Source organism: Marmota monax (assembly GCF_021218885.2). Taxonomy (NCBI): domain Eukaryota; kingdom Metazoa; phylum Chordata; class Mammalia; order Rodentia; family Sciuridae; genus Marmota; species Marmota monax. The sequence goes on from NW_026695224.1 coordinate 16,744,492, forward strand.
TAGTGAAATTTATTGGGCACATACATATAACATAGTTTGGTCAATTTCATCCTTCAGTACACCCATTGCCCTTCCTACTTCGGATCCCCTTTCTTTACTGGACTCTCTATTTTAATGAGATATATTTTTCCACCTTTTTCTCTCTTGTTTCCACATATGAAAGAAAACATAAAGCACTTGACTATTTTGAATCTTATTTCACTTGACATGATGCTTTCCAGTTTCATTCAATCTCCTACAAATGACATAATCTCATTTTTTTTTTTTATGGCTGAACCAAACTCCGCTGGGTATATATACCACATTTCCTTAATGTATTCATCTGTTGACCAACACCCAGGCTGGTTTCATAACTTGACTAATGTGAATGTGCTGCATTGGTACATGGTTATGTACATGTAATGCACATGGTAATGCACATGTCACTATAGAATGCTTACTTTAAAATATTTGGATAAATACCAGGGAGTGATATAGCAGGGGCATATGGTGGCTCTATTCTTTGTCTTTTGAGAAACCTCCATGCTGCTTGTACTAATAATAGTGGTTGTACTAATTAGTAATCTCAACAAGAGTGTATAAATCTTCCTTTTGCCATGCATCCTCACCAGCATTTATTATTACTTGTATTCTTTTTGTACTTTTAAATTATTTTTTCTAGTTGTAGATGGACACAATACCATTTTTTAAAATTTGTTTTTGTGTGGTTCTGAGGATCGAATCCAATGCCTCACACATGCTAGTCATGCACTCTACCACTGAGCTACAAACTCAGCCCTATTACATGTATTCTTGATGATTGTCATTATAACTGGAGTGAGATGGAAACTCAAGTTAGTTTTGATTTGCATTTCCCTGATGGCTAAAGATGTTGAATTTTTTTTCCATTTATTTATTAGCATAGGGGCTTGAGTCCATTTGTTTTCTCAAAATAATAACATTTGAGCAGAGTATCAGGTTAATATTATGCACCTTTTGTTTGTCAAGATGAAATCAATCTTATACCCAAGAAGTAGTGTCCTTAAAATCAATTTTTAAAGAACAAAAAATAGTAAACTAAAGATCAGCACTAGGGGTCATTCTCCTAAAATCTGATCCAACAAAGTCTTAGTATGTTTACTCTTACAGTTGACTCACAAGTTAACTTCCAATGTGTGCCTGAGACCTACCTTCAGTATTATTGATTCCTGGTTTTAAAGCTCATGAACACTCACACACACACACACACACACACACACACACACACACACCACATACACACACACACACTTTTATTCATTGCTCATAAGGAGTATTATGAGTTTGCATTTTAAGCAATAATTTGATTCTTTGTATTCAAGCACAAGTTACAATTTGAATATTTCTAGAAACTTCTATCTTTTCAAAGATCATGCTTTTCATTCTCAAGTTTTCATCCTATTTCTCTTTCTTCCTATACATAAATTATTATTGACTTCCAAAACTAAAATTGATAATTTTAGCATTGTTTTATTTCCCAATTTTCTATATCTACCTTCTCTCTAACTTAAATTTATAGAAAGTAAAATCACTGAGACAAAAGGCAGTGGGAGCATGGATATTTACTGAAAAACTATAATGTGTCTAAATGCAACAATACACATATGCTGATGCTTTCACTGAAACTTTGCAACCACCTGTGAGAGGGAGGTTATTTTCACAAGTTGACAGGTGAATACATTGAGGCTCAGAGAGTGTTATCTAGACTGATGAGAAGTGTTTAGAGCAGAACCTGGAGTTTTAGTGATTATGAACCCCAGCTATTCCACCTTGTTCTTCCCTGTTAGGGACCATAGCTCCTGTTCTATTTATCATGTAAATCATAGAGCAAGACCCGCTGGATTCTCTCACACAGGGTCTCCATAACAGTCAGGTGATGGTGGCTAATTAGAATGGTGCCATACAATGAAAAGCCCATTCATTAAAGTTTGGTTTTGTCTTATGGGTGAAGTTAATGAGAAGTCAGAGTGAAAGTTCATTCTCTGAATTGGCAACTCACAGGAGAAGCTGGGGATGATACAGAAGAGATTCTTTTCCTGGTGTGATGTAGTAATGGTGTCCCTCTCCGGCCTAGGCTATCTTTTTGGTTTGTTTGTTTCCCTCAAGAACACCAAGCCTGTCCTGATGTGATCCTCAGCTTGATGATGCAGATCCCTTTCCCACCATGAGGCGTGCTCTTGTGAAGGTGGCTGGAAACGCCCCAATGGTGAAGAGAATCCAGTTAACGTTAGCAGACTTAGCGCAGCATCTTGGACATTTCTCTCATAACTTAGTGGTCCTCACATTCCTGTCATTGGAACACTGTATTTCCCATTATACTGGCAGTTAGTGTTTATTGTCAAAATGATCAACACAGTGGATGGTCCTGCTTGTGATTTATTTTGAAAGATAAGACATTATTTTAGAAAGTGCTACAAGTACCATACCAACTGATAGATTAAACAGAAATGTAGACACAGACACAAACAGAGAGAGACACACACACATGCACACACAGAAAAATGAACCCACGCTAATTTACTGGTGCTGTGTGAAATGTCCTAGGTTCAACTATGCTGAAAATGTTTTAAGCAGTAAAACTTTTTTTGGACTCATTAAAATTGTAATATGAATGCATCGGGAATGTATCTTTGCACATAGGATTTTATTCTATTCCTGGAATAAGATTGAATTCTTGCAAAGTCAGTATAATTACACAGAAGGCATATATGAATGTACCGGCCTATGATTATCCACAAACGTTGACAATTTCTAAACAACACGTGCACAGATCTTTATGTGGCAACAAGAAACAGGGGAATTATCTCTGACAATGAGATGGGGATATGGGGACAAGCTAATCATTGAGAGGAACAAAGAGTAAATACAATGACTTAGCTCCCATAAAGACCCAGACAGTGTTGCCATGTGAGTTCTTACACCCTCAGGAGTGTCCACATTGAGGGGTCCACTGTCCTTGTTAAATACCATGAGTCCCCCAGGACCCACTCTGTCAACATTTAGGTCCTAAACCCAATTGTCTTTCTCTCCTCTCTCTTTTTAGTAGTTAGTATAATGGAAAGAAAAACAGTAATGGCTACAAGCTCTAAGAAACACAGACTCTAATGTAGGAAGAAACTTCATGACACCTTTGAGTTAATGTACTATATTTGGAAATATTGCCTTTCTATAAGGTTTCCCTCTCAGCAAGTAACTGCCCAAATAATTCCCTTGCCCAAAGATCATGGATTAAATTCTTAACTCAATTTATCTCTATGGCGTAGGGTTCTATGGTCTGTTTTTGTTTTGTTTTATGTTAAATGTAAGTAATGAGACTTACCTCATAGCATTACTGAGATACCAAATAAAAACACAGGTGTAAATGTGAAACCTCTTACTGTGTAGCTGCGCCTTGGTTAAGGGCTCTTCAATATTAGGTGTTAATATTAGTGGGAAGAGGGCTAGAGTCCCAGTAGTGAAATCAACATAATCTTCTTTGTACACCACATTGTTTTTTTTTTTTGTTGTTGTTGTTTGTTTTTTGTTTTTCCATTTACAAATAACCCTGGTTCTTCTGGACATTCCCTACAGTGGAAGGATCTGAGGAGAGATGGTCCTGGGTGAGGCCATAAACTGGCACAAAGCTTCACAGCTGAGCCTTGAATAGGGAGCAGCACCCTGGTTGAGAGAAATGGGTGCCACAGCTGGTTCGATGCTAGTTCTCCCCAACAAGAGATCCTTCTGCTAGACTGGACCCCAGTTCAGCTCTTTTTTAAGTTCGCAACCAACTGTTTTTAAACGTTCTCAAGAGACCAGTTTGAATTGTTCTTTTAAAAAGCAAGTGGATGACACAACATTTCACCCTCCATCCCCACACCCAACAAACGTCAATGTTTTAAAGGGAGAGGGGGAAGAGAAATCTACCAAGCACAGCCAGGAGGGACTGTAAACTTTAGACCATACCAGTGAACAATTACATGATATGCAGAAATAATTTTAGAGGAGGAAAATTTTATTCATCACTCAGACTTTCATAGATCTCAGTCCATAGGCGGCCAACTGCATTCCTCTGGGCCCAAGGGGAGGCAGAGCAATATGGTGGAAGAGTATAGAGAAGGGAAGTAGCTCAGGACACACAATCAGGTAGCTGAGAGAGCTCCACTCACCAGGGACAAAATATAAACCCCAAAGTCATTTCTTCTGTAGAGACCCACTCATCCAGCCTCACCCTACCTGCCTGTAGTTACCACCCTCTTAATCCACTGAAGTTGATTAATGCACTTATTAAAACAAACAACCCAATCAACAAATGGGCCAAGGACCTGAACAGACACTTCTCAGAGGAGGACATACAGTCAATCAACAAGTACATGAAAAAATGCTCACCATCTTTAGCTGTCAGAGAAATGCAAATCAAAACCACCCTAAGATACCATCTCACTCCAGTAAGATTGGCAGCCATTATGAAGTCAAACAACAACAAGGGCTGGCGAGGATGTGGGGAAAAGGGTACACTTGTACATTGCTGGTGGGACTGCAAATTGGTGCAGCCAATTTGGAAAGCAATATGGAGATTTCTTGGAAAGCTGGGAATGGAGCCACCATTTGACCCAGCTATTCCCCTTCTTGGTCTATTCCCTAAAGACCTAAAAAGAGCATGCTACAGGGACACTGCTACATCAATGCTCATAGCAGCACAATTCACAATAGCAAGACTGTGGAACCAACATAGATGCCCTTCAATAGACGAATGGATAAAAAAAATGTGGCATTTATACACAATGGAGTATTACTCTGCATTAAAAAATGACAAAATCATAGAATTTGCAGGGAAATGGATGGCATTAGAGCAGATTATGCTAAGTGAAGCTAGCCAATCCCTAAAAAAACAAATGCCAAATGTCTTCTTTGATATAAGGAGAGTAACTAAGAACAGAGTAGGGACGAAGAGCAGGAGAAGAAGATTAACATTAAACAGGGATGAGAGGTGGGAGGGAAAGGGAGAGAGAAGGGAAATTGCATGGAAATGGAAGGAGACCCTCAGGGTTATACAAAAGTACATACAAGAGGAGGTGAGGGGAAAGGGAAAAATAATACAAGGGGGAGAAATGAATGACAGTAGAGCGGGTAGAGAGAGAAGAGGGGAGGGGAGGGGAGGGGAGGGGGATAGTAGAGGATAGGAAAGGCAGCAGAACACAACAGACACTAGTATGGCAATATGTAAATCAATGGATGTGTAACTGATGTAATTCTGCAATCTGTATATGGGGTAAAAATGGGAGTTAATAACCCACTTGAATCAAAGTGTGAAATATGATATATCAAGAAATTTGTAATGTTTTGAACAACCAACAATAAAAAATTAAAAAAAAAAATTAAGGTTCTTGTAACTCAATCATTTCACCTTTAAACTTTCTTCTATCATCTCACAAATGATCTTTTGGGGGATACCTCATATCTAAACCATAACACACACAAACACACACACACACACAGAGAGACACTCACACACACAATTTGCTCCAAAGTAACAATATTTTAAAGGTTTGTAAATGGTTAGTTTAGTTATGAGAAATGAGGGTGGGTGGGTAAAGAAGCTGGCCACAGCTATGCATAATCTCTGTAAATGCAATCATAGATGATATTAATTTTCAGGCTGATTAAGGAATGATGGAAATTAATTGGGTCTACTACAAGAAAAGTCCCTTTAATAGACCTATCCAAAGGTATATTGGGTTCCCTCAGCAGACAAAAACCCTCTATCCATAAAGTTATTCAGGAAGTTAGATATTCATTGTTTGCAGATCAACCTGAAGGAAAAAGTACCCCTGGCAGAGCAAAAGAAGCAAACTTTGAATGCCAAAATGGCTTGGAATGCAGACCTGATGGGTTTGGATCTGATAAGCACTAGCTGAGTCTACCTGGCAGTCATAGTAAAACTTGTGCTTTAATTTTCCAACGAGATCAACTGGAACTGAATTTTCAGGACCTAATTATAATCTTAGATTTACAGAATTTCAAAACCGAAAGGAACTTCAGATAAATCTAGGTTGAGTTCCACAGAGTTGTATCCTCCTTGGTATCTAGGATAAAAATTTGGAAAGGAATCTGAGGATAGGTCCTAGCTATGCTGAGGGAGCAGACCATGAATAATGTCTCCAATGGGCCCGGGGATGTGTTGAGCTGTGTGAGGGACATGTTTATGTGCATGTGATATCCTTGCCTAATTTACACCTCTTTGCTTCATGAGATTCAGGAAATGCCAGAGAACACCCCACTGACCATGCCTAGGTCAGGGAAGATCACATTAGATATGCTGGTGATGTGCAGTGGATTCATGGACGCTATGCAACTGCTTTCTCTTTAGCTTTTTCCTTTGTTAGTGTACACTATAAATACAGCACCTGACTCAGCTCTGTGTGTCTCTGTGAAAATGTAACTTCCTTGTCTCATACAGTGTGTTAGACACTGTTCTCAGGACTTTGTCTACCATCCAATTCCCACAGCAACTTTATAAGGCATGCTTCTATTTTGATAACTCCCATTTTACAGGTGAGAGAACTAAACCCAAAAAAGTTAAATATCTTGCCACATGACTGTGTAAGCAGCTGAGCTAGCATCTGAATATGGAAATCTCCAAAGCCTATGCTTTAAATGACTTTGTTATTTTATTTTTATGGGATGCTTGTTTGGCTAATAGATACATGATTATTGAGAGAGTCTCATTGCAATATATTAAGGATATCCCTGGATGTTCCAATGGGATTGTTCAGTGTATACCAGTGTAGTTTTACCCTTAGAAAACCTTAAATAGCAAGACAAAGTAATGTCCACAAGCCATTTCGAAAAGGCTGCTGATCATTATCAAAATAGCTTTAGGAAGGAGAGAGATGAAATGCTAGCTTCTTCAAGACAAATGAAGACTTTTCCATGAGGAAACAGGATACATGAGGACACAGCCAAACCTAAGATTTTTCTAGATTTAACGAAAGGAGACCTTGGCAGGGTAGTAAGTACTCTCTCCTCTTAGCATTCACTCATTTCTTTAAGAAGAACTTTTTTGGCCCTGACTGTGCTGCGAACATTATATTTTAGATTTCTTAAAAGAAATTAGCAAAATAAGCAGTTTACAATAAAAAAAAAATATGTCTTTATGAAAGACTCATGCCTCAACCACAGTAATCCTCCAAATTGTGTGCAACATGCTAATTACAGAGAACCCCAGGTTTTTGTTAAGTATAGGCTTTTAATGAAAGAAACATAGTCATAAGACTAACTTGCAGCTGTTGAGGAAAAATAAAAACTAAGAAGTAGAAATGATAGGGTGGAGTAGAAAAGAATGAGAAAAGTAAATATGGGCTTCCAATAAGATTTGTGGACCTGGGCCAGGAAAGTCAAAGGGAGGAGACTTCCCAATGCAGCATTTTTCCCAGTTTGAGGACTTTGTTCATTTCAGTGAGCTCATACCAGGATGCACAGCCTTTACCCAGCACACAAAGTCGTGGGCAACAGAAGCCTGGAAGAGAGAAACCCCCTACAATGAGCAATGGCTACAAGACTAGAGAAATCCAGGATACTGTTATAATAAGAATCATGAAGGATTTTGCTTCTGAAATCCTGAAAGAAATATCTACAAGACTTAGAAAACCCAATGAGGAGCATCAGAGGAAGGGGAACAAAGAAATATGTATGGGAGTTTCAGGCAGGTTCAAAAATGATAATCTAGCTGGGTGCAGTGGCACATGTCTCTAATCTCAGTGGCACAGAACCTGAGGCAGGAGGATTGTGTGTTCAAGGCCACCCTTAGCAACATGTCTAAAACATTAAAAAAAAAAAGGTCTGGGGATGTGACTTGGTGGTTAAATTCCCCAGATTTAATCCCTGGTAGGAATATATATATATATATATATATATATATATATATATATATATATATATATATATATATATTTTTTAGAATCCTCTATATTTTCTTTCCTATGCCTTTTCTATTTTGAATTATCTCACCAGATTTCTTCCTACAGAGTGCTTACCATTCTAATTATTGCTATTTCTTTCTTCCCCAACAGAAAGTCAACATTGTGAGTTCTAATATTTTGTCTATCATATTGAGCACACATTCCCAATGCCAAGAAATAATGTTTGTTATGTAGTAGGTTTTGAACAAAATTTTGAATGAGTAAAGGCTACTCATAGGAATGGTCTCCTTTGGGAATTTCATCAGCCATAGGGGCTTTGAATTCCAGGATGAGAAGAGTTATGTAACAAGGCCTTGGTTGTCAGGATGAAGCTAGGGTCACTGAGTGAGATAGAGTCTCAGAGAGAGAAAGAAAATGGAAAAGAAGTATTAGACAATGGATAAAAGATCTAGTTGGGCTGATCTGTTGTTTTGCCCTTTTTGTCCAACTAGCTATTTATTAAATTTTTATTGGGCAGCTACTGTGTGCTACATATTAGACCTTTGTGGGACAATGACCACTAATGCCCAATTGCTCTACTCAAGGTTATTGTAGTCCTTTAAGAAAGACAATTGTGCAATAGGCAAATTAGCAGCATAGAAGGACAACTCAGGGGACAATGAGAGAGGACAGGTTCTGGGGAGCACTTCTGAACTACAAAATTTAAATATTCTGACATACCATTAGCAGGGAAGGCTTTGGGATATGGACTAAAGATGAAGTAATGAATAGAGAAGGAATCAGTTATCTGAACTGTGAGATATTAGGGAAGACAGAACCCTAAAACAAGACCGTTTTATTTCCCCTTTTTAACAATTTTTGGAAGGAATATGAAATGAGGATAGAGTGATTTGGCAGTCTTCATAAAGTCTAGAGTTGTACCATCCAGTATGGGAGTCATTACTCAACTGTGGTCATTTTAAATTAAATTTTAATTAATTAAATTGAATAAAATTAAAACATCTGTTTCTCATTTTAAGTGTTCAATGTCCATATGTGGCTACCACATTGGCAACCCAAATATACACTATTTTTGTCATCACACAAATTTCTGTGAAACATTGTTGGTCTAGGGAATATTACCTATCCTCTGCTTTTCTTTCCTTGCCTAAGGTCAGATGACCAAATTTCTATGGTTCAGAGTACTCAGTGTCTTCTATTGACATTCATTCATTGATTCATTCATGTATTTAAACAATTAAATAGCCATAAGGCACTGGTTATTTGCTTTGATTGGAGGACACAAAAATCGATATGGTCAATCTATCTGTTGTCTTCATGGAACCTACATCCAGCAGGGGAAATAGAAAATAAATCATTCAACCCATGTAGCCATGATAAATTTGTAGATAGCAATATGGAGTTTTATAAGACTAAAATACTGGTATTTCAAATTAGCCTGAATGGAGCCATCTCACATCCAGATCATGTCTTCCTGGAGTTGACATAATTAGCACCAGAAATGAAATCTTTTATCTTTTGGTTTACCCCTAAAATACATGTCATTACTTTCAAAGGCTTGAATATTCTCCATTTTTCCTTAATAACCTCAATGATTGTATGTTTTAGCTCAAATAGCAGAGCAAGTGACCTCATGAAAGCTTTTATTTTTATATTCTGGTTCTGTCAAGATACAGTGGTAATGTATAAAAGGAAAACGGATACATAGTTAGCCACTAACTCAATCACTTACTGAAAAGTGTATCTAGATGATTTTGAAATATTTAAGGGTGCTCCATATTTGTCTGGGTTCTGTGCCACATTTTTTCCCCATGAATTTGGAAAACAGTGTACACTTGCTTCATCCTGTCAAAGCAGATGTGTTCCATAAAATGTGCCACCCTGTCCATTATACAATCATATCATCATTTCAGAGCAAGAGAAGGAAGGGTTAAACAGCATGATCTGATTGGAAGGCATTGCTTGCTTAGTGTGAGCATTTGGCTGACAGCATTATTATGTTATTATCTTAGTTTAAAAATTAGAAACAAACAACAACAACAACAACAATCTAATGCTTATTAACTTTCCAATATTAAGGAAAATCCTTCCCCCAGATGTTGCCACTTAAACAGTCTTTAAGATATAATAATAGCATAACATCATTCTATTGTTTTGCTAAAATATAATATTATTAAAGAACATGTTGAAGAAATTACTTTCATTACAGAATCATTTAAATTAAAATTCACTATTTGGTTTAGTAGAAAACTCAGGGCTCATGTAGTGGAGCCTCAGTGAGACTTGCACCAAGAGACTTCATGAGAGATTTCATAAGAGTCTGGTTCCTTTTTGGTCTCTTTTTAACTAAGCATGGTTTATATTTGTTTGTTGAAGTAGGATGGGACTTTCCTTTCGAAGTTGGCTACAACTGAAATTTAATCCTGGGGTTCAAAACAGTGTACATTTTATTTTACCGCAGCTGATCTGTCAAAACTTAAATTTAGAATGTTACAGATGAAAAGAACATTCTATATTTCTGTATAGTAATGACCTACATCCAATGAATTTCAGTAACTTGCCCAACACAGAGATGATTTTTGACACTTTTAAATAAGGTACAGCAATCCATCTAATGCCCTATTTTGCATGACCTAAGATGGGATAAATCTGTCTCAGAGCTCATTATAAGGAAAGTTGTTCAGTCTGGTCATCTGGACTCTAATTCTATCATTATCACCTCCCTGAGTGGAGCAACAACAATCTAAACCTAAATGTTTCTTTCAGTCATTGTGGTTGTGGGAAGACTTGGGAAGCTGATGCTTCTTTCCTGGGCTCAGGCTGGGCCTCTGTTTACTCATCTCATCCCAGACAAACTCATTTTCCTTAGCCAATGTCACTCCTTGCTTCATGTCCAGAAACAGGTCTTCAGTGCTTGGAGTCTCTGAGTACTGTCACCTTGGAGGCAAAATTCTTCCTCCCACTCAGCGTCTTTTTCTAAATTTGCATCCTAGGCTGGATTTACAAAGAAATTTCTGAGAAATGTAAAATACCAAGAATCATACTACTCATTCTCCACACATGCTTGGAGGTTTAAAATATATGTTATGGAAGCAATTTTTATTACACACCAAAATGAGATGGATATGGACAGATATATATATGTAATCATTTTAAGTAGTAATTCTAAGTAATAATTGTTTTTTTAAGAGAGAGATAGAGAATTTTATTTATTTATTTTAGTTTTCGGCGGGCACAACATCTTTGTTTGTATGTGGTGCTGAGGATTGAACCTGGGCCGCACGCATGCCAGGCGAGTGCGCTACCTCTTGAGCCACATCCCCAGCCCCTGTAAGTAATACTTCTAATAGATATAATCATATATATTTATATTGAATATTTATATATGTATATGTGTATATGTATTATATATAATTTCTTTATTCACTCATTAATCATTATCTTACTGTTCATATATTTACACATTCATAAATAAAATGTGTATCTTATCATCAGTAAAGATAAGAACATCTGAAGAGAGTAGGCCCAAGCCATTGTTCTTTCAAACATTACTTAAATACCCTATTGTCTCTCAATCTTCTTCCAGGCAGGTTACCTTGAAGAACTACATGGCTTTGCTCAGGGGTGTGTCCCTGAAGATGAAATCCATTCTCATAAATTTCTTAAGAGTTTAAAGAAGGAAGCTACTAGGTTTTTCTTGAAAAAAAAATGTGCATGCTTAAATAATTTAGGAGATTGTCAGTAAGGAGACCACATGGAACTAGTGATAAAGACTACAGCAAAGGACATGAACTTGATTTTAAGTGACTGGGAAGGAGGGAGGCACCTCTAACTGTGTAGTTATTTACTTCCTGATGCTAAGCATTTCAGCCTCCACAAAATAGATGCTGTTTCTATCAGCGTGTTAAAAAAAATAAACTTCAGTACCTATAAATTATTCTCTTTCATTCATTTATGAGAAGAAATGTTTGAATTCCTGGAGATTGGATTGCTAAAGCCTTTTAAAATAGCACTTTGGAGATGTTTTGGTAAATGGAAATAATCACTTCTATAACCAATCTAGCATTATAATGTCATTGGTTTTCGTCTATAAAATGCTGTTATGTGTCTGTTGTATGTACCATTAAATTATGTACCCCTAGAGCTGAAAGTATTATAATAGCAGAATCTTTAGTATTCTATTTTACAAAGAAAAGAGTTTTTTTTTTTTTTTTTTTTTTTTTGGAGTAGCCTTCCAATTGTATTCATTTTTTTTACTCTCTTGCACTACAAGGATGTTGGAACAATTTCAATTAGAGACCTGGTGGTTCAGTATGTTGAAACCTGAAATAAGAAGTTTACTCTGTAACTTGTTAGGTACATAATTATGTGTTTCAGTCTTTGTATCTGTAATATATACAACATATAAGTTATATAAATTTATGTAAAACACATAAAGTATATACACTTATACAAAAATATAATTATGGTTTTGTAAATAGTTTATGTAATATATATGATGTAAATATGTTCCATAAACACCATTTATTATATAAAATCATTTACTATATAATACATAGTATAAAACATGTGCAGTATAAAAATAGTAATGACTCAAAAACTGCTATGAGTAAGATTGTCAGATTTAGTCAAAAGAAAGAAAGAAAAAACTTTTAAAAAATCTCCATAGGCTGTGCAGTTAAATTTGAATTTCAGGTAAATTATGGTAACATTTTGTATATAAGCATATCCCTTGCAATAAATAGGACATAGTTTTATTTAAAGGATTTATTGCTTATCTGACATTCAAGTTTAACATGATGTCCTCTACACTTAACTGGTAACCTTAATCATGAGAGTCATTTGAGAGAATTCTCAATGCAATGTGTTAGTTTTATTTTCCAATCCTTGGATATTACTACACACTAGCAAATGAGTGTAGTGTTTATGAGTACGGTCACTGTAGGCAAATATTCTTGGGTCTAGTCTTTACCTTCTCTCTTACCAGCTGTGTAAACATAATCTACTTAACTTCTCATTGTTCCAATTTTCTTACATTTAAAATGAGAATAATGATACTGACCTCATATGGTTGCTGTGTAAATTAAGTGTGTTAATATGTGTTCAATGCTTAAAGCTCCTGTTCAGTTTTTGAAACAAATAATACATACAATAAATATGTTGAATGACAAGAGGAGTGGGGAGAGAGGTATGGGGAGCCCTAGAGGACCGAAAGCCCAGTCACCTACAGTAATAAAACACACTAGAGCAAAGAGATTGGCATTCAATTAGAAAGCATAAACAGACTTTCTCACAAGCAGGAAAGTTTGGCTGAGAAATGATTGGCAAGGGTTTTTGGGTTTTTTTTCCCCTTTATGCTCTAAAAAAAAATAGCATCAAAGTACATAATAATAATAATAATAATAATGATAATAATAATCTGCCAAGATCTTACCCAAATAAATACCTTTGGAAAAGTATCCATCCCTCTGCTTACGTGAAAATAATGAAAAGATGTGCAGTCATGACACATTTAAGGAATAAATTTGGAGAGAATCATTTTATAGTTTCACAAAGGGACCTTAGGGAGGAGAGTCTGTCTATTCAGTAATTAAATCGCTTGTCGCCCTCACACATTGGCAGATCTATGGAGATGTCACTTCAGGGGATTTGATGACTGATGTCCATGGGAGCGTTTCGCTTTGGGGAATCTGAAGCTGTGCTTAAAGAGGTCATTTGCTCTGTAGATTCAGAGAGTGATTACAGCAGTGACAGGTTTTCTTGTTATTGTAAGACATGTGGCACACCTTTCATTTATTCTCAAATCAAGCCAGGCTAGGTTTGTTCTATGGATGGAGTTATATTTTAAATGTTTCAGAATAAGAATTTTAAAAACATAAAAATAATGGAATGGAAAAGAGTCTATTTTTATGTTCTCTGAATCCAGCCATCAGTCTTACCCATTATTAATATTGTCTAGAGGACAAAAGCAGAGATCTGCTTGGTCAGTAAGGGCACTTACTTGAGAAATGCTACAAGCTTCTCTTACTGGAGATTGTAAGACTGTGTGTGAATCTCAGTGTCAAAATTACTCTGTCAGTCAAGTGACGATGCAGAAGTGCATAACAGGATGGAACAGCTTCAAATGGGGATTAGTGAACCAGGAAAAAAAAATAAACAATATATATATATATATATATATATATATATATATAATGCATATATTATATGTATAATTTTTATTTATATATAAATAAAAAATAACATAAAGTCAGGGAGGTAGTAGGTAAAGATCTTCAATCTTCAATTTATTTTTAATTTTAGTTTAGTTTAGTTTATTCAGGTAGCCACAATGTGCATGAATGGGCAGGTTGGGGTCACTGTCATACACAGATTTTTATTTTCTTTTGTCTTATTAATTTCACTACATAGGGAAATATATCATAGGAGTGAAATTGCAAGTGAATTGGAAAAACTAGCTATGAATCAAATATACCAGAAACGCATAGAGGCTCTGAAATTTAGCATCATGGAAAATTCACTTTTAGCCACTCTTTACCTTAGTTCCCCCATTTGCTAAAGAATGATTAAAAAGTGTAGCTGTCGATGGGCATGGTGGCACATGCCTATAATCCCAGCAACTCAGGAAACTGATGCAGGAGGATCAAAGTTTGAAGACAGCCTCAGAATTTAGCAAGGTCCTAAGCAAAGTAGCTAAACCCTGTCTTGAAATAGAAAATAAAATAAAATAAAGGTCTAGAGCTGTAGATCAGTGGTTAAATGTGCCTGGGATCAATCCCTAGTATTAAAAACAAAATAAAATAAAACAGAAAAAAGCAAAGTGTTGTTACCACAAAAAGTTATTTTTAAAAATAATGTTTTCAATGTTCTTAACACAGAGTGTGACCCAAAATAAATTCAAACAATGTTAGTTATTAAGACAGTCACAAATATATCCAAATTCCTACCACATGGCTTATGTTCCTTTCTCATCTGTGCTTATAGTTGGTGTTGTAGAAATATATTTCCTATAGTAGACCAATAGCTACATGTCCAAGAACTGAGGACTTTTGTGAAACCCACATTTCCTAATATTCCAAACAAGTTCATCAGAAAAATGAAATACTAATTATTTTATTTTCATTAGCTTCAGTCTTCATAACTCAAAGTAATAATATGAATGGAAAGTCAAATAAATGTTTACTGAGAAGAGTATTATAAGAATAAGTAAAGGATGGAAAAAGACTTGGTAAATAAAGAGAGCAGTAACAATATTTTAATCCGCTATCATCAGAAAACCCTGCACTTTCCAGTTCTCAAGATGGTTGTATCTAGACACATATACTTGATACTTACGTATATTAGGTTACCCAATCTTTTTTGTTAAGATGATGTCAACTTTATAAAACAGCTGGTTTTCATTAACGAGAAAAATCTATGATCAAGGAACAATTTAAAGGACATGAATTTATAATAAACGTTTAAATATATGAGAAAGAATATGCTATAAATCAATTTTATCTCAAGATGACATGCTCAACCATGCCCTGTCACCACCTCCACTGTCATCTGTTATGGGAACTGGAATGTCCCACAAAACACATGTGTTGAAGGCTTGGTCCCCAATGCAGCCATGTCCAGAAGTGAGGCCTTTAGCAAGTGATTGGATCAAAAGGGGTCTGACCTCTTCAGTGGTTTAATCCATCAACAGCTGAATGGACTACTGGGAGATGGTGGAAACTGTAGGCAGCTGTAGCATAATCATAAAAAGTAAGTCACTGGGGCATGACTTTGGGGACTATACCTTGTCCCTGGCCACTTCCTTCCACCTGCTTTCTGCTTCTTAGTTTCTGGTAGCTTTCTTCTGCCATAACCTTCTTTCATAATTTTCTACCTTGTCTCAGGCCCAAAACAACGAAGCCAGACTACCATGCTCTGAAACCTTTAAAACTGTAGACCAAAATCAGTCTTTCCTCCTCTATGTTGTTATTGTCAGATATATTTGTCCCTGTGATAAACAGCCGATAATACACCTCCATATTTAAAATTCCTCCTTTCAGTGACTCTCTGCTTACTATACTACTCAGTGCACCTCCATCAAATCATGATGTTGTAGTAGGCTGGGTTTTTTTTTCCCAACATCTTTTAAAAAATTATTTATTTATTTTAATTTGTTGTACAAAATGGTAGAATGAAATTCATTTCATATTACACATATAGAGCACAATTTTTCAAGTCACTGATTGTACACCAAGTATTTTCACATCATCCGTCTCTTCATACATGTACTTAGGGTAATGATGTCTAAATCATTTCACCGTCATTCCTACCCCCATGCCCCCTCTCTTCCCATTCCTCCCCTTTGCCCTATCTAAAGTTCCTCCATTCCTCCCATGCTCCCACCACCGCCATTATGAGTCAGCATCCTCATATCAAAGAAAACATTCGGCCTTCGGTTTTTTGGGATTGGTTTACTTCACTTAGCATTATATTCTCCAACTCCATCCATTTACCTGCAATTTTCATGATTTTATTTTCTTTTAATGCTGAGTAATGTTCCATTGTGTATATATACCACATTTTCTTTATCCATTCATCTACTGAAGAGTATCTAGGTTGGTTCCACAGTTTAGCTATTGTGAATTGGGCTGCTATAAACGTTGATGTGGCTGTGTTCCTGTAGTATGCTGTTTTTAAGTCCTTTGGGTATAAACCAAGTAGTGGGATAACTGGTTCCATTCCAAGTTTTCCAAGTAATCTCCATATTGCTTTTCAGATTGGCTGCACCAATTTGCAGTCCCACCAGCAATGTATGAGGGTGCCTTTTTCTCCACATCCTTATCAAGTAGGCTGGTTTTAAATTAAATCTGGACTAAAGCTGCCTCAATACACAGCAAACTGCAACACAGCTTAGTAAGTAAACAATCTGCAGCCTAACTAAGAGTACATTTCTTGCAACAAATAGCACAGTCTCAGCCAATCACAGCAGATGAAATTTAATCAAGTGCAGAGTACCCACTAATCAGTTCATGTCTACATAAGGCAAATATCCCTCAGGCTGTAACCACTCAAGTTGTTTCTGAAAGTCATTTGATTTCTCTGTCTCTAAATACTGCCAAGCCACCTCACTATGTGGAACTCTCTGAAGTTCTACTGATTTAGGGTGCTGTCCGATTCATGAATCCTTTGCATGAATTAATTCTGCTAAATTTAATTTGTCTAACATTTTTATTTTAGCACCAGCTACATATAAGTTTCTCTCTTATATTTTTAGCTACCAAAGGCCTATAAGGATACACACTCGTCATTTATAGTATCTGGTGAACCCTGGAAAATATTTGTGTAATGAATAAAATAATATCACAACAAGCAACAAGGACATAAAATCTGTGTCCCTGCTCACTTAAACAAAGAGAGATGTTGGTAGGTTCTTTTGAAATATGCTGCAAATAACTGCATGGATGGAAACCCTTTGAACAAGTTAAATATAAATAAATAATAAGCTGCAGATGATTATTGCTTGTTGGAGAGAGAAACAATATATGTATCACAAAATATCCCTGCATTTTACCCATAGCTTTACAATGGATAATTTGAAGTTTGAATTGGTGTTTAAACTTGTATACAGCTCACCAAGATTAATCATAATAATACTGAATGGGGTAGCAATTAGAATTGAAATTGAATACAATTTACACATATTTGAATTTTTGATTCTTCTAAAATTATAATTCAGAAATATTTTATAAAAGAATCTGAGATACATTTAAAAAATAAATTTGTTTATCACACCAGTCTACAACTTCTAAAAATACTTTTGGAGGACAAAAGAGAGTTTATGTTAATTTATAGAAACCAAATAGAACAACTCTATTCTACTCTTTTCCCAAGGCAATGAAAACATTAAACCTACTTTGCTTTTCTTTCTTTCAAGGACAAAACATGAAAAGATAATAAATTTATATCAGAGACCACAAATTTATATCAGATAACTGGTGATATTTATAACCTCAGCTACTTTAGGGTTACTTTTCTTACAATTTTATCCTCAATGATTGTATATTAGATTATGATTAAAATTTTAAAACAAAATGTCATTGTTTTGGAAACATGCAGGATACAGATTCTTTATCAATAATGAATAATATTATAGCTTCAAGAATTTTCTTCTCTTTTAGAATGAATTAAAATAATTTCTTCTATTATAAATATAAACAATACACATTTTATTATTTAGTTTAGAAATAGCTATTTTCTTATAATACAGAATATAACTTTTCTGTGTTTATATTAATTTTTTTAGTTAAAGTATTTATCTTTCTAATCTCTTCACATAAAAACTATGAATAGAAGTGCTCATATTATTTAGGGGGGTGTGTACCAGAGTTTGAACTCAGAGGCACACAACCACTGAGCCACATCTCCAGCCTATATTCATTTATTTCCTGTTCATATTTTATTTAGAGACAATTCTCACTGAGTTGCTCTCTTTTGCTGAGGCTGACTTTGTACTTGCAATCCTCATGCCTCAGCCTCCTGAGCCACTGGGATTATAGACATGCATCACCATGCCTGGCCAAAGTGGTCAGATTTGTACTATTAAATAACTGTCCAAAACCATTTTGGGAAAATAAATCCCACCGAGGGAGGATGTTCAAATGATCAAATTTATTTAACTCATTATTTAGACTTTTATCATTTTGTCATTCTTTTAATTTGTTGACATGTCAAATCAATACTGATTAATTAAATTTATAGTAAAGTTAATTATATAAAAGAAGATAAATGTGATAGATATTGTATAGTACCTATATTATTAAATATGCAATAAATGTCTTTCTTAATTTACCATGTTATTTAAAATAATGCAATTTAAAAATCTGCTGGTATTCTATTATTAGGTGTATAATGTTTTATAACTTTATATCATTACTTAGTTTCTGTTTCCAAAATAATGCTGCTTAATTGCTTGTTTGATAATGCTTTGTAAAAAATATTTTCAGCCAGGAACAGTGGCACATTCCTATAATCCCATAGGTTAGGAGGCTGAGACAGGATGATTGTGAGTTCAAAGCCAGCCTCAGCAATAATGAGGCACTAAGCAATTCAGTGAGACCCTGTCTCTAAATAAAATACAATATAGGGCTGGGGATATGGCTCAGTGGTTGAGTACCCCTGAGTTCAATTCTTAGTGCCCCCCAAAAATATATTTTTTTTTCAGTACTGTTCCTCTGATTTCAATTGCCTAAAATATTTCTTTTAACATTTAAATCACCCACACGTTTTTGTTGAGGCTCTAGTAAATGTCTTTGAGTTGAATAATTCAATTAAATCTAATTATTTTCTAATTTAGGTAAGTGACATTAATTTAAGAAACTTTCATAGCTGTGATAAATTTATCATTTTGTTTTTCATTGTTTAGTAATATGTGCACAGTATATCCTACTTCGTTCAAATATCTTTGTAGGTTTGGCTCTATGTTCTTTTTACCTACTCTCGTTCAAATATCTTTGTAGGTTTGGCTCTATGTTCTTTTTACCTACCTTTTTGTAAGTTTGAAGGTAATGCCCATATTTTTAATTTTAGCACTAGTGGTGGCTATCTTTACATTTTTGTAAAATAAATCAAAATTAATTTATTGAACTTTCAAAATTAATAATTGACTATGGATTTTATTTCTTTCAATGTAAATTGAGTAACTTAAGGTGACGGGGAGAAGTACATTAGTCTTAACTGAACAATCTCTGGAATCAGAAATGTTTGGATCCACCATCTGCTTATTCCACCTTGGATGAATTAACTATTTTTCTTCCAAGCTTTTTCACTCCAATGCTGTTTGTTGGTAAATCCACCCACCTTACAAAACTGGTGAACAGCTATAATGACAGGATGCACATCAATTTCTTAATGTTTGAAGTCGATTAGCCAAAGCCCTTAAGGAATTATCTTTAAAACTCATCATCATGTGGAACATCACTGCTCTGTTTTTTTTTTTCCATCTGCTTAAATCTAATGCTGCTAGGAAAGGTATTTACAAGGTATTTTTGTTTAATGTGTAATGTAAGCCTTCTTTTTCAGTATTTTTAATTCTCTATTTTTCTATTTTCAATCTTTTCTTTCTTCCACATTTTTGAAGACCTTATTTTTTCTCCTGCATGTGCACAGATCAAAATTGTATAATGTTAATTATTTGAGAGTAGGAATATAAATCCTCTTCTCCTCAATCAACCTTGTTTTTTGTCTTCTCTCCAATATTGGACACTTATAGTCTCATGCCATTTTTCTATGACCCTGTTGGTGAAAACAGTCAACATACTCCCAAGAATTGTAAAGATTTTTTTTTAAAATTATCTACTTAATCTTTCTTTTTGAATATGGGTTGGAAGAGAGTGGGTAAATATAGCATACTATGTTTTTTTTCTCATAATTATGAGAAAAGAATGTTGATCATTTAAAGCAAAATTTTAAAAAAGCACAAGGTAAGTTAGGGTGTATGATTGCAGAAATCATTAACACCAAGGAAAAGGAAGTGGAGGAGGAGTAACTGAAATTATGCTGTTTGAGATCTGTGGCTTCATGGAGTGAGCAGTAGAAAGTGAGGTATGTGAAGGTGACAGGAGCACTTCAGTGAGTTAAAAATGCATTATTGCTCATCTCAGCTAAGATGTCATTGGAGGAAACAAAATAGAAATAGTCATTAAATTTTTTTTTTTTTTGGTGAACCTAAACAAGTCATTAAGGAACAATAGGGTAACAAAATCAGAATTGACAAATTGAAAACATTTGGAATAGTTACAGCTAGATGTATCAGTGATTTCAGTAAAAGCAAATGAACTAAATAAATGCCTCACATAAAAGATATTGTTCAACTGAAAAAGAAAGGTACGTCCTACTATTTGCTGTGTATAAAAGACACCTTTTATATTTAAATACCTAGATAAGTTTCAAGTCAAAGGATGGGAAAATAAACCATGAAAACATCAAAAATGCATTTAAAAAAACCCAACAACCTAATACTAATAAAGATAAAATAGACCTCACATAAAAAATTAAGAGAGAAAAATAGGAAAATTACATAATGAGACAAGAAGCAATTCATCAGGAAGATGTGACAGTTAAATATATTCTTGCCTGACAAAAGGAAATCAAAATTTACCAAGAAAATTGTCAGATCTATTAGGCAAGATAGATATATCCTAAGATAGCTGTATGTCTTAATACCTTATTTTAATAATTGATGAAACTTGTTGATTAAAAAATAATAATGAGTATACGAAAGAACTACATCACATTTTCAACCTACTTGGCCTAATTGGCATGTGCAGAATATCTCAGGCAAAATCCACAGAGTAAACATGTTTTTCAAGTGTCTATTGAATGCTTTTCAAGATTAATCATGTGCTTGGCCACAAAATACATCTCCAAAGTTTGAAATCTCATTGAGAATGAATGCTCTCTAAACATTTAAATAAGAAATCAATAGCATTTACATATGTACAAAACCTTCACATATTTTCAAATCGAATTCAAGTTTCTAAATGACCCGTGAATCAAAAACAAGTAATTACAGTGGAAACGTGACACTATTTTAAATTAAATAAAAATGAAGAAAAAATAAGCCTATCAAACTCTGTTAGCTGCAGCTACACAGTGCTTAAAAAGAAGGTTATAGCTTTAAATGACTGTGTTGGAAAAGAAGAAATGCTTAAAGTCAATGACCCATACTTTGACCTTATGAAGTCAAAAGAAGGTAACTTAAACCACAAATTAGTAATGTGAAAGGGTTAATAGGGAAGAAACACCAATGCCATAGAAGTCACAAGTAATAAAGAAGATTGAAGATACAAATAGCTAGAATTCAGAAAACATCTAAAATAATTAAACCCCAGCAAGAAAAACAGAAAGAATATGTCACAAATATAGGAAATTAAAATGAAAATATAATAGTATTTCTTTATTATTCTGTAATGTCACAAAATATTTGTGACATTACAGAATAATAAAGAAATACTATGAAACACTATATGCTAACAGAATTCCCAAGGCAGATGGAAGGAGCTCTTTCAGAGGTGGGGATACCAACACTAATTGCACAAGAAATAGAAGATCTGAACATTTTCTTCCATTTATTGCATGAATAAAATTCATTTTAATAAAATTGCCCACAAAGAAACATGAATGCATTCAAATTTTTCAAAGAAAGAAAGAAGAAATACTGCCAATGTAAACAGTTTTCAAAGAAGTGTGCACTGCCAAACATTATAAGATTCGTACCACCCTTCCAGACAAAGTCTGACAATAACAACATACAATGGAAGAAAATCACAAAGACAATATCCATCCCTCAGGAATACAGATGGAAAATCTTCAATAAAATATGAGCATTCTAATCTATTAATAAATAAATACCAAATCTATAGCTCTGTATTTAGGTATCTATATACATCTAGGTAAATATGTCCCCAAGAGGGCCTGTGATCTTATTCATGAATAGTTACTGATCAAAATGAATACTCTGTTATTCATTGCTTTTTGTGTATCATACCTCTGCATTGACTGTTTGAATTTTGCTTATCTTAAATTATACCTCCCTAGACCACACAAACTTGTATGCACACCAGTCACACACACACCACTAAGCTGCAATTGTGGCATGGTGACTGTTTCCAAGGATACCTACCTAATAAAATAGTTAAGGTGAATTCAATATCCCACTTTTCTATAACCCAAACTAATCTGGAGCTTATCTATACTCACCTTGGTTGCCCACAAGGTCAGTATATTTAACAAAAATAAGTTGAAGAAACAAGAGTATTTACTAAAAATGTCAGTCATTTAGATGTACGAAAACTTTTTCTTCCCTTCCCATAGTATAAAAAAAAAAAAAAATTCTGAAGCAATCTCTAAGTCTCCATAACCATAGAGATTTTAGGACATTCATATCTTCTATCTCATGAAGTTGTTGTGCTAATATGAGTTCATTTAAACTTGTTTTATTTTCTAATTTTATAGTCTGGAATGGAGAGGGATTAATCTGGACAGCAGTATTTATCCAAGGAAAGTATTTTTCCATGGAGTTAGACAAGTCTCTTGTTCTTTGATGGACAAGGTTGGTTTGTAGCCTCTAAGCAATTTTCATTTTTCTATCATATGCTAAAAATCTCCCTTTCCTCTCTTTCCTGAGAATAGAAAATTCTACCTTCTTATTTATTTTCCAAATAAAAGGAGTGTAACCGAGCAAGACTTTGCACCAGCTTTTGCATCTAGTGTTTTAGTGCCTCCTGTGCAAGTGAACGGCCAGAATTCCAGGAGCTACTACCAATATCATCTGCTGGATGGGTGGCTAGTTTCTTGGAGTTACCTTCTCTGATTTGATCTCACATAGCAAGCTCTAATTGCTAAATATAAGACAGCAGTTTTTAGAACCTTAACAGACATCAAGCATTAAATAGAAGGACCAGTTTAAGATGGCTTTTAAGCCAACAGTGTGCTGGATGGTGAGGAAAAGCCCATATTTTTCTTCCTCTTTTAAAGAGTAGTGGATTTTATCTGTCTGGATAGTAACATGTTTGTGGATCAAACTCCATATTTTCCATTGTCATGTGTCACATAGGTTTTAAGTTGTACAATAACAAAAGTCATCTATAAGCACCTATTGTGAAGGGAAGATAGGACCTTAAGCTGGGTAAATTCCTTGCCTTGGTTTTACTCCAGTTAGTATAAATGTTCTTTTATTTACCCTTCTTTAATGGTCTTTATTTTATTTATTTCTGGATGCCAGGTTTTTCAGGAATACTGAATTGATTCAATTATGGGATTCAACCAATTAAATAAAATTCTACTGTGATATAGCTCCATACCATTGTTATTAATAACAGCTAACATGCACTTGAATTTTTATTATGCATATATATCCTTAAGTTCCAGATACTACTTTATCAAATTACACTGATCCCACATAAAACAACATAGATGATTTTCTACCTCTCATCCCCATCATTCTTGGAAAGTCACAGAGAAAATTAGTTTACAATCTAATTTGCATATGAGGATGCAGTTCATATTGTAGGAAAGAATTTAGAGGAGCTCTGAAAATTTGGGAAAGTTAGTTAAATTTTAAATATTCTAAATTTAGAAGTTAAAATGGTAACTCCTATATCATGAAGCTATTGCAGGGAATATTTGAGATGAATTCTATGTGGCATTTGTTATAATCCTTAGTAATATAAGCAGAATCCCAAACATGTTATACTCTTCTATTTCTAGATTATTTTAACAGTTAAAATTGTACTTGATGGTTCCTATTTCCCATTATGAAATAAAACTAAGGAAGTAACCCCTTAAATCCAGAGATATTATTAAAAGAGTTGTCTTATTCCTGGTTGCTCGATAAAAGAAACAGAATCATTTTATTTAAATCCTGTCTACCGCATTTTTCATCTTGAAGAATAATGTAATCATTGGAGCTAAGACTCAGTCTATTTCCCCAGCGGAGCAGACTGCTGCTGTAGGTTTATGTGTGATATAGAAAAGTAGATTCTTTGCTGTAGTTTATGTGTGGTACTAGAAATTGTTTACACTACCTGTTGCTGATTATCATGTTCCACATTTATAGACACCCCTAATGAATGGCCCTCTTGTTCTCATTGGAATGAAAAGAACCCCCCAAAAGTAACACATTGACATATATATTAAAAGATGCATTAAGAAGAGCTTTAAAATGAAGCAGGATGCACCACGAGGGACACTTTTTCCCACACTACTAGGAAACTTCCACTGATTTTCTTCATTAAAGACAACTTGTATCTTAAGTTTGACTGATAACACTATGATTATTACAACAGAGAGAACACAAAAGGGATTCCAGATTAACCAAATCTGTTTTAATGAAATGCAAATAAGAAAAGGCCAAGAATGATTATAGGTTTTGAATATATCTTTCAAGAAAGTACATATCAATCTGGAGTACTATTTTCTACTATTAATTACTTTAATTTTTTATTAAACATAAACATATCTTCAATGATGGAATGAATCATAAATACTATGTATCTATCTAGGTATCTGTAGTATTTTAACTGTTGTAAAATCCTATATTTTCCCTTCATCTTTCCCTCCCTGTGTTAGCTTTTCCAATAGAGTTATAGAAAATATCTTATAGACTATTTCAAGTTCTTATTCAATTATGCTTATACTTTTCCTCAGCCGAGTGCAGTTACCCTACCCACATCCTCGGTGTAATATGTGGAATATGCTAAGTTGCTCAAAATACAAATTAAAATTGCTGCATCCTCTTCAGCTCTTCCATATGATGGCATAAGGGCTATCTTCCAGTATCACTGTTTCAATTTGATACTGAAGTGATTTGAATGGACTGTAAATTATCTGTTTATGATAAGTGTCCAAGTAATCTCAAGAATCAGACAGAAGCAAAACAAGATCATGTTGACATATTTTCTAGATAAGCAAGTCTCTCGATCTGCATATTAGGTACAGTTTTCCTGCTGGCCAAACTTCTAGAGATGCACTTTAAAAAACTGTCTCTCTCACTCACAACAGAAATTTTTGAGAAGAATGATATTTAGAGTCATGGAACTGAAGTTCATACTTATGCAACATTGCAAGTGAAAGGGTAAAATGTTGTCAGTTGACCAAAAGCCTATGTTTAGTTCTCTTGTAAAAATCACTAAATTAATAAAAACTCCCAACTACTGAGTGCTTGATAATTTCTCAATGCAATGATAAGCATTTTTTAAAAAATATATTCTCAGTATATAAATAATAGGAAGAACCAACATTCAAAAACAGGTTTCTCTAATCCAAAAACCTGTCACCTGTTCCCTGAGGATCTATTTCTAGAGCTTTGGACTCTTTCCATACGAGGAGCTCCTCCATGCTCAGTGTATTCTCAGTGCCAGTGAAGTATCTTCATCTGATCAATCCCTTAGCTGAACAGACATCCCTTCAGTCCTTTGGTTGTCCATAGTGTGCATGGTTTGCAGAGAGAGCCTTAGAGGAGACTTGTGGCCCACATATGGTATAGGCACTCTGGTGATTCTGCTTACAAAAGGATTGGAGGATTCTGTGCTTCCCTGGCTCCTCTTCACTCTGACTGGAATCCTCAAGTCAAGCCTTCCATGTTGCTCAGCATCCTAACATGTCCAAAGCCACTCCCAAACCACTTCTTTGTCTCAGGTCTCTTAGTGTCATATCAGATATAATACCATTGTTGCTGGACGTGTCTCTAATCATGGCACTGAAAGAATAAAGGATGGATTTAGGTTTTGGTGTGTTAGATGACTAAAATATTTCTGGCATCCAGAAGCACTTCAGGTTTTCACAAATTTGAGTAAATTTTAGTGGGATGCCTATAAAAAAATGCTGAAAAATATCCTGAAGTCTTTGAGTAATTCTAGATACTTTCAGTTTCCCAGAGAGAGATTCTTGATGAATCACTACCAGTAAAGTGTGATAGTGATTAAAATGCAAAGAAATAACAGCAACTGGTTACTTTGTAATCCCCAGATAGGAGATCCCCATAAAATGTGCTGCTATTCATGCAGTTATATCTCATATTTAATGCAGTAGGCACTTTATATACACTTCATATGGTCCATTATCATGAGCAGAAGGTGCACACAGCACTCAAAGCAACAAAGGAAAACAAGTGAACCAGAAAGGTAATAACGTTTTCTTTTACTGTTCTCTAATTTAGGAAGAAGTGAGAGCTTGTGACTTCATCCATCCACATTTTCATAGAAACATGGCGTATATGCAGGGTCATTAGTTGTTCTGACTAATGCCCCAACCCATCATAACACCTCTGTAGTCTCCAAGTCTATACTTGAACAACAAATGAGCTTGCCATTATTTTGCCTTAGCACAATGCACTGTGTCAGCTCTTAATGAACGTTTGTTAATTTCTGGACAATTATCAAGACAACAAGTCTGGGAAGCTCTTTCTTGCTATTTTCAATTATACTCAGACTCAGAATCATTTCTTCTAAATGGTTGTGTACTCAGAAAGTTCTCTTCTCTGTATTTACGTTGATTTGTTGATACTTGGGTCACACTTTGGCAGTTTGGTTCATGATCTGGCTTGTGAGATGAGAGAATAAACTATCCTTTTAAGTCCTGGGCACTCTCTCTTGAAGTCTTTTTTGTTGGTTGATGTATTTCTTTTAGCTGAAAATATAAGCAAAAAAAAATGATCCTATTAGCTTATAATTGACATCTCCTGGGGTTGCTTTTGTTGCCTAAATGGGGAACTTTTTACTGCTAAGAGAGGTCTAAATTGGTTCTGTTGCCCAATATGAGTCACATACTTTATTAAATATATCTACCAATGATTGATGGGATGGCCTATCTGCAACTATAACGTGAGTGGCACATTCATACATAAGTAGCCTATCTATCTTGCCTGCAGCAACTTCCTCTTTGGGGGAATTTTTCAAATTAAGCACTTTAAGAAAAATAAGACCTCTGAAGATCATCAAGCATTGGAAAACATTGTACGAGAAAATTGTATTCCCTTAGGAACAAAATATTTTTGAAATAAGCACTTTTTATTTATTCCTCTAATCTTCTTATTCCCTATTCTCTCTGAAAGGTATAAATTCAATGGGGTCCTTGTGTCTGACCATTTGCAGAATGTAACAAAGACCTTGTTTCTCAGCTAATGTAGACAAACAAGGCTTAGTCAAATTTAATAATGTTTTCCAAGTGCCCAATCCTGTGTTGATATACAAAAGTATATCATCTACAAAAGGCAGTGTGTTAAGATGTGAAGACAAATCAACTCATTTGTGTAGATTTCGGAGGGAATGCCACCCTATCATGTATAATGAATTGATCATTTTGTCAATAAATTATAAGAATAAATTTAGGCTATGTTATTTTTACTAGCTGACTTTGAGCAATATGATCACATTTGCCTGTTTGTTTGGACTACATAATAAGATTATGTAAATAATTATTTGAGGACTCAATAAGATGTCATTTCAAAAACTGAGCAGAACAGGTGTCTCATAGTCATTGACCAATTATAACTGCTAGTTGGAATCCCTCTACCTCTATTTCTTTTTTCATTTGTATTTCTCAGAAGGCTTCCTGTAAGGGAGGTAGACATTTGCATTGATTTTGAAACATGTTGGGTTTAAAAAGGCAGACAATGACTAAAGCCAACTTGACAAAGTGAGCATGTTTGATGTTAAGATTTTTCATTAGCCCCCTCATTTGTTAAACATAAGTTGATTATGGGAAATACCAGATACAACTCCAGGTGTACAACAATAAAGCAGTATAGTACATTAAATTTGACTAGCTCTTGTTTATCTTTCTTTGTTTCTTTCTCTTTCTCTTGGATGACAAGGAATGAAAGCATAGTTATCAGACAAAGTTTTCTTTTAAACATTTATATAAATATTCTGACTGATCACTCAAATTATCTTGATGAGCAAGCATTATGAACTGTTGCATTTGGGAGAGCTCAATAATCACTTTTACCATTTTGTCAAAGACATAATAATTACCCTCTCTTTCCTCATGCCCATGACCCAAAGCCTACCCTCGTACCTGACCTCATAACCACCACTCTCTAAATGTTTGCTGAATTAGTAAATTTGGGCTTAGATTTAATTCTTGTCTCCTTAGGTTCATTAAGTGCATGCCAGTTATACTATTGCCATGGAGAGTCTAAATGCTGTTAATTTCTGATATTCATGGTAAATAGGGTATTTGTATTCAGCTGGTGTTTGGTCTAACTTGCTATCTCTTCAAATAAGGCTGTGTGGCCAAAGTCTTTCAGAACTGAACAGCATTGATTTTTTTCCCCTCTTACAAAAGCAATAACAAATATATACACTCTCCTTTTTTGTGATATGTTTATATGCAAGAGATTCTGCTTCTGTCTGTTTCTAAATACATATTCCTCAGCCCATTAGCTGTATATTTAAATATTTTACAAAATCTATTTTTCTGCTAATTGACCTTCTGACTAAGCAATTTGTGATCAGTAAAATTAACACATCCATTTAATTTGTTTAAAGAATATAATCAAAGCAAATTTTCAGTGGAAAGCTATCCAATACATTTTAGAAAGCTAGCAAAATCCTCATACCAAAATGATAGGATAGATAAATGTTAGGAAACACATGTAAAGAAGTCAGGGAATTCTCATGTATGAAAACAAATGTATTAATATGACAACAATATTTCAAAACCTTCTCTTTGTAGGTATGTGAACATCTAAAAAATAATTCCACTCTTGCTAACTGGAGTCTGCCATCCTATACCAAGAACACTGGTGAAGTTTAAAATCAGTTCCTAAACATATTAATATAACAAGAAGAAAAGGCTAAGGTTATCTCAGGTGGACTGTTTTCTTTATAATGGATTGGTCTTTTGTAGAAATATCAGTATCTTATTCTTACTTGGTAGTAAAACACTAATGACATTTGAAAACAAATAAGTTTGTTCCAACATTATTTTTCAACACTATTCCGTATATTCTAAATAGCATAGTATGGAAAGGAATACGTAAACCAAAGATAAATTTTTAAAGAGGCAAGTATGGAATTTACAAAAATACTTCATGCATTTATATACACAATATACCTAACTTTTAATATACAACACACACACACATAAACAATATAAACCCATGCATTAAATTTTTATATTTGCACTCACATAAGACAGATTAAAGTCAACCCTGGACCAATTCACACTACTGGAGTCTAAGGGGAAAAATGTCACATCATACCATATTCTTAGAATCTTAGTCCAAAAGGAGACAAAAGGGTCAGATATGTATTAAATCACACAAGTACTGTCTCATACTTAAAGATATGTGGAAGTTTCTACCAAAATTAAACTCACCTCTCTCCTATTACAGGCAAAGCAGTGATCTGAGCCACAGCTGCCCACAGCTTGGTCATCCTTACAGACTGGCAGAATGGAACAGGAGAGATTTTTTTAATTGAACTATGGGCCCATAGGTCTTTAGGGAGTCAAAAGACCAAATTTACTCAGGAGCATCATTGAATTGTTTCTTATCTGGTGAGTAGAGTGAGAGAAGGAGTGTCTATTTGTGGAAAAGTAGAGAGCCTGAAGGTGTCAACCCAATGATTCTTTCTCTTGGGAGATGTGACACTGAGAATGGAATTGGAACTACAGGGAATAGTCTACCCAAACATCCCCTGCTAACATCCCCTACTTTTCCACAGAACTCCAGTTTGATATGGTGAGTATACAAAGAATGTTGGCAATATCAGGAAATTCCCTTTATTAAGAAATAAATAACCATGGCTTTATCCAAGAATGATGCTAAAACACATGAATTGTGAGTGCAACAAATTTTGTATAATGGAATAAAATGTCATAAATTATTTGACATGTTTCTTATAAGAGGCAGAGAATTCTGTATTTCCTTCCCTTATTCCCAGGCTGGGCCTATGACTCCCTTTTGTCAAAAAGAATATATCAAAACAAACTGTGCTGCCTCTGGGACAGCATCCCAAGTCTTTTGGAATTCTCCCTCTGGGAAAAGCACACACTATGTCAGAAGTCTAACTACCTTGACTCTGTGGTGCTATGATGAAGTCCAAACTAGGCATGTGCCATGTAGAATAGAGCACCAGGAGGGAGGGGGGGGGGGAGAGAGAGAGAGAGAGAGAGAGAGAGAGAGAGAGAGAGAATGATAATGAGTGTTTGGATAGCCCTGGCTGTGACAGTCATCAGACATGATTGACTTCAGACATGCAGATGAAGCAAGTTGAATACCTGGGACCCAATGACATGAAGCAGAATTGAAGGACTTAGCACCACAAAGTCTAAGCATATGGTCTCATTGGAGTTGCCTCAGATATTTTCAACTCTTTAGGCCTTGCCAGCTGAGTTCTCAGTTGTTTTACAAAAGGGATAAGTTCTTTCTGTTGTGTCTGACATCAATTTCAACCCACAAAACTGTTTATCATATAGGATATGTTGATGCTACTAGCATTTTGTGGTATTTTGTCCCATGAGAATAGATTACCAATACACATGTAGTTATCATAACTTTATCACTGCAACGGACTGAATTTTGAATGCCCTAAATTCATTTATTGGAACCACAAATGGTGATATGACTGAACTCAGAGATTGAATTTTTAGGAGGTAAAAATCCAATAGAAGTAGTGTCCTTACAAGAAGAGATATCAGCATAAGCCACAACACCCCCACCCCCAATATCCTGAACATACTCAGAAGAAAGACCATGTGAGAATATAGCAAGTAAGTGGCCATCTGCAAGCTAGGAAGAGTAAACTCACTAGAAAAAAATGTGAGCAGACTGTAATCTAGCACTTCCAACCTCAACCACTGTGAGCAAAAAAGTTATGTGTTTAAGTCACCCAGTCTGTGTTGTTTATTATTACAGTATAAGCAAACTAGTAGAAACTACCTATTAACAGCATGACCCAGGAAACTACTTAAAATTTCTGATTATTTATTTACTCATCTGTAAAATGAGAACAAAATACTGGTGTCATTCTTAAAACAGCCTTAGCTAGATTAAATAAAATAATATATATGAAGTCCTAAACACAATACCCAATATTGAATATGAAATAAATTTAACTATTATATTTTAGTGAGATGTATCTCTGTAAAATTAAAGAATAAAAAGAAGAAATAGTGTTACAACATAGGAAGAATCCTTAAATGAATGTTATGCTGAAATCTGAAATAGTCTTGCTATGGAATTGCATAGCACTTCCATATTGAAGTTGTCTGAAAAATAAGTTTCATGGTATCATGGCAATGTTTCAGTTATGAACTTAGGAGTAATGACATCATATTCTAAAATGATTGCATACCTCCCCCAGTGTGTTACTGTGTCTTTTCTAAGAGGAACCATGACTATGGCTTATTCTAATGGAAGGAAGGGAGGGAGGAAATTTTTAAAATTTTTTTAAAAAATTTTTTAAATTTTTTTAATGTGATAGTCATATTCAATTTAAAGTTTATTCAATATATATATATAAAGTTTATTGAATGTATATATATATATATATATATATATTTATTTATATATATATTCAAAGTTTTGAAAATGAAGACTGGTTCAGTAATTCTCCTCTATGACAGAAACTCAGAGGAAATTCAGAAATACCTCTACATAAAAGGATATATATTATAATATTATTATATTAAGTAAACATTGGAAATCACTTGAAATATTCAATAATATTTATTTATTGTTAATCTATTATGAAAAATGGTTTGATTTCATAAATATATTTATTTAGAATGAATGCATAAAGATAAAAATTATTAATGTCAGTATGCCTAATAATAAGCATAGGCCACAGAAGGATACTCATAACAATAATTGGAAAGGGATCACAATATGGTACCAGCAGCTTTCAAGGTTCTGTGAAATTATTAGTAATTTGTTTCATCTTGTTCCTTCTCATAGTTCCCCAACTTCTACTAGAAATATATACTTATTTTATGAATACATAAACAAAAACCAAACTCTCTGTTTTCATTTAAATAATAGCAATTTGTAGAGTCATAAAATAGTTTAACTTATAGATGATATGTGTCAAAAATCCCAAGTGAAATTTCTATTATTATTTTTCCCCCACGAAACTCATCCTTCATCTCTGAAATCTTTTATGACAGCTTCATTGTATATGTTAAAAAATGAAAGAAAATTACAGAGAACTTTCCTCTCTCTTCCTTGTAAAAGTGTGTCTTGGGAGAGATCTTCAGAAAATTTTAGTCCAGCTTTGATTAAATTCTCTTTCACCTTCAGATAAATAACAACATATTTCTGTCAATCATATCGAGGAATGAAATAGAAGATTCCATTGAACATATTCTCACACATCCCATTATTGATCCTCAAGATATAGTAACATTTTCAAAAAGTTGTTTTTCAAGGAACTCTCATGTGACCCATACATTAGGAAAAATTAGAACTTAAAATTATTCCTGTTGCCTGAATAATATGCCTACAATATTCCTGAGTATGAATAAACCTGACTTTTGTGTCTCTTCTATACTAAGGATCCTCATCTCTGTCTAAATTTATCTTTCACCAAACATGGGCAAATATTTGAGAAGAACTTGTTTGCAGGTCCAGGATTGTGATACTCCCAACAGGCACAAAATTCCAGTAGAAATGGTGGTTGCCAAATTTTAGAAATATAATTCTGACTTTTCCTCTTCTTTTTTTTTTCATTTGACTTACAAATTCTTGGTAATATGCATTCAATGGAGATAGATAAACTTCAATGGACATGTCTTTTATTTATATGTTACACTAAATGTATTGAGGTTGGCTTTTTAATGGTGTCTTCTTTTTAAATTACTTTTTGGTTTTTGCTTTTTATAAGTAACCATGTTTCTGTTATTGTTTGAAGAAGTTTGAGCAATTAGCCTAGCACACCAAGCTTGTGTGAAATCATCCTTATTCTTACACAACTAGATACTCAGTCAGGAGCACGGAAAAAACGGGGTCTGATTTGGAAACTGCCTCATAAAAATCTAATCAGATACTGACATGTGATTCTCACAGATGAACAGTGTTAAGACATTAATCTGCCTTCATGCCCAAAATGTAGTTGAAAATTTCACCATGGTAAGTCACTTGGAAAAAATATCTTTAAACACTTGTTATGAGTATGAAATTGCCAATGCCAGATCCCCTTAGGAATAAAGACATTTTTTTAAACAATATTAGTAGGCAGCTGTAAGAGAAGAAGGTCCTATCATGACTCTGTCCTTTTCCTATTTTTTTTGAAAGGATTTGTGGTTGGGGCCCAAGGCTGTTAACATATCACTTTCCTCCAGAGACTTCCTTCCGTAATAGTGCTAGGATTGAGGCACATACAATAGCTTCAGCATATATAAAGTTCAGGGAATTTACTTTGAAACTATAGGTTACTATTTGTTGTCCTGAAGGGATTAAACCCAGAAAATTTGGTTCTGATCTTTGTTTCTGAGTTCCCATGTTTTGACTTTGGGTAACAAGCTATTTACCCTTCCAGAGTCTCAGTTTCATCACCTGTAAAACGGGAATAACATCTCCAAGCCCTCAGAATATTCACTGATGTAAAATGAGATTACAGATTAAAAGCTCCCTGGGAACTGCAAACCTCTAAAATCATCGTGAAGCTACCTAATTAGGTTTGCCATTAGCCTATCTGCCCCCTGATGTATCCTTGTTACAGGGAGTTAGACAGATGTCCAAAAATATTGAAGAGTCTCTCAAATGGGTATTAAACGAGGAGGATTTAATTTAGAGATCTCCTTTTAATAGGGAAAAATTCAATGTTTGCAAACCAAAGTGAGAACAGTCTGCAAAGACGCCTTTCCTTTTCGATCCCACGCCTGAATCATCATCGCCAGCTCATGAGTCCTAATTACTGTGGGTGGAGAGCTGAGTGTCTCCATTCTGCCATTGATTGGAAATGAGATTCAATTACCAAAAGAAGGTTTATTAAAGCATGTGTTTCTTGCTAGCTGACTTCTCACCACCCTAGCAATTCGCCCTCGATGAGAAACACTGCCCCTGGCAGCTTTACAGACGATGTTAACATTTTATGTGCATGGGGGCTGAACACAATTTCTAGCCAGTGTGTGAAAAGTCTGGAAAGAAAACAGTCCTTTATGAAAGGAAATGAGTTTTAAGGTGGAAGAATGAGATTCCGGTGTGACAGGGGTACAATTTCTTGCTTTGAATGAAGGCACAGAGCACCAATTCCTCTGGAGTTACAGGTGACCCCAAGTCTGATGGTGGATATGAAAGTAATCACCCTTCTCCACCATGGAATGGGACCTTCATTCTGAAAGGAGGCCGGCGTGCTGATTAGTTCTGCTAAGTGACTCTGAAGAGACCCATTTGTTCAGCGCTACGTGTAATTTTAAAGGAAAGGACATGTCAGCAGCAGGGAGGAGAGTCAAATGAGGTCACTTGTGAAATAGCAGGAAGAATCCGCTGGCGCCTCTGCCTTGTCTTACTCTATTCCATCTCCACCGACCTTTGCTTCTGAAGATGGATGCACCAGCTAAATGGAACCTTCATTTTCTCATTCATTGAATGACCAGGCCAGCTCCTCAGTGCCCCTGGAAACTGACCTTCATTTCTCAATTTCTGGGGACACCACACCTAACCCTCCATGTGATAAGGCAGCTTTCACCTGCAGAATCTTCATGTATGTGAGTTGGTCATCTCATAGAAGTCCTATACACATGCCTGATATATTTTTGATCTGAATTCCTGATAGAATAAAGTACATGCCACTCCTGCAGAAACCAGGAATATCCTCGGCAGACTCTTTGGAGGGCCCAAACATGACACCCAGCAGAGATCCTGTCTTCTTACTTACAGGCTTCTCTCAAACTTAAATCAGTTTATAACCTGAAAAACAGGTTACAACCATGTTCTGTTTCAAACCACATCATGAATCTGAGCTGAAAAACATCAATGTAATAAATGAACATTCTTCACTTTGATAACTATTTGTGTGTGTGTGTGTGTGTAAAGATAAAAATAAACAAAACACACATATTGGTGGAGCCAATTGTTTCTTTCTGGGAAGTTCTAGAATACTGAAAATGTGCAGGTATCATGGTCATGATCACCTAACATTAGAAGTCTTTACTTAGAACTGGTGGTGAATGACTTGCCTTGTTCATCTCTGTCTTCCCAAGGTTCTAGCAGAAGTTTACTGTGTGACAAGTTTGAATTGAACACATATATATTGAATAGGATATAAGTTTTCAAAATATGGGCAAATTAAAAATAAAACAGTTATTATCATTAACATATATTCTTTCTTATGTTACTGCCTATTATGGTTTGGATATGAGATATCTCCCAAAAGCTCACGTGTGAGACAGTGCAAGAAGGTTCAGAGGAGAAATGATTGGATTCTGAGAGTCTTCACCCAATCAGTGAATTAATCCCTGATGGGATTAACTGAGTGGTAACTAGAAGCAGTTGGGTTGTGGCTGGAGGAAGTGGTTAATTACAAGCGTTGCTATGGGGTATATATTTTGTATCTGGAGCCAGCATCTCTTTCTCTACTTCTTTTTTTTTTTTTCTTGATCACCGTGATGTGAGCTGCTTCCCTTTGCCACACACTCTGGCATGATGTTTAGCCCCATCTTGAGCTCCCAAGAAATGGAGTTGGCCTTCTATGGACTAAGCCCTCGGAAACTCTGAGCTCTCAAATAAATTCTTCTTCCTCTATAGTTGTTCTGGTCAGATACTTTAGTCAGAGCATTGACAAAGCTGACTCAAACATTGCCTTTTACTTTTGTATACAAAACTCCTTTTGCCCTGCCTATTATTTACTATCTCTGGTATCAGCTGAAGTAGTGCTCCTTTGAACAGGTTTTGCTACTTCTGAGTCTAGCACTTCTGAGCTACTTTTAAAAGGCTTTGAAAAATGAAAGTTTGAGAGGGTTGTGTTTGTAGGTTCTCGTTAGTTGTCTATTTTCTTAGGGAACCTCAACCAAAAGCTTATGTTGGGTGTCACAGATTAGTTTATTATTTGTATCCTTCATTGTGGAGTTCAATCTGTGTTTCAACATTTGCTGGGCTATGTGGCTTTTATAAATTGTCAAGGATTTGAGAATGGAAATATCCCTCAGATGAGGACTACCTCTGCAAGTTCTATGTGTACTGTGTTGGGGTTCATTTTATCTTTGTGGAAGGCAAAATAGAGATATAGAAAAGAAGCTAGTATGAATGATGTCATATGTCTGAATGAAACCCAGCCTGTTGACTCAGCCAGGTAAACATAATCTCTCTGGGGTCCCCTTTCCTTGTCTATATAAATAGTTTAGGAAGTGGATGAGAAAATTAAATGCTATAATTCCAATTTATTCATTTTTTTTTCATTGAATAATATTAGCATCTGGAATATTCAAGGCGTTTTATGTAGCAGAGAGGAAATAGTGACAAGCAGAAACAATTCCAGAATGAATTCCTGTATGGTTTATGGTCTACTTGAAAAAAAAAAAAACTAAATCAGTCAAATACTGTATAATTCTAACTCAAGGTATGTTCTGGAGAAAGGAATTATAATACCGATTATTCCCATAGAAAAATTTCATAGGAGGCTGACTTAGATGAGCTACCATAGCAGATCGCCTTGACTTAAGTCATGGCGAAATGTACAAAATGATAAGAAGCTTTCCAGATGAAATAGAAATAGGGAACATTCTTTAGCAAAAATAGCAGCAAGGGCTAATAAGGTCTCAGAGTGGCAGCATATAGAAGAGGTTGAGAAAATAAATGGACAATATGGCGGCAGGGAATTGATGGAGTGGTAACTGGTACTGTCCAGAATCTGGCCCTTGTATACCATGTAAAGTGTTTTAAATAAAAATTTTTTAAATGTTCACTACTGTTCAAATGTAATGTTGTAATGCTTCCCATATTTAAACAGAATCAAAGATATATTTCATAAGTCATATTTAATATGATTGCTTTAACCTAGCTAAATGACCTAGGGCGTAGTCTTTCCATTCTGAACTCCAACCTTCAAGGGTATTATTCATATAAACTCCCAGGATAAGTTACTCTAGTTTTTTTTTAGAATCTCAGGATTGAAAGAAATGTCCACCAAGTGTCCAATTGAAAAATGTGAACATAAGATCAATCATCTTCCTCTGATATTTGGTCCTAGCCCTTTCTCTTT
Organism: Marmota monax; assembly: GCF_021218885.2. NCBI lineage: Eukaryota > Metazoa > Chordata > Mammalia > Rodentia > Sciuridae > Marmota > Marmota monax. The sequence goes on from NW_026695224.1 coordinate 16,782,089, forward strand.
CCCTTCTTGCCTATCTCCCCTCACCCTTTTCCTTTTGTTAAGATATGAGATGCCCCCCCAAAGGTTTCTGTGTTAATGCAGGAATTTGGGGAAGTGAAATGATGATATTGTGAGAGCTGTAACTTAATCAATGGAACCTAATTTAAATAGATTCACAGCATGGTAACTGTGGATGAAAAAAGATTAGGTCACTGGGGCTGTGGCCCAGAAGGGTTCATCTTTTCTGTAGCCCTTCCCCACCTCTATTTCCTGGCTACCATGAGTGGAGCAGCACTCCTCTACCAGTCTCTTCTACCATGATGTTAGGCCTCATTGTGGGCTAGAGCAATAGAATAAGATCAATGAACCTCTGGAATTGTGAGCCAATTGTTTTTGTAGGGTATTTTGGTCACAGCAAGGAAAAGCTAATGAACACACCCTCAATCTCTGTGTCTCCCTTTCTCTTTCTCTCTGCAAATTCCCCCACTCCCAACCAACATTGCATGGAGGTAACAACAGTAAATCTGTTTAGCATTTCTCTGTCATGTGGACAGGATATTCATGTGTTCATATGAGAAGTGGAATATATGAAAAGCTGAAATGAGAAAGAGGGATCATGTAAGGGAGAGAAAATAAAAATTGAATGTGGGATATCAGAAGGATAAAACCCCCAAATGAATGTAGTTTGGATCTTAAATGTCCCCCAGAGTTCGAGTGTTGAAAGTTTGGTCCCCAGTTGATGGCACTATGGGGAACTGGTTATTGGATGTGAGCCGATAGAGCACATACTAAGATCACATCCCCTTCTCTCTTTCTTTGCTTCCTGGCCTTAATGAGATGAGAACTTTGCTCTATCAATGCTCCCTGCCATGATGTTCTGCCTCCTCCCAAATCTAAAAGCCACAGATCTAGCCATCCATGGACTGAAACTTATAAAATCATGAGCAAAAATAATTCTTTCCTCCATTTAAGTTGTTTATTGTTAGGTACTTTTTCACAGCAACAGAAAGGCAACTAAAACATTTAATTAGTCAAAAATATAAAGTAGTGTATCATTTCACCTTCTAAAAAATACTCCCTCCTCCCATCCCCACTCCCTTTACCTTGGATCAAATCAACCTCTCTGAAATTAAAAGTTGAAGCTCTTTCCCCTCTACCTAATATCTTCCAATAGCTCCTTTACAAAATGTGTAGCATCGAGTTTATTGTTTTATGCTGCAAATATATACAATGGGATTCTGGAGAGATTACTTCATGTGAATGATCCAGGCACTCCCAGTACACTGTGGACTAACTATTCTTCCTCCTTATTTGCAAGCAGCATTAGTCTGTAGAATTATGGTAGAGCTCATGGGATCAGCAAAACAAGTCACAAATGTCCTCTTACTAAAGATAATGGACACTGTTAGGAATTTTACTAAACATTTTATATGCAATGTTTTATTCTGTATTCTTGACTGTGCAGTGGCATCTTTATTTTATAGGTACAAAAACCAAGGTTACGGGTATAATCTTTCCAGAATCACATGGTCAGTAAATGGCACAATATTAGTCTAAACACTGAAAAGAAGACAATCCAGGACACACATTCTTAGCCAGTGTTCTCTATTTTCATGTCTTATTTTTTTTCCTATAGACAAAGTCTAATGTACTCAAATCAAGTTGGAGGTTATAAGCTAACTAATCAGATCTATATTAATTTTTAGATACTTAATTGTATTTTTTCTGATTTCAAAAGTACTTGGCTTAAATTAAGTTGGCTATCACTAGATCCTTAACAATTTTTTGTTTTATCAAAATTCCACATAAAATTGCCTGCAACAATAGGATCTAAAATGCAATCATGATCTAACCAGCTGTCAGTTTCTTTAAGCTTATTGATTAGTTACATCTCTCTGGAAGAATCTTGAGTTAATGCTTATGTTCTATTCCTTGCTTCACAGACCAATCTCATCAGCCCTTTGAGATTTTGCTAAAAGCTCAACACACTGTATTCCAAGAGCATTATTATATGGTCTTAGTAACCTGAACTGAATAAAAATGGACACATTACACAGCCTTGGTTCCTCCAACAGTGATTGGAAATAGATCGAAAAAGCTGCAGCACTAACTCCACCAGCCATTCCATCATCAGCTTGTCTCAGGGTAGTAATAAACTTCTTGGTCTGCTAAATTTATGGAGTAGAAGTGTGAGCACAGCCTCCCCGTGGTACCCATGGTTTTGATCAGGTCAATAATAGTGGTCTGGAGGTCTGCATGCTGACCATTATAAGTGCCATGTGGACTTTCACCAATGTGCTGTTATTAGTGATTGCTTCCATGCTAGCTCCTCAGTTTAGAAGATAAATCAGGCTGCCTCAAAATGAGTGTTTTGCATGAGATTGAATGCAAGGGTTTTCCATGGAAAAGTATAAGATTAAGGATTTGATTTCCATATACCATTTATGTCTGTGTAACCTACTATCTTAACCAATAACAAGGATCATGGAAGGGGTAAACTGGTATAGCCATGAATCATCATTATCTTCTCATCTAATTAAGGTATGACTTCCACCTCTACAAGAGCAATGGTGTCCTATGACACAATGGGGGATAAAAAAGAAAAACTAAGGTTATGTGATTTATGACATTAATAAACACAAGTTACCCATGCTGCATTCTGTGTCATGATGTAGTTGAGTTTATATCAAATGGAAAGGCAAATCGTACTGGCTCTTGAAAGATCATGCTTACTCTGTCATGAAACTATTGCAGATCTAATTCCATCTGCCTTGATTGTTACTCCTCTCTTCATTGCTGACTTAACCCTTGTTCTTCTTTTGGATGGCTTTTCAGAAGCACTGTCTCACACACTGTTGACTAAGTCTCCACATACATTTGCATGTGAACATTCATTTCAGTATAGGCAATGTATTTGGAGATGCTCAAATTCATTGCTGGCTCTCCCACTTAGCTGCTAGAAATATGAAGGCCAGGATCCGTATGTCTTTTCCTTATTATTGTGCTCTTGGTACCCCATGTAGTCTTCAGCCCACAATAGGAGGGTAAGACCTATTTCAAGAAACAACATGATGAGAAAAATACTTTAAAAATTTAATGAAGTGATACATTAAATTTTCCAAGGTGTCTGGAGGGAATTGATCATCCCAAATTCTCAAATAATTAATCCTTTCCCCAATGTTTGCAACATGTATTTTTTGATCTTCCACTATTTTTTGATCTTCCGCTATATTGTAGGACCTGGTTCTACCATGGCAAGTAAACAGACATAAATGCAAGTTTATGCAAGCAATCTTTATTTTTAATGTTCTCCATCCTCTTTTTCCTTCTCTGCAAAATAACACACTAAAAATGGAACGGTTTATATCCTAACCATATATGTATATGTCAGTGTTTGCTAGAAAACTTCACGTGTTTCTTTTAAAAGTACAAGAAGGTAGTTCATAAAAAGGGTTGTTTACAATTTCTCAAAATTTAAAGGAGAATTTCCTTAGAAGGAGATTTTGGCTTGATGATTGGTCATAAGGATGCATGAGTTCTACATATAATATCAAGAAACAAAACAAAACACACACACACACACACACAAAAACATCTTTTGTAGGCTAGGAATGATGTCTATAAAATACCATTTTAATGTTAAAAGGGGATTTCCTCCCTCAGATGATCACAACCTCTGAAAACCATTGCTAGACAGCAAAATTAGAACATGCCAGAGAAAATGAGGCTTTGGGATATTCGTTCAGCGGGTATACATGCTTCATGTACATGAGGTGTAAGTCTCTGTCAGACAACTGCCTGGAGTGACAGTTGGATGGTAGAGAAAAACTTGGAATTCTCACAGCAGCATGTTGAGTAAAAGCCAAATGTAATAAGATACATCTGGCTTGCTTTCTAGAGAGATCTAAGAAATTAATTTCTCTATAAACTAGATTCAATTTCTATTGAATCTCTCAATATAAGCAAGTTAAGATTGATCATAAGTACCTTTGGTTCATGTGAGTTTTTAAAAATAGTTGCTGGTAGAGAGGAAATAGAGAAACGATACAGCACATCTTTAATAAGAGTTCACTGATTTTGCACACCTTTACACAAGTGTTAAATCACATAAGGGATTCCCAGCCTGGAATATTCATATGTATAAACAAAAATAACTCCACATAATAGCCTAAATATGAAACAATCATACATAATTCAAGCACAAGCCACACCTGCTCAAAGTTTTAGTAGAACACATAAAACTATCTCACAGTTATTCAACAGGTGGAACACTATGCTATGCTTTGAATGTTTTTGATTACAGTTTCTCAAAGCTCAGTATTTGGATCAGCAGCATTAGCTCCTCAGGAAAACTTTTTAGAAATTCAAATTTTCAGGGCGCACTCCAGACTTACTGAAGAAGAAACTTTGGGAGTGGGGTAGCAATCTGTGAATTAACTGATACTCCTGGTGATTCTAATGAACACTCAAGTTGGAGAATAGGGCCCTAGGGAAAGTTGAACCCAAGTTCAATTCTGGCTTTGTGGTATTACTATTGTGGACATCATTTTAATTCTTTGTATCCCATTTTTATCACTGATAAATTAGAGAGGAACCAAATCACATGTAAGGATTTTGTATGTTGCATATTTTACGAAGTTCACAGGTAGACAGAATTTTGCCCTTACTACCAAATGGGTTGAGGTTGACAATAATGAAGAGTGACTTTATTGAGTGTTTTACAAGGTACCCAACTCTATGTTTAAGTGCTTTCTTTGTCTTTATCTACATATATACACACAAAAATGAAGGAAGACAATATTGTAATATTGTTCCCATCTTCTAGATGAATAGCTGAGATTCAGAGAGGTTTTGTGAATTGCACAACTGGAACTAATGGTTGTGTTAAATTGACTCCAGTGTCCAGCATGGATTGTGGCAGTTAGGAGTAATTCTTCTCTAAACATAAAGCCCTCCTAAACCTGAGTGAAATGGAATAATGCTAAGAACATCATACTCAATTAGTTAGTCACACAGGAAGAACACACTCTTTGACATATTGTATCTCCTCAAATCCTATTTTTTTCAATTTTCTATGCTTCTGATGGAATAATTCATGATAATATGAATCTATACAAACTAAATATATACTGAGGTTATTCTTAAAGTGAAAATTAAGATGTTGCCACCTTTTGCCTGTTTTATTTGTGTGCGTGTGTGTGTAATATTCATTGTAGCATATTTCACAAATTCAGCTATTCCTGAAAAGATTTGTGTTAGCTTTTCATCACTGTGACAAATATATTAGGAAAACAAATACATTAGGAAAAAAATAGAGGACAAGAGATTTATTTTTGGCTCCTATTTTCAGAGGTTTCATCCCACAGTTAGCTAGCTCCAGTGCTTTGGGCCCAAGGTGAGGCAGAACATCATGGTAGAAGGGCCTGGTAGAGTAAAGGAGCTCAGCTCATGGTATGCTGGAAGAAAAGTGGGGAGAGGAAAGGGCCAGAGACAAGATATTCAGCCAAGGGTATGCCCCCAGTGATGGATGTACTCTAACCATGCCCCACCTGTCTATAGTTTTCACCCTCTCCCAATAGTCCATTTAGCTACCATAGGATTAATCCACTGATGAGGTCAGAGCCCCAATCATTCTTTTCGCAATAGCCTCACCATTGAACCTCACTGTACTGGGGACAAAGCTTTCAACATTTTAGACTTTGGGGGACATTCCAGGTCTAAGTTCTAATAAAATCGAGGGGATTTTATGCTTACTCAAGTCTGCAGACTCTAGGGGGCACACTGTAAAGGGGCTGTCAATGATTACTGTCTTCACTATTATGCCCCTGTGTGATCTGCCCTACTCAAATATCTGGGAGGATTTTGTGTTGATTCTAACCAAAAAAAAAAAAAAAAAAAAAAAAAAGACAAAATTGATGAGAATACCACATCCATGACTATGTTACATGAGATGATAACATACATCTGGCTAGCAGACTCTCCCTGTAGACTCTCTCTTGGTGGCTGTTGGAGAATCAAGCTGTGGTGCCATGAGCTTCTCTATGAACAGGTGCAAGTGGCAAAGAATTGAATGTGGGCTATGGCTGTCAGGCAAGAAGGAAGAGAGGCCAGCGATCTGACAGTCCATAAGGATCAAGTCCTACAATGGTTACATTAGTTTGCAAGAAGATTCATCCCTAGCTCGGCTTTCAGATTTCATCTTAGCACTAGCTGATACCTTGATTGCACTCTGGTGAGTGAGCCTGAAACAATAAATCCAGGTACGCCATGCAACAATTTTTTACTCCTAGGCACTGTGCTGTTATACATGTGCATTATTTATTTTAAACTTCTACATTTGTTATGCAGCAATAGATGATATAAAGATGAAATGGTCTCATTGGTAGGCCATATGATAGCTCTTCCATTCTCTTTTTCCATTAAGTAAGTGTCTATCTTCTGTGATTTTCACTGGAAATAATATATCAAAATTCAATTAGAAAAAATTTCAGTGTTTTTTTTTTTCAGCAGAAAAACAGGGAATTAATACTATCTAGAAATACTAGTGAAAGTTCATAGAAGAATAGAAGGTTCCTAGTAGGAGAACCACAAAGGGAAGAAAATGGTCTACCAGCAAAGAGCAGCCTTCTTCTCAAAAACGGAAACTTCTTGCCTCTTCATCAAAGGCCCTGGCCTGGTTTCCTCTCCTCTAGAATTTTTTGCATCACTCTTAGATAAGTTCTTTCTACTTTGTGTTCTTAAACACTTCCATAAAGGATTGACCTTGTCCTAGTTATATCGTGTGACCACCGCTGGGTGATTCATTTTGTCTGGGGTGATATTCTGCTGATTGGCTTATCTAGACAAAGTCTGTACCTTTGTCCGTTGAATCATGTCACCATTTGCCACAACCAAACTACAAGGATTCATGAAGGGATTTTCTGAAAGAAAAAGTTGCATTACAAACTTAAGAATAGAAGATGGTCACTAATTGCTACCATCGAGTGACTCAGAAGTAAAAGCTCAGTTTCAGGTGCTTTCTGTATTTCCAGAGACTCACATCCTCATCTCTTTGGTTTTCAGCACCTGTATACTAACTTGAAGCTGTCCTTCTCTCTTAAGAGATGTTCCAACTATCGGGAATCCTGTACCAATGTAAACTAACTCTTCTTCTTTCAAACTTTCTGAAGGCCATTTCTCCAGCCATTCCAGAAATGAAATCTGTCCATCCCTTGAGCTAGCCCTGGAAGACTCCATAGGATTCTTCCAGTGGTGTCTCATTCTTTGCATCCTATGTTACTATGAAGAAAGGCTTATGAATTCCCCCAACATCAGTTCATACCCTGCATCTGCACATGTTGCTCTCTTCCTCTGGATTGCCCATTCTCATCTGCCCTTCAAAGGCTGGCCTGGGCTTGGTATCCTTTCTGCTAGAACATTTCCCTAGGAAACTCTGTTCTGAAGGGAGATACCCTCATTGATGATCCTGCATAAACTGATGGTTCTCTTTAATTCAGGTATGTTCTGTTTCCCTTGTAAAAAAGTGAAATTCAAGGGAAATGCCATTGTGTTTTTTTTTTATCTCTACAAGCCTTGAAGTTAGCCAAGTATATGACACATAGTGAGCATGCAGTCTTTAAGTGAGATTAATTCATAGCTCTACTTATTCTGCACCAGTACCATCTTTGATAGATACAATATATTTTAGCATTTTAATACATACTTGTGGTGATCGATAATAATATACTCTACATTTCTAAAATCCAGATGAAAAAAGATTTGGAAAAATTTCACCATAAAGGAATAATAAATGTCTGAATTTGATATGTTAGCCTGATTCCAATAGTACAGTGTATTATTATTAAACATATTAAAATTTACATTGAAATGTTTATGTTTTTATGTATTAGTGAAAAATAAATATGATTTAAAAAGTAAGAAAATGTATTTTGCCTTTGAAAAAAAATGAGTATTTTATAGACAACAATGAAACAGACTTTAAAAATAAAAATAATAAAAAGAAAACCTTGCTCAGTACAGAAATTTTGGAAAGTACCAAGTAGTATGAAGTATAAATTCAAATGAGCTCATATGCTTACCATGCAGAGATAATCACTGTGAACATTTTGGTGCATTTCTTTCTAAACATTTCATTTGCATTACAAAAAATAGAGTTATATTCTGTAGCATTTCCCAGGCTTGTTCTCATCACTCTCCTTTTTGAGGAGGTACGGGGTCCAACAGCACCTTTTTTTTTGCTTATATCTTTTTAAAAATACTCATCCTCCTCTTACAAAGCATGCACTCTTGTTCCTTCTTGCAAAATACTCTTCTGTGTTCTCCTGGTCAATAACTTGATCACCCTGCCCACTGTGCCTCCTTGTCTAAGGCTCTCAAGTTATTTACTGCTTTCTCTGTTGGGGTGCTATCTACCACTATGCATTTCTTGTACCATTTATGGATGTTTAATTTTAAGAATGTTCACTAGATGTTTTACCCACTTGGGACTGCACATCTTACCTGTTGCCTCTTTACTCAATCTGTTCTCTCTGCTCCTCCCTTGCCCCCTCTAACCTCATCCTTCACTTATGATTTAATATATCCTATCTATTCGATATGTGAATGCAAAAATGTATGAACCATGCCATGATCTTATAGTTTTGTGCCTATAACAGACTGGGAAAGAGAGGGGTGTGTAAGTTACATCAATTGCCCAGGGACATGCTGGAATGTTCTTTCATTTTCTTGAAGGAGAAAAAAAATCAATAGTCCACAGTGTCTTTCAAATAAATTAACCACACATGAACCAGTTTTACATCTAGAGTGGGCATTTGCAATATTGAAGCTACAAAATAAAATGGAGCGTTACCCATCACCAGAATGTCTTAATGCCAATAACTTAATATTTCCATCAGGCATGAACTGCAGTTGAAAATTGGCTTCATTCCAGTGACAGATCCTCCAGGCACAGGCACCTAATTCTCTGAACTGGTTGATCCACACAGAGGCAGAGGTGGTTTGCATCAGTGGCCAGATGCATGTTAGTTTTATTAAGGAGGACAAAGACACAAAGCAAAGGAGGGCCCTTGTCAGATAAGAGCTTTGTTCAGACTGCTGTCTCCTTCTCCTTCTTCCTCTGCTTTTGCTTTGCTGAACTATGATTGTACCATCTTCTCCTTGAGGGAGGCAGGAAAATAAAAAGCTCTCACTTGTGTGGATAAAGAACTTGTGCTCCCCGAAGTCATTCCAGCAATGCACAATAGAGCTTGCCACAAACACGCCAGCAATGTGATCTGTCTACAAAGAACATCTTCCAGATGCTACCTTCTGTGCTTTTGGGTTGTTTTCTTGTTTGTTTATTTGAGTAAATGACACAGTGATAAAGAAAAACAAGAGGTACATAGGTTTTGCTCACCCAATAATAACGAATAGATAATTGTAAATGAATTTCCCTGAAAGCCATTGCAGAGAGATTATACAGCTGCATGAGGAAAGAAAAGAGAAAGAAAAGGCACAGTCACAAGGAGGATTCCATTATTGAAATCCTGGGGCTCAAATCTTACATTTTCTATTCTGACAGAGTACTATTTTAACCCTCCTTGAATGATCTGCACTCTGAATCTGGGTCATCTGTTCAATAAGTCAGAAATGTATACTAAGTGACTACTGTGTACACAGGTGGGAGCATTCAGTAGCGGCACTCTGTGATGATGGCCACTTGGTGCTGCCATACTAGCCCACAGTGACGCATCTGAGTTCCCCCAGGTGGTGCTCCTAAGGGCCCTGACTAGAATCAGCAGCATCCTTCTCAACACCACTCCCCACACACAGCAGAAAATAAAATAAGCAATAAATACAGCAATTCAAGATGGCGGTGGTTAATTTCCTTTTCACATGCTAAGGAGAATCTAGAAACTATGAATGATCATACTAATGTTTTTCAAATTATGAATGTCCAAACCCCATGCCTATAATTTCTAAAAATAACACCTAATTTGATGATGCAAATCCTGGAAGTTCAGGAAACCAGCTTAAGAAGCTCTTTACCATTCCCCACAAAGCATTTTGTGAAACACATGAACAGGAACAATGTGTGTCACCTTGGCCACAGACTACCTTCTCTGTCACTCTTTTCTTCACAATTAATTGCAACTCCATGAATGGCAATAAAAGTTAAATGAAATATTTTCTGAGGTAGCTCACTCTTTCCTAGACATAGCTTGTCAGAATCCAGTAAAATTATATGGTTTAATCATAACCAGCAGGGCAGAAGGAACAGTATTGCATTCATTTGCTGACATTGCAATTTATTCGTTTATTCAACAAATATTCTTATGCTTGTTCCTAGTAGATCTTATATTCAGGAGTGCAGATGTAAAGGGTAAGAGACACAAACAGTTTTTTTTTTTTTGCAGGGTGGGGCTCAAAATGGAAGAAGAAAGAAAAGTATATAT